>NW_021703776.1:89272768-89303982 GCF_005190385.1 Monodon monoceros
CACACACACACACACACACACACACACACACACACACACACACACACACACGGGTGGTAGGCTGGCACAGTCAACTCAGAGCAGAATCAAGGTAAACTGAATCCTTTAACATAGTCCTCATGATTCCAGGGCTTTGTTGGAATATTCATGTCAAAGGACAACCGTCTTCAAAAGAGCGACTCGACAAAAACTTTAACTTCCTTCAGTTAAACAGAGAAGGCTTTCTAAGAAATCCCAAGGTAATACCAAGAAAGCCTAATTTTATCACAGTGATGCTGTAATTCCACTCATATTCTTGGTAGAGGAGTGAAACCATAGACTTCTCTCTGCTCTCCCTTCTTTTGTAAAGGAGAGGGTCTTCGATGGCTACCAGAAAAGAGAAAATGTGGAACTGAAGAAACTAAAGCCCAAATTTCCTGTCACTGTTACATCATTATTCTCTTCACTCTCTTCGACCATTTGAACAGTTTCACTATAACTGCAGTAGACGTACCCCCCCATCCCTCTTTTCCACGGGGTACATAAATTCTCATATAGAGCCACCCATGAATTAACTCCTTGTCATCCTGAACGGGCTATCAGTTATAACCAATGATACTTCTCAGCAGCCCAGGATGCTGGAAGTCGGTTGCCCAAGGTTTGCCCAACCAGAAATCTTGCCCCTGGATAATACAATCACCCTTAACAATGTTGTCTTAATTGCTAGTGAACTCAGGCTGAGATCTTCCTATGCACCTGAGTAATGTAGAATTTCTGATCTCCCTCAAAAGTGACTTTCAAATAGAGAACATAATCAAATTTATCTGGCTATCATGTTACTAGTACATGAATATGAACCTAAGCAAATCTGCTCTATTACTTTTAGGGGGGAAGAAATTTATTGGAGTCATATTTCAAGTAGATTCATAAGCCACAAATGACATACGCTCCTGTACCAATGGGGTGGAGAGGGGAGGGGAGAGTGAACATAACGGGCCTAGCCTTTCAGTTTATATATAGTTAACAGCAAATAGGATCATAAGCCAAGACATTTTTTTAGAAAAAATTTTTTTCCTTTTTGCATACATGAAGATCCACTGGCATCATGAAAGCTTCCTATTTAGCTGTTTCTCATGGGAATTCTTCCAGCCATCCATGTGCACCAGATCTTGAAATTCTTAAGTATATATCTTCCACTTCTGCCATAAAATGTGACCAAGACATTTTCTGTATTATTTTTATATTCACGAGGTTTTAGATTTATGTTATTTTAGAAACAATTTCTGAGAAACGTAACAGATAGGACTTTATAGAACCGATCCATGTGCGAGTCCCTTGTTCAACATGTAACCATAAGTCTCAGACACACTACCAGGCACTGGTGACCCTATGAGGAAAACCCTGGGGTCTCCCCACAGAGCAGGGGAGACAAGCAAACCAATAATTACACTGGTTTTGATAAATGGTGTGAGAGAAGTAACGAGAATACTATAGGAGCACTGAGTGCTGTATTTAATGGCTAGAAGCAGATAGAAAAGGATTCTTAGGGGAAGTGATATTTCGATGGAGTTTGAACTTGAGCAGGGGCTAGCAGATGAAAGCAGGTGAGGAGGGCAAAAATATAATGATACACGAGACAGGCCGTACTGCTCCAGAAATAGCAATATGCTCTGGAGCGTAGGAAGGAGAGGACCAAGGCGATGATCAAAAAGGTCGGTAAAGCCAAGGAATATAGGTTTTACATTTTTAGAAAGAGCATTCTAACCAGTCTATTGGAAGAGACACAGTGTGAAGGGCAGCAACATTGGAAACAAGGAAATGAACTGAGCAGATTTTAGCAATGCTGACGAGAGGTGATGAATACGGCTCCGCAACTAAGGCTGTGTTACTAGCAGAGGGGAAAGATGGTGTGAGAGTTAAAGGTGTGGGAAATAAACAGAAGGAAGAGTTCAAACAACGCAGGGGACATGTAAAAGTGGAGGTGACTATGAGATATGCAGATAAAGATGTCAACTAAGATATCTGGGTACGAGTCTTCAGCTTTTAGAAGAAAGCCTGGGCTGAAGACACAGATGTGAGACACACTAGCTTATCCGTCACAGAGGGAACTTGTGATGTGATTTCCCAGAGAAGGGGCAAATCTATGAGGAACACCAGCATTTCAGCAGAAAGGGGGGCCACAGCCCTAAAATCTCAAATATTCATGTTAACATGCTATGTGAAAGGAGGATAAGTCCTTAAGATGAATTGAAAAGCTACCCCTTTCTGACTCCCTTCCCCCTAACACAGATACACACAAGTTTTTAAACTAAAACAGCTCTCTTTCTTCAAAAAGAAGGCATGCAAATGATGAAGAAACAGTAAAAAGTAAGAAAGGGAGAAAGGAAAAAAAGGGAAAGAAGGATGGAAAAAATAAAGGAAGGAAAGAAGGAAGAAAGAATTATCTTTCAATAATCTCTTTCCGCCTTGGCTGCAATAGTGAACTTTGCACACTGTGGCCTAAACAGAGAAAAGCTTGGAGGGCTCAGAAGGTGGAAGAAAACTTTTAAGAAGATATTAGTGGCCCGGTTGCCCTTAAACTGGAAACTCCACTTGGAAATCCAGTGGAAGAAGTTAGATTTCCAAACAAAGATTTCTACTGAAATAGAAAGAAGCAATCTAATTACAGAGGGTGAAAAAGAATAGTGGTGAGAGATTTTCTAAAAATGTGTTGAATGATAATTTTAATAATAGATTGTAATAAAGATCTTGGCTAATCTTTAAGATTTAGATGTGTCCTTTTAAGAAATGGACAGAATATTATTACTGGCATTTCACACAAGTCTTTCCTACGGCCTGAGGCTGCTTGGATGGAGACACCACTGCCCCCTGGTGGGAAATAACAGCATTTTTGAGTTGAGGCTGCTGCCTTTTTTTTTTTGCCATACATGGGCCTCTCACTGTTGTGGTCTCTTCCGTTGTGGAGCACAGGCTCCGGACGCGCAGGCTCAGCAGCCATGGCTCACGGGCCCAGCCGCTGCGCGGCATGTGGGATCTTCCCGGACCGGGGCACAAACCCGTGTCCCCTGCATCGGCAGGCGGACTCTCAACCACTGCGCCACCAGGGAAGCCCGAGGCTGCTTCTCGAACACCCTCCCGGCTAAATCTATGAAGTCACATCATCTATCATACGTGCCATGTGTACAAAAAGAAAACAACTCTTTCCATTTGTTTTTATACGAGAAGAAAGCCCAAGTAAATTCTTAATACAGTTTCTGAGCAAATACAAATTCTTTCTCAAGGGCAAAAACTGTTTGAAACTAAACACCCGAAAACAGTTTCATGTCTCATAAGGTTATTAAGCATAGAAGCACCAGGCATGAAAATGGGAGCTGTTTGCCTGTAGATATTAAGACTTTTTAGCTCTGTTAACAAACGATCTACAAGTGATCCAAAACAACGTGGACTATCTCAGAGAGGGCTTTTCACTTAGTAGCTCAGAACTTTCCCTTAAACCAATAGTTCATGGCTTAACTCTAATGTTTCAAGAGAGAATATGGTCAACCATATACTATTGCTGACACACGGCCTGAAACGCACAAAGTGTATGTTCAACCTAACAGTGGTAAAGGCAGAGGACAGAGAAAGCCGCAGAAATGAGCTAAGAGTTTCACTAGCTGCAAAATGTAAACAAAACGAAAAAGGCAACTAAACAAGCCCTCTGGATAACGATCCAGGAAAAGTGCCGGGGAGAGCCCAGATTGACTCTGGAAAAGGAGGATGCAGAGGAGCGAAGATCCCTCACCCCAGCTTCAAGCTTAGAAGCAGACACTAAAAACTGAAACACGTCACGAGCCCTGTCGAACGCTGTTCTTCAACGTCTGCCATCTCAGAAAGACAGGTGAAGCTTTGGCAGGGAGCGATGACACCTGTGTCATCGGTTCATTCTAAGCACTTCTGTACTTGTCACATTGACTCAATAAATACATGGCGAAGCATGCCCTTCCTTCACAGGCACTAGAGGAAGCCAGCCATTCAGTACAAATAGGTAACCATGCATCACAGGCCACAAATAGAGGAGCACCTTGGAGGGACCCTCGCTGTGACAGAAGAATGGCCCAAGGCTGAACCCTAAAACGTCCTTACCTTGAGTCAGGTCAGCCATAGGTGCATGATATATGAAAGATACTCTAAAAGATACCCCAAATCCCCATCTTTCTCCATCCCTTTCTCCAACCCCCAAAAAGACATTTCAATCGAAATTAGATTAAGGGACTCTATAAAATGCACTCAAAATATCTAGTCATTTATCACCTTGTCCAAATCAGTTTATCAAAACACCCAAGAAAGGAAAGGGTCCAGGAGGGATACATTTTGTTTAGGCATTGAGTCGTGGGTCAAGTTTCATCTAGACAATAGGATGCCACCCAGGATGGCAAAATTGAGTTGAGGCATCAGAGCACACAGGACCCCAAAATGGGAGCATTGGGAAAGGGCAGAAGGGGGTACAATGTGGAGAGAGGGGAGCCAAAGCCAGCTCTGCCGACCTCCTGCACCTGGAGAAACCAACACTCTCCAAGCGACCGGGGAAAAGAGGAGGCCAACAGCGCGCCTTCTTAAACAAAACAGAACACGTTCAACAGGACATGTTTTACGACCCTGAATCACTCAGTGATTTTCTGCTGGTCCCAGTAAGTATATACTCAAGTGGTCAGTGAAAAAGCGTCATCACTCTAACACATCATACAGCAATAACTTCTGAAAGAAGCGTGTGGTCACCGTATAGTAAACATGAAGAAGAAATATGTGCAAGAGACCAAGGAGCTGCTGAGTTTCCTGGACTCGTCTCCTTTCCCAGCACAGGGAGGCCCCTGATCATGCACATGCTCAGTGCCCTCCTCTCCACGGTCTCCATGTTCACAAAGGTGGGCAAGGGCAGACTCACTCATTGAGTAAAGGCATGGACGTCCTTCTCTTGCTCTTCTGTACCATGTTGGCCTGATTCCTCAACGAGATCCGAATCATAGCCGGGGCCAACCTACAGGGTTCTCCATCCACTTGCATGGGGATGGATTTGTAAGTTAGCAGCATGACCTCCCGACACTGGTGCAGCCTTTCTCCGTGGCCCCCAACTTGCAGGGCAGCCTATAAAGACAAGAGGCAAAAGGAAGCGAGAGGTTAGTGCTTAAGAGTTACTCAGGAAACCTAGAAACCCCAAGCCCACTGCCTATATTCAAAAGGCCTTTGAAAAATACTTACTGAAAGCTGTTAGCCATGAGTAAAGTGGGAAACCTTGGATAAATCACTAATACACATAAACTGAAATATCTAAATTTTGATGGCTTGATCACAAATCCTCATTGATAGCCATTTTTTGCTTTTACGTATTTTCAGCCTTAAATTAATCATTAGTTTAATACAAAAGCTCTTTGTGTTGTCTACTCCCACTGAATAACCAATGTACATAGAATAAAAATATAAGAAAGATAAAATACATGGTTTAAGACAGCTTCCATACTACACTTACTATATAAATATATTTATATATAATTATAATATATAGTTATATATTATATATTAAATATATTATATTTAAATATGCAACCCATCCTTAGAAAATTTTTCAAACTTCAGGTAAGCTTTTCCTTTTTACCTAAAACCTCCTCAAACTACTTCAAATCTGTGTAAGATCAATGAAATGCAAAACAATAATCCTCAACTGAAAACATTCTTTAGAGTAAAGCAGCTTTGAGGATCAAAATCAAACACAGTAAGAGCTCAGTTCACTACAGTAGCCACAAAATGAAAAGTCAACCCAACATTAAAATTCTGCAACAAAGTAGCATAATTTCTCTGCCTTAGTAAAAAAAAAAAAAAAAAAATTTTAATATATATTTTAGTATCACTTATCCTTTTAGGGATGAACTAAAATCAAACAATATGTTCCGTTATGCGTACAGATAGTGCCCAAATTGTCTTATGCAGTTTGATGGACATTTTTATACACATATGTAAATCTCCATCCAGATCAGGCTTTAGGCAGTTTATAGCAACCAGAAGGTTTCCATGTGTCCCTGCCCAATCTATTTACATTCCTCTCACCAACCGATCAGTAACCACTATTCTGACTTCTATACCATAGATTCAATTTGTTTGAACTTGAACTTCATATAAGATGAATCATACAATATGTACTCTTTTGTGTCTGACATCTTTTGCTCATCATTATTTTTGAGTAATAGAAAAGTGTATTTACCTACTCTTCTGCTGGTAAACATCTGGCTATTTCCAGTTTGGGGCTATTAATGATATAAACTTTCTTGTGTCTGTCTCTTGGTGGATACATCCCCTCTCGTGGTACGTAAGATGAGTACAATTGCTATGCCGTAAGTTTTTTTTTTAACTTTAGTAGATACTGCTAACAGTTGCTCAGTAAGGCTTTATTATAATACATCTTGAGTATCAATTTTTAATGAAGTAAACAAACTTTTAAAAGAAGTTAATACTAACTCTAGCTCAAAATCTAAAAGATTGACTTAAAAAGAAAAACCTACGGGAAAAAACTTTGTTAACTGAGATTTGTGAAGTCAATTTCCACTAATTTGGTTCCCAGATAGTTGTGTTTATCTGATACTTTGAACTACTTTTGCACTTGCATTAATCTGAACAACAGAAACCTGATTATGTATGAATGCAAAGAGAAAAGGAACACAAAGGGACAGAAAGGAGGAAAGAAAGTAGAATAAAAACTGAAAAGTAAAGAACATACTTCATTATTGAACACCTTTGATGTTAAAAAGCACTCAGTTGTGAATTTTACATACAATTTTATTCAATTAGTAGAACAAGGAGGCAGAGGAGAATGAGGCGAGAATTTACTAAAATTCTTTCCGGCCTATTACCCGATCCTCTGTTACTCAGCTTAAGGTCTTTCTGGCTGCACTTAAATGACTCATTTAAGTTAATCTATGGACTTGAGCCACTACCTCATCTCCCGAACTTTTCCAAAATATTTCCCTTGCCTTCAACAAGCACTTCTCAGGGCAATGTTTATCTGACCATACTGTATCCCTTCATCCATGGAGGAAATACCATTTTCTTCTCTTTTCCCCCAGTCTTGACTAGGCCTAATGACAGATAAAAATGCAGAACCTGCTAAGTATGAACTAATTCCTCTGGGTTTGACAGGACTGAAAATTGCTTAAATACTTTCGAACCCTTCGGTATCAGAAGGCTTCCACAGTACTATAGAGACCATTTAGGCCATATTCTCAGCCTCGGTGATAGATTAACAGCAAACACAATTAACAGAGGTAAATAGCTGTCAGTGGCAGTTCCACTGGCATTTCAGAATCAGTCCAGGATCACTGAACAGGCACAAGAGGAATTACAGTAATTAGCTTTTCAGAATAAAGACAGTTCTATTATTGTTAGCACAAAAACACTTACTTTTGGAACAAGTTAAAGGTAATTTTTAAAAATTCTTACTAGAAATAGTTATTTTTCATCATTCAGATTAATCTAGACTTAACATCCTATAAGGCACAGGCCCTAATAACCATAATCATCCCCAGGATTTGCTAGAATGAGTCATTTACTGATAAGAATACATTGGTGTATTAATGACAGATATTCAATTGTCTGTTCAACCTAGCATTATTATACTCTTGTGAAAACTTCGAATATTGCCTTTCTGGTGGTATATGACTTAGGAGGAAAGCAAAGACAGCCCCTGGACTAAGTGTATCCATTGCCATCTATTGTCCTCAAGTCATTACAACAACTTTCTTTCAGTCCACAGTTAAGGTGTGAGGTTTTCTTTCTTTCTTTTTTTTTTTTTTTTAAGATTTCTTTGATGTGGACCATTTTTTAAAAAAGTTTTTATTGAATTTGTTACAATATTGCTTCTGTTTTATGTTTCGGTTTTTTGGCTGCAAGGTGTGTGGGATCTTAGCTCCCTGACCAGGGATCGAACCCACAACCCCGGCAATGGAAGGTGAAGTTTTAACCACTGGACCACCAGAGAAGTCCCTGGTGTGAGGTTTTCTGACTTTCTGCACTATGCTCCTCCCCGGAATACTATTCTCCATCTAAGTCTCATCCTCCTTCTTACTACTCAAGTCCTTATTCCACTTGCTGTCAGATGACAGGACAGACAACCCTGGGTTGGGAAATCAGAACAGAAATAAGGGCAAGTCTTCCAACCCCTCCTTTCTCCCGACTGCTGCAGGCCCCTGACTCCCAGTCCCAGTCCCGTAACAAAAGGCCCAAGGCAGCGATCAGTGACATGGACAGTAAATAACAGAGATAATCAACAATACGAAAATCTGGTTTTTTTTGTTTTTTTTTTTCAAGACGAACAAGGTGGTCTTGTAAAACCAAATAACAAAAAATGGAAAACTATTTTGTTTTATTAAAAAATAAAACAAGAGAGGATAAGATATAATGGAGTTTAAAAGTCATACAAGAATGTTATAAAGATCTATATGTTAAAAAACTGGAAAACCGAGATAAGAGAAATTTCTGGAAAAAATATAATTTGCAAAATTTGGTGTAATAAATACGGAAATTGGATAGATTAGACTGTTTTAAAAATTGAAAGTTTTCAAAAACATTACTCATTCCACCCCCAACCCCAAAATGTGCCAAGTAGACTTAGATGTTTTACAAGTAATTCTACCCAAGTTCTATAGAAAGACAGTGTCTAATAAAACTTGTTTTAGAAACTGATGCTATGGCTTCTGAAATAACAAAACCAGATAAGGGCAGCAGCAGAAAACAAACTTTTAACCTAAATTATATTTATAATCACACATACCAAAATCATTAAAAAAAATAGCTAATTGCTTTTACTGGTCTGTTACATAAAAACTAAATTGTGATCCATTATGGGTTTTTGCAAGAATTAAGAATACTTCAACATCAGAAAATAACAAAGAATGAAATAATTCCATTTGCAACAACATGGATGGACCTACAGATTATCATATTAAGTGAAATGTCAGAGAAAGGCAAATATCATATGATAGCACTTACTTGTGGCACCTTAAAAAAATGGTACAAAACGAATTTATTTATAAAACAGAAATAGACTCACAGACACAGAAAACAAACTTACGGTTACCAAAGGGATAGCGGAGGTGGGGGGCCGGGGAGGGGTGATAAATTAGGAGTTTGAAATTAACATATACCCACTACTATATATAAAACAGGTAAACAACAAGGACCTACTGTATAGCACAATGAACTATACTCATTATCTTGTAATAACCTAAAATGGAAAAGAATCTGAAAAAGAATATATTTGTATACATATATATGTATAACTGAAACACTCTGCTGTACACTTGAAACTAACACAACATTGTAAATTAACTATACCTCAATAAAAATAATATAAAAAAGAAAACACATTATTATAATTTCACCATACTGCAGTTTAAGTGAGATAAACCACATTATCATCCCAAAAGATGCAGAAAAAATAATAAAGTTCAGTGCCTTTTAGGGTCAATTGTTAGAAAACTAGGAATCGAACACAACTTATTTACCTGATAAAGGTCATCTATCAAAATCCTTAGGGAAAACATTATTTGGAATAAAGAAAGTTCAAAGCATTCCTTTCAAGGGACAAGATGATCCACTAGTAACAAAAGTTTTCAACATAGTATTGGAGGTCTTGACCAACATAATAAGTCAAGGAAATAAAATTGGAGGAAAAAGTCATGGAAGAAAGAAAGCAAACCTTGTAATATTTCCACTAATATCATCCCATACATCAAAAGTCCGAAAATTAAACCTTGTAAGAAAGGTACACTATCAACATAAAAAAATCAAGTGCTCCCCATCTCTAGCAATAACTAAGTAAAAATATAATAAAAAATAGGATGTCATCTATAATATCAACAAAAATAAAGCAATAAGACTTTTATGCAGAAAATTTTTAAACTACTGGAGAAATAAACCTTAAAGAAATGGAGAACCACGCCATAGCCATGGATGGGACAATTTAATACTCTAATGATATGAATTTCCTCCAAATCAATACATAAATTCAATGTAATTCCAAGTGAATATGAGAAATACTATTTTGAAGAATCTTGTCAAACTGATTCTATAATTAATTTCAAAGAATAAAGGTTCACAAATGGCTGAGAATATTTTGAAAACATAACAATAGATTATCCTTATTGAATATCGAGTCATGTAATATTCAAAGATACAGTAATTCAAATAAAGGTGTTTGCATAAGAAAAGACATAGGGGGCTTCCCTGGTGGCGCAGTGGTTGGGAGTCCGCCTGCCGATGCAGGGGATGCGGGTTCGTGCCCCAGTCCGGGAAGATCCCACATGCCACGGAGCAGCTGGGCCCGTGAGCCATGGCTGCTGAGCCTGCGCGTCCGGAGCCTGTGCTCCGCAACGAGAGAGGCCGCAACTGTGAGAGGCCCGTGTACCGCAAAAAAATAAATAAATAAAATAAAATGGAGAAAAATAAAATCAGTATTCTCCCTCACATCATACACAAATATTAAGCCCAGATGTATTAAAGGACTAGGAGCAAGAAACATAAATATTAATATAAAAATTAGCCAGTAGAAAGAGAGGAGAGCGCAAGTATATATTTCTCCTTAGCTCTCTTTTTTCAAGCAGTGTCTCTGGCAGTGGCTGTTTCTCCTCTGTTTCCATTTCCCACTGGCAAGCACTCTTCCCAGGCCACCCTGTCTCTACAGTCCCAGCACAGACAGGCAGCCCCAGCAATGACCTCAACTCTTGTGGTCTGATTCCCTTCTCTGGAGTCCCAGCTCCTGCCCAATGACCCTCACTGCACAGCCCATCAATGGCTACTTGTCCAAGGTCCCATCACTGCTGAATGGCCCTGGCTCCTGAATGCTGATAACACTGTCTTTTCCCTTTGTCCCTCCAGTCCTGGAGGTGGCAGAGAATTTCTGCAGTTGCTAATCCATGGATTGCTATCTATGGGTTACCTCTTTTCAGTTCTTCTAACATCCTGTAAGTAGTCCCCTGTACTAAATTCCCTCAATTGAACTATCTCGCATGGGATATTTTCCCTCTCTGACACCCTACCCTAGTCCCCCAAATGAGAAATTTTACTTAAGTAATTTGCAGTGGCACCATCATTCAATGCATATTTTTCTATACAAGTTTTTACAAGCGGTTTTATTGCCACGAAGCAATGCCATTAAGTTTTATTGCTTTTTTCCATTTTATCAAATATTAACATTTCTGGACATGGGTGTATTTTAAAATCCTGCTGTAATACATGCTGTAAGCAGTCTAAATACCACCAGCAATAGTATTACTATTTACTTAATTATTGTTCATATGAGTAACATTTATGGCAAAAATAATTCCATAGATTCAGTTTCTTTATATGTTAAGTGATGAGGTTTTGGTAGGCTGCTATGGTCTGTTTTAGCACTAGCATTTTAGGATTCTAGGTTGTACCTATAATTTCATGTTCTCAAATTCTACCACATGCCATCTAACTTTGACAATATTAGCTGTATGCTAATGCACAGCCAGTATCTACAATGAAGTAGAGGACAGTAAAAAGGAAAGGCTTTACTTGAAAAACTTTCCTTCTGCTCATTAAAATTAATCCAGCAATTATTAAATACTTACTATGAATAAGAACATTTTTTTGAAAAAGTGAAGATTCTTATAATGAAGAAACCTAAGTACTCCTTCTCACTGGGGTTTATTGTATACTTATGTCTTTTTCCATTTTTGTTCAATAGAGGTAGATTCACTATTAAGGTGAGCTCATGGGAGGCAAAAAAGCCACAAAAGGGGTCTGTTCAGCTTTTCTGCCAACAGTGAGATCTAGCCTGGAATTCAGTGGTGCACTTTGGAAAAAAAATCATCTTCACGCTTTCAAGCTATTTCCATAAACAATCAATCCTCTGAAATCTGTAATATCATGACAGAGTTAATATAGTGTAGTCATATAATCAACAACATATCCTGGGATCAAATAAATTTGTATAAACACATCTTATTGATGATTGTTTTTTTTTACACTAGGCTAGTAGCATCCATCCCTTATACTAGACTTGTTTTTGGATTATGTGAAGCAAGAAGGGAACTGAACAGAATATAATGCTGAAACAGTATCAACTAGGTCACAATAAAAGAAAAGCCAGACTCCATACAATATATCATCTACCCAGCATATAATCAATTGTATTAGACACGAAAAGAAGCAAGAAAATGTGATCCGTGAGGAAGAAAAATTTTTTGAAATGATCACTGAATGGAGTTAAGAGCAAACTGGACACTGCAAAAAGGGGTCAGTGAACATGAAAACAGAGCAATACAAATTACATAATCTGTAAAACAGAGACTAAAACATTTTATTTTTTTTCCGCAAGACCCATAAGGCAATAGCAAGCAATCTAAAGTACACATAATTGAATGCCAGAAGGAGCAGAAAAGGATGGAGCAGAAAATACACGGATGAAAATATTCCAAATTTGTAGGGGAAAAAAAAAAAGGTCAACCTTCAGTTCCAAAAAGATCAATGAACCTAAAACAGGATAAATACAAAGAAAACCATGTGGAAGTTAGAATGATGCCCACTACAACAACCAGGAAAAATATGCCCACATTCTAATGCCCAGAAACTATGAAAATCGTACAAGGCAAAAGAGCCCTTTCTGGTATGATTACATTAAGGATGTTGACATAGGAGATTATTTTGGATTATCTGTGGGAGGGGGCCCTGATGTCATCACAAAGGTCCTTATAAGGGAAGAAGGGAGGCAGGAGAGTCAGAGAACAAGAGGTGAGTATAGAAGCAGAGGTCAGAGTGAGGCGGGGCCGTGAGCCAGGAAAAGTAGGCCACCTCAACAAGCTGAGAAAGACAAGGAAGTGGGTTCTTCCCCAGAGTCTCTGGAAGAAACACAGCCCAACCACCCATCTTAGACTTCTGATCTCCCAAACTGTATGATATTACATTTGTGCGGTCTTAAACCACTGCTCATGGTAATTTGCTTACAGCAGCGATAGAAAAGTAAAACAAACACATAGAGGCTTAAAACTAAAAGAAAAAAGCCTCAAAAACAGAGGAAAAAAAGACATCAACAGGGGAATAATGATACAAATGGTACCTGACTGTTCATCCTTAAAACATGGAGGCCTGAAGAAAATGAAACAACATATTTAAAGTGCTGGAAGAAGCCAACAAACAAACCAGTCAATCCAGTATTCTATATTCATAAAAATATAGTTTAAAAAAATGAGGATAAAATAAAGACGTTTCAGAAAAATTAAATTTGAAATTATTTACTGCCAAGAGAACTGTACTATAAGAAAGGCTAAAGGAAATCTTTCAAACTCAAGCAAAATGATACCAGATGAAATCTTTGATCAACAGAAAGAAATGAAGAAAGCTGGAAATGGTGAATATGTGGGTATACATAAAAGACTATGAACTGTTCTTTCACCTCTTAATTTCTTCAAAAAACAACTGACTGCTTAAAGCAAAAATATCAATACTGAAATGCGGGGTTTATATGTTATGTCAAAGTGTAATACATGAAAAGAATAGCACAAAGTAGGGGAGAAAAAATGAAATTATAAGAGAAAAAGGTCTGTAACAAATTACTTGTATCAAGAATAAAGGAGGGGATTTTACAGACATTAAAAAAATAATAAGAGAACACTGTGAACAACTTTAGGCCAATAGACTTAACAATTTCAATGAAGTGGACAAATTCCTTGAAAAATTCAACTTAGTAAAACTGACTGAAGAAGAAATAGAAAATGTGAATAATTCTATATCTATTCTTGCCCCAAATAAACCTCAAGCCCAGACAGTTCTTTAGGAAATTCTATGAAATAATTAAGGAAAAAAATAATACCAATCTTATAAAAATTCTTTCAGAAAGCAGACAATCCCTATCTCAATTTATGGGGCCAGCATAACCTTGATATCAAAACCCATAAAGGATATTTCAAGAAAATAAATTTATAGACCAATATCTTTCATAATCAGTCACAAAAATGCTTAACAAAATATTAGTAAATTGAATCCAGCATATAAAAAATGATAGTACATCAAGTGAGGCTTAACTTAGAAATGCAAACTGAGTAATTTTTAAAAAAATCAATGGAATATATGATATAAAGAAAATAAAGGAGAAAATCAGGTCACTTCCATATATTAAAAAAAAAGCATTTGATTAAATACATCACTCATTTGTGACTTAAAAAAACTCTCAGAAAACTGACAGAGAATCATAATTACTTAATTACATAAAGGGCTTTTCTAAAAACAACAACAACCAAACAGCATACCTCATGAGGAAATATGGAATGCTTCCTCCTATAATCGGGAAGAAGGCAAGCATGTTCATTCTTACCACAGTTATTCAACATATTGCCAGCTCATTCAATAAGGCAAGAAAAATAAAAGGTGTGTGAGGAAATAAAACTGTCCTATTCACAGACCACACAATTATGTATACAAAAAAACCTAAGGGGGCTTCCCTGGTGGCGCAGTAGTTGAGGGTCCGCCTGCCGATGCAGGGGACACGGGATCATGCCCCGGTCCGGGAAGATCCCACATGCCGCGGAGCAGCTGGGCCCGTGCACCATGGCCGCTGAGCCTGCGCGTCCGGAGCCTGTGCTCCGCAGCGGGAGAGGCCACAGTGGTGAGAGGCCCGCGTACTGCAAAAAAAAAAACCCAGAAAAACAAAAAAACCTAAGGTATATATCAAAAACTACTAGAACTAATAAGTGAATTTAGCAAAGCTGCAAGACAAAGTCAATAAATAAATATCTACACATGTGTGTACACATAGACATCAGTTATTTCTATATATTAGCAATAATAATTACATGTGAAATTTAAAATCATACTATTTAAAATACTTAGGAATGAATTTAACAAAAGGTATGCAAGGACCTGAAAACTGCGCTGAAACTATAAAAGACTGCTAAGAGAAATTAAAGAACACCTAAATAAATGGAGAAATATATCATGCTTATAGATTGGAACATTCAATAATGTTAATATGCCAACTCTCCCTAAATTTACCTATAGATTCAATGCAATCCCAATTAAAATCCAAACAGTTTTATGTAGACACAAACTAATTCTAAAATCTATACACAAATTCAAAAGATGTAGAATAACCCTAACACCCTTAGAAAAGCAAAGTGAGATGATTCATATTACCAGGTTGAAGACTTACAATAAATCTATAGCAATCAAAACAGTGTGGAAGTGGATTAAGGATAAACAAATCAATGAAACAATAGAGTTCAGAAAAAGACCCACATACAATCAAGAGGCAAAGGCACCAAGACAATTCTATAGAAAAGGAAAGTCTACTCAAAAAATAGTGCTGGAAAAAAACTGGATAAATGCATTTTAAAAAATCATGAATAAGATTCTTTTATTTCACCTCTCATGATGTTATTAAGAAACTTGCAAAGTTTTGGATAATCGTATTTTTAAAAACGAACCTTGAAGCTACTTTGCAGAATACACAAGAATTTGAGCTGAATCACATACTTATACATAAAAGCTAACACTATAAATCTTCAAGAAGACAAAGGAGAATATCTTCCCAACCTTTCCTGGAGTAAGCAATGATTTAAGAAGGACACAAAAAGCTCTAGCATGAAATATGCCTACCTCCTAAAACTGGAATTCATAAGAATATTTAAACTTCTGCCGATCAAAAGAAACATAAAAAAAAAAGATAAAAATAAACTGAGAACATATTTGCACTAAATATATCTGTCAAAAGACTTGTATTCAGAATATATAAACAGTACCTGCAATTCAACAATAAAAGATAAACAGCCCATCAAAATATGCAAAAAATACATTTTTTAAAAAACCAAAGACATAAAAGGTAACAATAAAGGTAAACAACATGTCTTACTCTCTTTTTTGTTGGACATAATTGACTGTATAAAACATAATTTCTTTCTTTCTAGGGATGTAATTTTATCCTCTTATTCTGTTTCATCAAGTGTAATATTATAATAGCTTTTTGTTTCTATCCATGAACACATTTTCAGAACCTGTAGGGTATTAAATTCCTAACACTTCCCATCAGGTATCCTTAGACATTGCTGTTGGGCAAGTAAACAGTACAAAATTTCTAGAAAGCAGTTTTATAATTTTTATTAAGAGGCTTTAAAATGTTTATGCCATTGAATCAGTCATTTCTCTCCTGGGGATTTGACATAAGAAAATAATTTGAAATGTTAACTGTGGTTTATAAACATTATGTTAATTACAGGAGTGTTTTATACCACCAAACATCGAGAAACCTAAAAGTTCCGTAAAGGAAGCTTTTCATAAAGGAATAATTATTATATAAATTGAGACATAGTTACACAATGAAAGAGTAGGATTTACTTATGATTCCCTATATATTTAAAAACATGGAAATAAAGCAATTGAAAGGGAACACATCAAAATATAAATATAGTTAGTTACAGATCATGTGATTCTGAGTGATAGTTTTAGTTCTTATACTTACATATGTTATCAAAATAAACATTTAATATTACTTTTTTCTAAAAAAAAAAAAAAAAAAAGATTATCTGGTATGTGTACAACTTCAACCCTGGGAGTTTCTCTATGTAACTTTTCTCACTGAATAACCTTTAGCTTTTCTAATTCATAAATATCAAACAGCCTACATATTTTAATTTCAATTAACAAAAAGAAAGCGGGCTATGCTTTCCTTAAAGTTCAGGAGACTGAAATCTTTGGATTACATACCACATAGCAAATTAGGCTCCCAATTCCTCCATCTGAATAATGCTTTCAACTGTCTTGAAAAGTTTTAGATTACTTAGAAACAGACTCAACATGAAAGGCCCTTTACAACTGTAATGGCAGAAAATTGTGGCAGAAGTAAATACAGCTTATAGGGTCTGATTATGGTCTGTGTAGAATCCAAAAAGCTAATCAGGTTACCAAGCACCCAATGAAGAATCATCTTAATTAATAGGAATGCATTTCAACCAGTAAAATGAATTGAATACTTCTGCTTTGAAATGTGCAATTACAAGATAAAGTCTAAAAGAAACAATATTTTCTCCCATTCTAGTAATTCTATTTTAACTCTCTCTTAAAGCACCACTCTGAATATTTTAAATACACAAAAATACATACACTTTTACCCAAATAACTACACTCTTCTGTTTATATAATCATCTTACACAGATGTGTGAGTTTTCAAATAATTTACCTTCTTAGAAACATAATAGTTTCAAGGCATGTGAAATTTAAGGACTGAAAATAAAGTGCTTTCATTATTGAGTAAAAAAAAAATACGATAGTGTCTGCTATATGAATAGGAAGGTAAGATGTGTATGAATATGAAGCAATATTATTTAAAGAACATGGATGTTCAAAATTGTGCAGTATTATCTACATTTAATAATTTTACTATTCCATTTTCTCTACACCAACTCCCATCTATTATTTTCCTCCTTTTCCTACTAATGATGGGATGGGAGAGAAAAGGATTTGATAGACCCCCCTAAATATTCTCTCCTGACCTAGAGGGATCTCCTGAGCTCTAAACATATATTTCAAACTGCACATTTCTATATCTTCTTAGATGTCTCACAGGGGTTTCAATTTTACCTTATATAAAACAGAGTTCATTTTTTGACACTATTACCTTTCTTTTATATTTTCTATCACATATAATATATTCACCCTTTGCCTATGCTGGCCACCCGGCATTCACTGATACTCCTTTCTCACCCTTCACAATAAGTCCGTATCAATAACTCTTGAATTCACCAACCCCTTCTATCTTCATCACCACTGTCTTTCTTCAGGCTTTTGGATCTCCTCATCTCTTCACCTGGACTTTGGTACCAATGTCCTGATTTGTCCATCTGTCTCCAGAAGTTAAGATTCTGGTCACCTTTCACACTGACATCCAGATAACTTTTCTGAGCAACAAATCTGATCCTGTCTCACGCCATCTGCTGCAACCTCCCCATAACAGTTAAAACAACAAATTATAAAAACCCAACCCTTTCTGCCCTTTATTCACCATTTGTATCATCACTCTGAGCCACCACTAGTAGTTCTCCTGGTTTCCATGCCCTCTTAGGCTGATCCCTCTAGGGTAGCAGCCACTTGGCCATCTCACCCATAGAGACTCCTGCCTCCTCTGTGAAATTTTTGCTGATCTCCCCAGTTTGTAAATACGGTTCTCCTTTCCATCGTCACACATGCCTTTCTCCTAGAATTTGTGTCAGACTGTTATTGCTCATTTCTTTCTTCATCTCTCCCCACAACATGAACTGTGGGCATCCTGAGGACACAGCTTTTCTACTGGTTCATTTTGTAACCATTTTACCTAGCAGAGTGTCATTTATGGATTCAATAAGTATTTGTGGATTCAACAACTATTCAATAAATATGCATGACCGACATTGAATGAATGAGAGCAGTGAGACATTTTAAATAAGTATTACCTTGAATTTACAAAACTCTTGTTAATTAGAGACCATCAATATTGCCCATATTTTCCATATGCTGCATGGCATTTAATGATCCAGTCTCAAAAGTTATGCAGCATCAATTCCACTGTACTCTATTTGCCAAGTATTTGTAAGCCCACCTAGATTCAAGGGGAGGGTATACAGATGCAAACTCTTCATGGGAGTAGTTCCCAAAATTGGATGCCACTTCCAAACCACAGCCGCCATCAAAAGATGCTAGTGAACTAACTTATTATTTTGAAAATGTATATATAAAAGAACCATTTATCCTGCTTCTCTGAAACAAACTGTGTAACTAAGTAACAAAACAGTAGGAATAGAAAAAAATTTCTCTTTAGAGACATATTCCAGTTAATAAATGAAGGATAGAAGTAGAATATCACAATTTTGCAACCACTGATGATTCCTGGATGCAGACATTGATCGTCAAAGACTGTTAACCAGAGAGAGAGAGAGAGAGAGAGAGAGAATGAGACATTACATATTCTCTCTTGGAAGAATAAAACACTACTTACAAAAGAGATCTGGGAAAAAACGTGTCTGATGAATCTATATCCAAATATCAACTTAGCGGAAACAGGGAAGAGAGAAGAACATGTCATTGAGACTTTGGGGATGTTATCAGCACAGTACAGGACAAATAGCCTGGTTTCTTTAATAAATAAATGAAGGGAAAAGAGAGAGAGAGAGAGAGAGAGAGAGAGAGAGAGAGAGAGAGAGAGATGGGTGGGAACCTACAGAGACTTAAGTGTCATACCAGCCAATCACAGTGAATGCATTTTATTTGAATCCTGATGAAAACAAACAGAGCATAAGAAAACAAATGACATCTGCAAGACAACTAAAAATTTGAATACTGAGTATTTAGTGATATTCAGAAGCTATTATTTTAATTTTTGAGATAACATTTTGTGATTGTATCCATAAAAGAAAATCTTACCTTTTAAAAAACACAGTCAGAAAATTTCATGGGTAAAATGATGTAATATCTGGGATTTACTTCAAAATAATATGAGAGGAGATCATAGCTGGTGACAGAAATAAAATTGTCCGTGAACTGATAATTACAGAGGCTAAGGGATGGTGCATTAGGGTCCAATATACTGCCTGTTTTTACACTGAACTTTTCCCATAACAAGTATTTATTCTTAAAACACACTTTAGGTGGAAGCACGTGCTCGGCTTCCCGATGCACCCCTTTCCCCTTTGCGAGTAGAGCCTGGGTACAGAATGCCACCAACCTTGCCTGATTTCATCAAACAAGCCTTCTGACAGGTCTCTCATCCTCTAGCTTTCTCCTGGCTTCAGTCCATCTTCTCCAGGATGACCCAGCTGTGTGGCTGACAGGGTCTTGGTGCTCCAGCCAGGTGTCAGGCCTGAGCCTCTGAGGTGGGAGAGCCGAGTTCAGGACACTGGTCCACCAGAGACCTCCCAGCCCCTTGTAATATCAGTTGGCAAGAGCTCTCCCAGAGATCTCGGTCTCAACGCTAAGACACAGCTCCACTCAATGACCAGCAAGCTCCAGTGCTAGACACCCCATGCCAAACAACTAGCAAGACAGGAACACAACCACACCCATTAGCAGAGAGATTGCCTAAAATCACAATAAGTTCACAGACACTGAAAAACACACCACCGGATGCAGTCCTGCCCACCAGAAAGACGAGATCCAGCCTCATCCATCAGAACACAAGCACCAGTCCCCTCCACCAGGGAGCCTACACAACCCATTGAACCAACCTTACCCACTGGGGGCAGACACCAGAAACAACAGCAACTACAAACCTGCAGTCTGCGAAAAGGAGACCACAAACACAGTAAGTTAAGCAAAATGAGAAGACACAGAAATACACAGCAGATGAAGGAGCAAGGTAAAAACCCACCAGACTAAAAAAATGAAGAGAAAATAGTCAGTCTACCTGAAAAAGAATTCCGAGTAATGACAGTAAAGATGATCCAAAATCTTGGAAATAGAATGGAGAAGATACAAGAAACATTTAACAAGGACCTAGAAGAACTATAGAGCAAACAAACAATGATGATCAACACAATAAATGAAATTAAAAATTCCCTAGAAGGAATCAATAGCAGAATAACTGAGACAGAAGAAAGCATAAGTGACGTGGAAGATAAAATAGTGGAAATAACTAACACAGAGCAGAATAAAGAAAAAAGAATGCAAAGAATTGAGGACAGTCTCAGAAACCTGTGGGACAACATTAAATGCACAAACATTCCAATTATAGGGGTCCCAGAAGAAGAAAAAAATAAAGGGATTGCGAAAATATTTTAAGAGATTATAGTTGAAAACTTCCCTAATATGGGAAAGGAAATAGTCAATCATGTCCAGGAAGCACAGAGAGTCCCATACAGGATAATTCAAAGGAGAAACATGCCAAGACATATATTAATCAAACTATCAAAAATTAAATACAAAGAAAAAATATTAAAAGCAGCAAGGGAAAACCAACAAATAACACAAGGGAATCCCCATAAGGTTAACAGCTGCTCTTCCAGGAGAAACTGCAAGCCAGAAGGGTGTGGCAGGACATATTGAAAGTGATGAAAGGGTTAAAGCTACAATCAAGATTACTGTACCCAGCAAGGATCTCATTCGGCTTTGATGGAGAAATGAAAATCTTTACAGACAAGCACAAGCTAAGAGAATTCATCACCACCAAACCAGCTTTTCAACAAATGCTAAAGGAACTTCTCTAGGCAGGAAACACAAGAGAAGGAAAAGACCTAAAAAAACAAACAAACCCAAAACAATTAAGAAAATGGTAATAGGAACATACGTATTGATAATGACCTTAAATGTAAATGGATTAAATGCTCCAACCAAAAGACACAGACTGGCTGAATGGATACAAAAACAAGACCTGTATATATGCTGCCTACAAGAGACCCACTTCAGACCTAGGAATATGTACAGACTGAAAGTGAGGGGATGGAAAAAGATATTCCATGCAAATTGAAATCAAATAAAGCTGGAGTAGCCAATATCATATCAGACAGAATAGACTTTAAAATAAAGACTATTAGAAGAGACAAAGAAGGACACCACATAATGATCAAGGGATCGATCCAAAAAAAGGTATAACAATTGTAAATATTTATGCACCCAACACAGGAGCACCTTAATACATAAGGCAAATGCTAACAGCCATAAAGGGGGAAATGGACAGTAGTACAATAATAGTAGGGGACTTTAACACCCCACTTTCACCAATGGACAAATTATCCAAAAAGAAAATAAATAAGGAAACACAAGCTATAAATGACACATTAAACAAGATGGATGTAATTGATATTTAGAGGACATTCCATCCAAAATCAACAGAATACACTTTCTTCTCAAGTGCTCATGGAACATTCTCCAGGACAGATCATATTTTGGGTCACAAATCAAGCCTTGGTAAATTTAAGAAAATTGAAATCATATCAAGTATCTTTTCTGGCCACAACACTATAAGACTAGATATCAATTACAGGAAAAAAATCTGTAAAAAATACAAACACATGGAGGCTAAACAATACACTACTAAATAACCAAGAGATAACTGAAGAAATCAAAGAGGAAACCAAAAAATACCTAGAAACAAATGGCAGTGAAAACACGATGACCCAAAACCTACGGGATGCAGCAAAAGCAGTTTTAAGAGGGAAGTTTATAGCAATAGAATCCTACCTCAAGAAAAAAGAAAAATCTCAAATAAACAACCCAACCTTAAACCTAAAGCAATTAGAGAAAGAACAAAAAAACCCAAAGTTAGCAGAAGGAAAGAAAACATAAAGATCAGATATGAAATAAGTGAAAAAGAAATGAAGGAAATGATAGCAAAGGTCAATAAAACTAAAAGCTGGTTCTTTGAGAAGATAAACAAAAGTGATAAACCATTAGCCAGACTCATCAAGAAAAAAAGGGAAAAGACTCAATAGCATTAGAAATGAAAAAGGAGAAGTAACAACTGACTGCTGAAATACAAAGAATCATGAGACATTACTACACACAACTATATGCCAATAAAATGGACAACCTAGAAGAAATGGACAAATTCTAAGAAAAGCACAACCTTTCGAGACTGAACCAGGAAGAAACAGAAAATATAAACAGACCAATCACAAGCACTGAAATTGAAACTGTGATTAAAATTCTTCCAACAAATAAAAGCCCAGGACCAGATGGCTTCACAGGCGAATTCTATCAAACATTTAGAGAAGAGCTAACACCTATCTTTCTCAAACTCTTCCAAAATACAGCAGGGGGAGGAACACTCCCGAACTCTTTCTACAAGGCCACCATCACCCTGATACCAAAACCAGACAAAGATGTCACAAAAAAAGAAAACTACAGGCCAATATCATGGATGAACACAGATGCAAAAATCCTCAACAAAATATTAGCAAACAGAATCCAACAGCACGTTAAAAGGATCATACACCATGATCAAGTGGGGTTTATTCCAGGAATGCAAGGATTCTTCAATGTACACAAATCAATCAGTGTGATACACCATATTAACAAATCGAAGAATAAAAACCATATGATAATCTCAACAGATGCAGAAAAGGCTTTTGACAAAATTCAACACCCATTTATGATAAAAATCCTCCAGAAAGTAGGCATAGAGGGAACTTACCTCAACATTAAAAATGCCATATATGACAAACCCACAGCTAACATCACTCTCAATGGTGAAAAACTGAAACCATTTCCACTAAGATCAGGAACAAGACAAGGTTGTCCACTCTCACCACTACTATTCAATATAGTTCTGGAAGTTTTAGCCACAGCAATCAGAGAAGAAATAAAAGGAATCCAATTCAGAAAAGAAGTAAAACTGTCACTGTTTGCAGATGACATGATACTATACATAGAGAATCCTAAAGATGCTACCAGAAAACGACTAGAGCTAATCAATGAATCTGGTAAAGTAGCAGATACGAAAGTAATGCATAGAAATCTCTTGCATTTCTATACACTAATGATGAAAAATCAGAAAGAGAAATTAAGGAAACACTCCCATTTACAACTGCAACAAAAAGAATAAAATACCTAGGAATAAACCTACCTAAGGAGACGAAAGACCTGTATGCAGAAAACTGTAAGACAGTGATGAAAGAAATTAAAGATGATACAAATAGATGGAGAGATATACCATGTTCTTGGATTGGAAGAATCAACATTGTGAAAATGACTCTACTACCCAAAGCAATTTACAGATTCAGTGCAATCTCTATCAAACTACCAATGGCATTTTTCACAGAACTACAACAAAAAATTTCACAATTTGTATGGAAACAAAAAATACCCCAAATAGCCAGAGCAATCTTGAGAAAGAAAAATGGAATCAGGCTCCTGGACTTCAGACTATACTACAAAGCTACAGTAATCAAGACAGTATGGTACTGGCACAAAAACAGAAATACAGATCAATGGAACAGGATAGAAAGCCCAGAGATAAACCCACGCACATATGGTCACCTTATCTTTGATAAAGGAGGCAATAATATACCATGGTGAAAGGACAGCCTCTTCAATAACTGGTGCTGGGAAAACTGGACAGCTACATGTAAAAGAATGAAATTAGAACACTCCCTAACACCACACACAAGAATAAACTCAAAATGGATTAAAGGCCTAAATGTAAGGCCAGACACTATCAAACTCTTAGAGGAAAACATAGGCAGAACACTCTATGACATAAATCACAGCAAGATCCTTTTTGACCCACCTGCTAGAGAAAGGGAAATAAAAACAAAAATAAACAAATGGGACCTAATGAAACTTCAAAGCTTTTGCACCACAAAGGAAACCATAAACAAGATGAAAAGACAACCCTCAGAATGGGAGAAAATATTTGCAGACGGAGCAACTGACAAAGGATTAATCTCCGAAATATACAAGCAGTTTATGCAGCTCAATATCAAAAAAACAAACAACCCAATCCAAAAATAGGCAGATGATCTAAACAGACATTTCTGCAAAGAAGATATACAGATTGCCAACAGACACATGAAAAGATGCTCAGCATCACTAATCATTAGAGAAATGCAAATCAAAACTACAATGAGGTATCACCTCACACCAGTCCGAATGGCCATCATCAAAAAATCTACAAACAATAAATGATGGAGAGAGTGCGGAGATAAGGTAACCCTCTTGCACTGTTGGTGGGGATGTAAATTGATACAGCCACTATGGAGAACAATATGGAGGTTCCTTAAAAAACTAAAAGTCGAACTACCATACGACCCAGCAATCCCACTACTGGGCATATACCCTGAGAAAACCATAATTCAAAAAGAGTCATGTACCACAATGTTCACTGCAGCACTATTTACAATAGCCAGGACATGGAATCAATCTAAGTGTCCATTGACAGATGAATGGATAAAGAAGATGTGGCACATATATACAATGAAATATTAGTCATAAAAAATGAAATTGAGTTATTTGTAGTGAGACGGATGGACCTAGAGTCAGTCATATGAGTGAAGTCAGTCAGAAAGAGAAAAACAAATACCATATGCTAACACATATATATGGACTGTAAAAAAAATATACGGTTCTGATGAACCTAGGGGCAGGACAGTAATAAAAACGCAGATGTAGAGAATGGACTTGAGGACACGGGGAGGGGGACGGGTAAGCTGGTACGAAGTGAGAGAGTGGCATGGACATATATACACTACCAAATGTAAAACAGACAGCTAGTGGGAAGCAGCCGCATAGCACAGGGAGATCAGCTCGGTGCTTTGTGACCACCTAGAGTGGTGGGATAGGAAGATGCAAGAGGGAGGGGATATGGGGATATATGTATATGTATAGCTGATTCACTTTTTGATACAGCAGAAACTAACACACCATTGTAAAGCAATTATACTCCAATAAAGACGTTATAAATTTTTTTAAATAAAAAAAAACACACCTAATTCCTCAAAGTCAAAACTCCTAGATAAATTCTATAATGCACTTTGTGATGTCACCCGTGTCTTCCTCTCCAGCGTCACCTACATCACTCTCACTTCACCTACCTTTATGCTACATAAGACTAACTGTAGTCTCCACAGAGGACTATGGTCTCTAATACTACCAAGTGTATGTAAATTTCCCTTTTTCCAGAATGCCAAGTCCATTCTTCTTCTCCTGGCAAAATTCATTCATCCTGTCACATGTACTCGTTGACAGTTACAGGTATCAGGCTTGCTGCTGTGTACCAGAGATACACTGGAGTGATGGATACTGACCATCTGCCACCCCCACCCAGCACTCCACCCCTTCCCTGCGCTCCTTTTTGTCCTGTGAAACTGACCCATTTAGACTGTATTAATGGCTCCCTTGTCCTCCGGCTTCCGTTAGACTTCTCCAGGCGGAGACAACGGCAGAAGATCTGGAGGGCAAGAATGGTATTGATGTCCCTGACCCTCTCCCTGCCAGGCTGGCACAGGATGGCTGCTTTCACTTAGCAAATACTACTCCTAACAGGTGGTCTTTCCCAAATAGTTCTCTTTCTGGTACAACTGACTGCTTCCCTGCCTTCGCACCTTTACCTCAGGAATACAACACCATCCATTGTTGCTTCTCATAAACCTAGTGCACTATTTGTAAAGAGTCCCTCCATTAAATTCTCCTCTAATTACCCAGTTTCACTCTGCCATATCCTTCTTGTTCAGACTTTAATTATATAATTGTAAGCAGAAACAACCCAAACCAAAAAAAGACTGTAAAGAGAACCTGACACACATACAGACTGAGAAGTTATAGAAGATGAAGGGGTAAAGACCATTTGAGAGAGAGGCAGCATATGCAGTGTCCCTGTGGTACAAAAGAAGCAAGGGATGTCCAAAGCGATATTTGACTTGACAGGCAACGAGCTAGAAAACAAAGAGGGCAGTGGGAAAGGAATGGAGAATCGGAGAGAAACTCAATTTTGTGATAAAGATTTAGATTTTGATCTTGAGAGCAATGGGAAAGTGTCTTAATATTCTCCCTGCCCTCCCAAGCCTAGGTAAGGGATCATCTTCTCTTAGACATTCCCTGACAGCCTTCTACCACACAGCCAGGACTAGGAAGCTCTCACACCCGGTAAACATTCAATACACGGTCACTGGATTAATGAATAAATGAATGAGTAAAACACATGTGGCCAGGTTTGTCTTGGGAACCTCCAAGAATTCTCCCTGGCACATACCCTACCTGGACTTATTCCTATTTTCTCTCGGCTGAGTCTTTACCTATAGTTAGCGTAAAGACCTTTGGAGAGAAAGAGCTATATATGAGCTACAACTCTGAAAATTAGATCAATCCTAGAGCAATCTTTTACACCTAATGGCCATTTCATTGTAGACATGGCACATGTAACAAGCAACATCACCATCTCAGGTGATGGACGTTCTTGCCATAATCACAATAGGGTATTCTGTTAAATCTCACTAATTCCCGGTGATGGAGGAAAAGTCATTTGGAATTCACAAGATGAGTGAAAAAGAGTTGTTTTGGGTTGCTCAGGACAAGAAATACAACCTTCTTGCTTTGAGGTGTAAAGTATGGCACAAACCAAGTGCTAGCCAAGTGCAAGTAGAAGCTTTATTTTAATTTGCTTTACAAACTGATAGCGTGGCCCGATTTACACCGGATAAAATGATAAGCAAACTTTTTAATTGGTTTCCTCATCATTCAATAATAAGTTGAAACACATGGCTAAAACCTGCTTGAAACTGACCTTATACCATACGTTTACTTTTTTAATGCCAGCAAACAAAAGTAAAATGCAAGGTGATCTCGATACTGTGCAACTGAATATTCATTAACGTCACAACAATGATGTTTTTCTATATTCGGGTATTTTGTGATAAGGGAGACGCCCATCTTATGCTTAAGCAGGCAAGATGGAGATGAATGCAAATGACCACTTTCCTTATTATCTAAGCACTCAAGTACTCAGCAAACCAAAAAAAGTATCAAATGGCAAGGTTTCTGCATCAATGCTAGGATATGTCTGTGGCATAATGCTTTTTAATTAGCATGAAAACTTTCCACTTCATTCTGGCAGAAAATTCATCATCATAATTAACACATAATATTCATTTATCTTTGAAGGTGAAACAAAAAATATGCATCAATTTTTTTAGTGACGTGAAGAATTACTTTTTGCTTTTGTCTTCCCCTGGCAACTCGACGTTGCATAAAGTTTGTGAGTTGACAAGCCAGGAAAGAACATTATACCAAAAGGTCCTACAAAATGAATAGTAAAGTCTAACTCTGACTAAAGCACATTACACTTCAATAACATAGATGCATTGCCCACCAGAGAGGCCATGGTGAATCCAATGACTTCAATATAACCATCGTCATGACGCTGAGGTTCAAAGTCATGGTGATCTCCTGGGTTCCCCCAAGGCATTGTGCCAGCACAGTATCTGCAAGAGAAGAGTAAAAACAGAACTAAATTTGCTCCAGTCTTCCCATGGTTATCACTGGGGATTAATTTATAGCTCGATCCGATGTTTATTTCACACATCTTTCTACTCTTGGTTCACACCTCCCAATAAAAAAGGAAATGAATTTATCACCTCCAAGTATCAATTTATGAAAATGGGGCAAAATTTTACAACAAAAGCATCCCGTGGAGCCCAACTTTCTCCTAATTATCTATCAACATGTCTCACTCTGTAATTCACAAATGCTTACTGTCTATCACATACCGTGAGTTATCAATAGGTGGTTTCAGAACTTGGTCTTGGAGGGAGACATATACATGCCAATAGGAAAGGGAAATGGAACTGAGGTGGGTAAGCATCAATAATATACACAGAAAGAAGGCAGTAAGTACCCCAGGACGAAGGAAAGGTAACTGAAGCGGACAGAAGGAGTGAAAAACAGATGAGACAAAGACGTGAGATTAGAAAGGGAAGGGGAAATCAAGGAAGTTGAAAAGTGGAGGAAGCAAAGTCCGGGGGGGGGGGAGGAGCAAGAAGAAAAAGAGAAGAGCATTGTTATTGCTAATAAACAATGTTTCCTGAGAATCTACTAGGCCTTCTACTTCGACAACTAAAATGAAAATACTTCTGGAACAGGATGTAAGGGGCTACACTGAGCACTGCCAAAAGTAATCAGGAGACATATTTTCCTAGCCACAGATTTACTCACAATTCTCATTTCAACTAAATTCAGTCTAAACAGAACTTGCTCATGGATTTTTGTGTCTGAGTTGTCCGGTTTGCAAATAACAAAGGGTCATAGATCCAACCCCTTTCAAAACCTTGGCTTGGGAGCCTAGAATCTAATTTGATGTCACTGAGATACATGCTTATTTTGAGACTGGTTAATCTTAAATATCCCTTTCTCCTGAGGTATATAATAGCACCAAAGAGAGTTGACATCCTGGCTAGAAAATGCTCCTCTAATTGATCCCATTGTTTCAAAGTGATCATCTGGCAATTATTCTGAAAGAATTCCATGCTGAAATCAGGCTGGATGGTTGCCTAATAGCTTTTGGGAAACTGAGAACAGGGATTTGTTCAAGTCTCTCATTCCTGGGTGAGGGGTGAGGGGATGGAAGGCGTCAGTAATTGAGAATTACATTAAAATGTTCCAATCCAGAGGCCTGCCTGGGCTTCTTAAGGGTGGGTAAGTGTACACCATGCATGCCGTATCACATAAACACAAAAGTACCACAGAGAACACTAAACAAACCAAGTAGGAGAACAAAATTATCAGACTCGAAAACCCTTAATAAGCCATCAAAATAACTGTTTTTCATCGTTTGCACCTGGAAATTTTCTATAATGGAAGCAGAAAACCTTAAGTCAAATGGAGTTCACATCAAACCAAGGAAACAATATGAACAGAGCTTACCTGGGTATATTTAAAAATACTATACACTGGAACTTCAGTTCCTGAATCTTTGGGGTGAGATCTGTTCCATCACACTGCAACAATCAAAGCAAAAAAGCAAGGATTCTGAAGTAGGCTCAAGTCTAAAAGACAACTAGGGTGACAACAGCATGTACCATGGTCATCCCCTTGTCCCTGTCTCTGCTGAAGTGGATGCCCATTACTATGATTGAAAATTTATTCTGATTATAACTTTCCCAGACCCAGGGTTCTGGGCTTGGATTTGTTTTGATTTAATGTAAAAACAAAGCTGCCATTTGACCAAAATGATTTTTCTCTGGTCTCACAATCAAAGGAACGATCATCATTCTTAACCTTGGATTATTATTGGATAGCATAAATTGGCTGGTAGTATCAACATTAGAAACTTTATGAACGTTTAAAAGAATAAAAAGGATGAATCCTCAAGTTGAGGCAGTAGCAACCTCTACCAAACTCATCTGATTCAAACAATAGTCGTGAATGTGGCCATTTATTTTATTTGCTTTCTGAGATAATTTTTATTTTGAAAATATTCGACATAATATTTTGAACGCTGTTTAAAAGGAATATACCCTGCATGCTTTTTTAAAAGTATCTGTTATAAATTAGTATTAGCAATCACTAATTAGTGATTTGCTCTTATCAATTTTCTCTCTTACAGACTGTGACTGGTCTTCTGAGATAAACTGCTTTATTGAACCTGGCCGTGACCCTGGGTTTCAAGAGCCCCAGGGTGGCTTGGCCTCAATACCTCTGTGTGTGGCTTCCCTCACCAGTTAGTACTTTCCTCAAGAGCATGATCTGACTAATCAAAGAAAGGGGTTTCATTTCCCTTTCTCATTTCCCACTGGTGACAAATGCCAAAAGAGGCACAGTCTAGTCATGACCGTAGGCCTCTCAATGTCAAAGGTATAAAGCCTGCTTTTATATTTGCTCTCCTCACACCCTCATCACAGAATTTCCCCCACTGTCTTCTCTGCTGAAGAGAGGGTAAAGCATTCCTAAGCTCCCTGCTAATTTCTAAGGATGGCTTCAGAGGGAGTTTCAATCCAGGTAAAATGACTCTGCTAGTGGTCAAGGTTGTCTCATTCTCCTCCCAGCTGATCTTAACACAGCCTAATTTTTTTTTCATGAGCATTCTCAAAAATTGTTCCTGGGGAATCTTACAATCCTAAATAAACAAAGTATTTTCAAACTTTTTTTAGATAGGAATCAAATTCTGGACATTGACTGAAGGTGTTTTTACAACACTCTCAGATACTTAAATAAACATGAGGTCTCCCAATTTAAGGACTTGAAATGAGTCGATAGATGGCTCTACCAGTGAAGAAAAAATGTAGACATCTTAAATGATGAAAATTGAGTGTTGAAAGCCACTGAACTTTTTAAAAATAGCATGTGATACATTAAACGCATGCAAAGCAGTATTGTTGCATTACAGAAAAAAAGTTATACTTAATATTATTGTACTGAGAACAGAATTCATTTTCTAAAAAAATTTTCTACTTTCTCCTCCTGAAAAACTCATCAGCGATTCTGGAAACTCAACGAATTCTGTGAGGATGGGCACCTTACAATGTACTGAGTTTTACAAAATTTTCTTATATATTATTGCATTTAAACTTTATAACTCTCTAGAGCGGCAGTTTTCAACTTTTTCCCTACTTCAAACACACAAAGGAAAATATGTGCACACAAAATATCTTCCTGTGTCCAAGCTCACACGTTGATACATCAAAACAAGGAGAAGAACACACATGAAGTAGAACAAAATAATGCTGTATGTAGGTTTTCATTACTGTCCTCTGGGTGTGTGTGTGTGTGTGTGTGTGTGTGTGTGTGTGTGTGTGTGTGTG
>NW_021703776.1:89303992-89388875 GCF_005190385.1 Monodon monoceros
GTGTGTGTGTGTGTGTGTGTGTGTGTGTGTGTGTGTGTGTGTGTGTGTGTGTGTGTGTGTGTGTGTGTGTGTAGTGTTCATGTGAGAGATTATTAACTATTACCTCGGAAACACTGACTTCACCCTGTGGCAAAGATCAGATGGTCTGCTGTTATGTGTACATCTAATTGCTCTAACCCCCCATCCTTTTCATCTCACACTCAGGAAACATACAATGATGTTGCTGTAGAAATATCCTTGTGTCCCTCTGTGTCACAGCACAATGGTCAGTAACTGTTGCTTCAAATGCATATGTTGTTATGCCTGCTTTACAGATGAGGAGAGAGAACTCTTCTGAAAGGTTGAATGCTTCCCCCAAAGTCATATACCTCATAAAGATAGACCTAGGACTGAATCAGAATTGTTCAGACTTAGTTTCTATTGTTTTTTTTTCTCTTCATAAAAAAAAGAGATGATTACATAGACCAATCCACCTGGAATATTACACGTACAGGCTGATATCAAATCTTTTCTAGTTATTTGACTGCCACCTTGGCCTCTCTACAAGCTTCTTTTAATCCCTGATACACAGCCAACCATGCCTGAGATATTTCTCATCGGGAGGACTGCCAGATGTGGGAGAAAAGCTTTCTAGTGGTGAGGCGGCCTAGAGTTTAATTTCCATCCAGCTGAGTTAAACAGTGGACAGCATTACCATTCAATATGGCCACTGCCCTCCGCTCAGTGGCTCTCCCGGCAGGTGCTGCAATGTTCCTAATAATGTGAAAAATACTGCAAGAGGAGGGAAAGTTTATTTTTGGCTGGGTTGAAGGCAGCCAAAGAAGAAACAGGGGAAGTTTGAGGCAAGGTTGCTGCTGCTTAACTAACCCATCATTTTATCAAAATCAAGATCTTCACAGTTCAATGGACCATGTGTCTTTCTTGTATCTAGCTTTAAAAAGGCGATATTTCAGTTTTCAAAAGTCGCTACTGCTATAGGATACTTGCTTTTCGTTGGTATTTCATGAGAACTGAAACTCCTGAAAGTGATGCCGAGGGTGATTAGTGGTAAACTCTGTCTCAACTGATTTAGGAGATTCATGTCTCCTACAGGCTTTATCGGTGACAACAAATTTGAATTTGTGTCCTCTCAGGCTCCTCTATATTCCTCTATAAATCCATTAGTTTAAGGTCATATATTTGTCTCTACTTACATGTATACCTTTTGTCCTGTCCCCTCCTGTCACAAATGCTATTCTTTATCTATTCCACGATAAATTCAAGCATTGCTACACTCCCATTCCTTCTTTCCCATCTATATATTTTTCTCTATCTTCCATGTTTCTCTTTCCTTATACAGGCATGTGCAGCAAAGTCATGTTCATTCCCTCTTTTAACTTGTTTACTATAAGGAAACACTTTGTCTTTCTTAATAATCAATGATATGCTATTTTTAAATAGATCTCTTAGAGGAAAAATGACTTCCCATCTCCCTTGCCTCCAAGATGAGTATCCCTAAAACCTGGGATAGAGACCCAGAGGGAAATAGCACCAAAAAAAAAAAAAAACCTCTTAAGTGGTGAAGGATCTTGACCAGACTGGAGAGTGAGTGACCACAAAATAATGAAATCGAAGTATTTTTCTAAGATGGAGACTCTTCAGATAGGCTTGGAATAAAGGTACTTGTTTGGTGAGCATCTATTTCTACTTTCATAGCCAGCTCAACTTCATTCCTTTGATGACTTCCCCGACTGCACCATGGGCAGTTTTCATTTCTCCCTTTGTGCCACCAGTATATTACATAAGTAATCCAATAACAACATTTATTATATTGTTCTGCCCAGAGTTATGTGCCCTTCCCCATGACTCAACTGTGAGTTTCTTCAGTGGTGAAGCCAGTCATCTTATTTAACTTCATCCTCAACAACTAAGACAGTGTCTGACACATAACTAAATGCTCATAAATGTTGGTTGAACAAACTACACTCAATTCAGTTAAAGTTCTATGCGGCCCACTGACTAAGTATATAAACTGGTATTTGGGGTTCATGTTAGGGGGCACGCTTTTTACATTTAAATGAAACGAGTCAACACATTCAATACTTACGACAACTTTAACATGCTTGGATAAATCTCTAGAGCTTCTCTGTAGGAAATCAGAAAAAGCTGCCTATACGAGGAAAGAAAGAAAGAAAGAAATCTTCATTGCATGGTTATGCCAAATCCTTACTTCTGTAAGATAGATAGGTCCTAGTGATTCTAAGTTACGCAAAAATATAAGACAAGTTCTCCTTTTGCTGAATCTAAAGTAAACTAGTGCAGAGGCTAAGTTGAATTCTTTCTCTGTTTTCAAAATGTAACCTATAGGGGCTTCCCTGGTGGCGCAGTGGTTGGGGGTCCGCCTGCCGATGCAGGGGACACGGGTTCGTGCCCCGGTCCGGGAAGATCCCACATGCCGCGGAGCGGCTGGGCCCGGGAGCCATGGCCGCTGAGCCTGCGCGTCCAGAGCCTGTGCTCCGCAACGGGAGGGGCCACAACAGTGAGAGGCCCGCGTACCGCAAAAAAAGAAAAAAAAAATGTCACCTATAATAAAATTTAAGATCACAGTAGAAGAGTGAAAATGTAGGTAATTTCAAGGGTCAGTTTGGAGATCTGACTATCTTTCCTGATCTTCCTATTTGTCCATTAGATGCTGATATAATCTTTAACTTGCCACTGAGAATGTCTTATTTCACCCCGTTTTACTTCAATTCTCTCTATCCAGTGGTAAAATTTAAGCCACACTTTTTAAAATCAATATTTTAGAGGCCCCTTTTTCTTCTTTCCAGCCATTCACACCCAAGGATGTCCCTGAGTAGGAGGAGAAGGAAAAAGAAGGGGGCCCCTTTAATCTCATCTATGCTTCCATGAAAAACTTCCCATATTCTGTCAATGTCTCATCCAAATGTCAGTTCATACGTGCCCCTATGAAAACCACATTCTAACCCAAGACATGCCATACATCCTTCAGTCTACCTAATTTCCTCATTCTCTAGATTGGCTTTGATGTTTGCTTTTCACACCACTCCTTGAATACCATCCCCTCAGTACAACTTTCAGGGCTTTTAAGTTCAAAGATGATGAACTCTCTGACAACTAACTTAAGAAATACATACTTACTTTCATTCTTAAACCAAGACATTAAACATTAACCATATATAGACACACATGTAAACATCTGAGACGTGTGTGTAATTATTAGCAGAGTATAGTTAGCATCTTTATTACCATGAGTGAATTAGTATAAATAACGTGTAATCAGGAAAAATGAAATATACACTTACCCCTGCGTAGAACATTTTATTTCGAAAACGACTGTTGAATTTCTCTGGATTTGCTTCTGCAAAAGGGAAAAGGTAGTTTTGTTATAGAGACCTGATTAAAGGTAGTGAGTTAGATTAGCACCCCTACTTCTCCCCTCTCGCTCCCCATCCCAAGGACCCAACAGCTTCATCATCACCTTTCCCTTAGTTACAGGCAGCTGGCACGGTTGTCCAGTGCGGCAAAGTGTAGCCCCAAACTGGCGTCGGTGGCAGCATCAACTGGGAGCCTGCTAGATATGCAAATCCTTAGGCTCTACCCTGAACCTACTGACTTAGAACGTCTGGGGGCTGGGGTCTAGGAATCTGCTTTAACAAGTTCTCCAGGTGATCCACACGCACATTAAGGGCTGAAACACTCTAGACTCTATTCAAAATAGAGGGCTGGCAGGGATACAGTGCAGGGGTGATAGAAGAAAGGGGGGGGAGGGGGAGGGTCAATTATTTGCTTTGACCTCCATAGGACATGGCTTCCATAAACTATCTATGCAGTTTCAAATTTAATTACATATGGGGAATTTGGATAATAATTAAGAGAATTTGCTTTCATATTTTGCAAAAACTCCTAACTACCATCTGTACTGTTGTCTGTGACAGGCCTTGAAACATCATTTGATTTAGTGAAGTTATATAAATATATAGATATAGAGATATATAGATAGATAGATATATACAGATGACCTGCAGAATGGACCCAGGGCATAGGACAACAAAAGCTCTGACTGAAATGGTTTAATTTTGAGTTTGTTCCTGAATGTTATATAGGTTGAGGACCATAAAACGATTAGACGAGAATTTGCATTGGAAAATGTTCACATGAATTCAACGGATTAAAAAATCCCCAAATGAAATGCTATTTCCTTACATTCTTTCTAATAAAATTCCAAGAGATTCCAAAGGAACCCACTGTAAATATTTGCTTTCTGCTCTTTTGTCCCATATGATCATTAATCCCTTCTTAGGGGTAGGTCTTTCTCCAAGTCATTTCTCATCAGACAGCTGGCTGACTAGCCGGAAGTCTCCAAATCCCAAACCTATTTTTGAATGGCAAGCGTGACACCAGATGGCAAAGGTCATGAAGACCAAAATTCTACCTACATCGTCCACCCTCTGGACTCCATGATTCACATCCTTCACGTATGAAAAACACATTCACTCCCTCCCAGGTCCCTAAAGGCCTCATCTCAATTATAGCATCAACTCAAAATCCAAAAATCTCATCTAAATCTCATTAGCTCACACTTCCCAAATCTCATCATCTAAATGATTTCGCTCTGGATGTAATCCATTTATAATGATGATCAGACCCTGGGTATAACCCATTCCAATAGTTTAATATATTAATCCCATCTTTGTATACAACACAATAACATATGTGCCATTAGAATGGAATCCTAAACCCTACTTTTGTCTGAAATTGGTCTTGCCTATTAGGGAGTAAATATAAGTTCAACACTATGTTTATAAAAATCAGTAAGTGATTTGAACCTCACGTAACACACATCTTCCAAATGCTCTGCATTGGATATCTCCTAGATCTTAAGACTTCAGGTATGTATATATAAATGACTCTAAAATCTACGCCCACAGTACAGTGCCACCTTCAACTCAAATTGTATATATTATAAACATCTTTCCTTCCAATGCCATCTCCCATTAAGGACAAATATTTTTATCAACATTATCTTCATGTTTCGAACACCATTGCAAAAATCTTACACTATGTATTAGTTGGTCACCTAACCCATATCTTTATCACAAACTCATTTTCCTTCCTGTCTGAAATGCCCTCGCCCACTTTACTTCTTGTCTACAACAAACTCCTTCTTTATTTCCTACGATACTCCCTCCTACCCTTTCTGGAAACTTTCCCCTGATACCTTTGTCCTGCCAACAGTCCCCACCAAACTCCCACATTATACACTGTCTGAACAACTAATCTCACCCTTACTTTATATTCCCTTCTACTTTTATTTATTTTTTATATACAGGCCCATCCTCCAATTAAACATTCCGTTCCTGTAACAAACATTGAGACAGCCACTGGACTTGGCACAAGGAATATAAAAGTAAAGACATAGTCTTTTGCCCTCATGTTGTTTAGAGTGGGGGAGACAGGTCTGAAAATGAAAAATAAAATGTCCTTTTGTATATGCCATAGAAAGATGTCTCTGTAAGACAAAGTAGGAGTCACACATAAAGGGAATGATCAGAAAAGTGTTCCAGAGGCAAGTACACTTGAGTCTTGAATGATGAGTAGATGCCACGTTGAGGTTCAAGATGGAAAAGAAGGTTACAGAGAACCTCGGACAGTGAGAGTTTCTCAAGGGCAGACTGTGCCTAAGTCTTACTACCTGGGTAAGAGCCTGGCACTGTGTCCTTTGCAGTGATGGTGATGATGAAATTTGGTAAGCCACTGAAAATAACACCTTTTTAAAGAAATCTGTCAGTTCTCCATATGAATCATGAAACATTCATAATCCTTTGAAACATGCTGATCTGCATGTCTCTGTATATTCGGTGAAAATAGCAAATCCTAAATCAGATTTAAAAACTGCCTCCTCTAGAGTCATAGTTGTATTTCCTTGACCTTGTAGCAGAGGCTCAAATCCTCTGAATAAGAAGTAACTTCAATGAGGCAGTACAACTTTAGCAGACAATCTCAGACTAAAAGTTTGATGTGTTTAATATCCTTCATGTCCCCCCCAAAATGACAATCTAATTCACGCAGCTGGCAAAGTGAGATCTTGCTTTGCTACCTGATAACCATAATCATCGCTAACATGCCTATATGCTAATAGATTGGAATATTTTCAATGTACTTCCTCAAGCACTGTCATGATGCAGTAGTGATTAAAGCACTGGGCAAGACTCCAACTGACAGTTAAATGACCAATCCTATTAAAACTCTCAATTCTGTTCCAAACAACTGCACGTTCTGATGTGCAACAGTTCAGCCATGCATGGCTTAGCCACTATGAGAATAAAAAAGCTTCTGTTTTCCAATCAAATTAAGTATACCTTCTATCTGATGAAATTATTCATGTTTGCATTCTTTATATACAAAATGTTAAGTCAATCAAAATGTTAAGACTATCTTTACCCCTTGCTTGATTTTTTATTGGTAATTCTAAAGGCATTTACACAGTAATGCCACTAATAAACTGTCTCAAAATAAATGTCGTTTTAATTGTCCCTTCTGAAAGAAATACAATATAAGTATCAATAGTAACGCAGAAGTCTGCATTTGTCCCATGTCAGTTTGATGGGTTATTTCACATCTATGCCAAAAATTGTTTCTGCAATTAAATTTTTTAAGATTCTGCTTTAGTGAGACTTGTTTTTACTACCCATTGCATGTAAATGGATTAGCGTAATTCCCAATGTATTGTATTTTCAGACTAATAACTAATCGGTTATTCTGTGCAAGCTCTTTTGTGTTTGTTTTTTGGTAATGGCTCTTATGGGGCTTTGAATCACTCTGCAAGTATTTGATGGCAAATGATACAAGTTTTGTCATGAACTCTCAGTCCCTGAGCAGCTGTATTTGAGAACAGTTTGAAGTCTCAACTATGGTTTGCGTGGCTCGAGAACAGCCACTCACACAATCTACCAACAAAGTAAGTACGTATGCCCCTATTGAAAATGCGGCCTGCTATCTTTCTCTTCTTTCTGCAGCTGAGCTTGAGATTTCTTGACTATCCAGGTAAAAATATGGGGAAAATCCAAATAAATGGAAAACAGTAAAAAAAAAAATAATAATAGCTTGAGTAATTATAGCTTTCATCATAAATAATGATTTTTTTTTTTTTTTACTTAACGCAAAAAGAAGAGACTAACAGATACTAAGAAGTCCACATCTCTGGTCTAGGCATATCAACCAAATCCGGTTCCAATAGTTTGTGCATATTTATTGTGTACCATCTCAATATCCTCTCCATAAGTATGGTGTGCGTTACTCTCAATCAACAGCAATCCTCCCTTATCCAGCTCTTCAGTGGTTGCCTCTCCTCAAGGGCCTGGGCTTACCTGCAGGGAAAATGTTTGCAATTCCTTTTCCGATTGCAGGAAAGCACTTACACTAAGCCTCGGCAATAAAGGATTCAAAGTAAAGTATTAACTCTTGGCATCTTTCAACCAATTATCTTATAATCACACATATAAAACGATGTAGACATACATATACACCACAATTGGTACGTTCCTCTCTAAAATGAAATAGTTCCGTAGTTTAAAAGAAAAGAAAAAAAAAATCGCTTTCCCACAAGAATTCTTTCTAAGCCTGGTCTTTCCACCGTGAGGTCTCTCTTTGCTGCCCTCTCATTCTGAGGCACCAAAGTCTCACCACAGTACAAGGAAACATATCATTAGGATAACTTTCAGATTGATAAGACAAAATATTAGGCTCCCTTGAATGAGCTCTCTGTCCAGCACTTCCTCACTTAGGCCTCTTTTCCTGGCAGGATGTCTAATTTGGAGGTTCATGCATTAGTGATAGCTGTACTACTTTACAAGTACTGTTAAGAAACGTAAAGATTTTATTAGGAAGCCCAGATCCAGAGTCTCCCAAAGAATATGAGAAATAAATGGGGTAAGATATGGAGAAAGAAATCTCCAGTTACTTCCCCAAGTCTACTCTCCTTAAATTAGGAAAGGCAGCAGGTTATAAATGCCAGCCCTAATGTAGGACCCTCTGAATATCTAATCTCTGAGAACTGTCTAGAGCAGGGAGGTGCGGAGCGTGTCGGTGTTTCTGATTTGGGTATTTGATATTTATGGTTCTGTTGTCAACCAACCTTTCTATCTGTGATTTTCTGGTTAACCAGAGAAAACTATGACTCTTTCTTTAATCAGTACTCCTTCTATTTAGCTCAGCATTTGACCCTCAAAGCCTCATGAAACCAGGAAGGCAAAGTCTAACAAAATTGCTGAATTCAGTAAGAGAATTACAGGTTTATACTCTACTTTTATTTTGTCTTCTAACAGCCTTAATCCTACAGCCCCATTCCTGATCTTTAGTATATAAAAGTGTTGTCAGAACTTTCTCTGCATTATTACTGGAATCTGAACCATTGAACTTTAGCCTTTTGTACTCTGTATTTCAAATTCTATGAGTTAAAAGCTTAGAGCCTCTTGCAGAATCTAAAGGAAAAGTAAAATAATCCCTCATTATGACTTTTATCTCACAAATTACTTATACTTGCAGCCAAGCATTATTTTGGTTACATGTTACCATATTCACAAGGGACTAGGTACAGGCAGAGACATATTGTACAAGAAGAGAGTTTAAGAGAAAGAGGTTAAGAGAGACCAAGAAAGCAAGAGATTGTGGCTTCAAAGCATAAGACAAAATCCTAAACGTTCTCAGTTCTGAATGACATAAGAAAATTTTGATGAAATATTTAACTTGTCATTATTTCATCTTATTTCTCTTTCAAAAGTTATTTTGCTTCCCCAAATCTCGATTCCATCTCTTCTAGTACTTAAATGACCACCAGCCCTCATTCAAACTACCTCATCCAGTGGAGATTCCAAGCACCTTCCATGCCTAATCCAATCACCGTCAAGCCCTTTTCTTTCAACCTAAACCACCTATAGCCAGCCCCCGTACTGTTCTAAGGTGACTGTTGTCTCTTTTGTGCACATAGGGAAGACTTTTATGTTTGGCTACAAGATTTCCATGGCCTTGGTTATAAAGTCCTGAGCTTTAATAACTGGCGGTTTGAGAAGCTGTAAGTATTCTAATGACTTTAGTGAAAGACTCTCTTTTTATCACTTCTTAGTAGTTCACTAACTTCAAAGCTTCTAGTCAAACCTAAAGATCAGCAGTCCTGAGTCCCGGAGTAAACATCTGGTCCTGACCTTTACCATCTTTGAGACCCTAAACAATGAGGTCTCAGAGCAACATCTGTAATAAGTTCCTATCTTGTCTAGCTCCCAGGGTCAACATGAAGGTTCAAATGGAACAGCATTAGACACACTGTCAACATTTAAGTGATATGCGCACAAAACGGAACATGCAAAACACCTGCTGGAAACTTCCTCCCTGGGAGATGGAAATGGGACGTTGTCCTCACCTCTGGATTCATGGAACTCCAGTGTGACGTGGGCATCAAATCCGAGGCTGAAGTAATTATTGAAAACATTCAGAGGAAGCTGCAACGATGAACAAAGGCAGAGGTGAAGTTGTGTGTGACCAAGCAAAAAGAGGAAAATAAAACCTAAAGCCAGACACTTGTCTCTGGGGCAAGTCCCTGGGAGAACGATCAATTAAAACTCAAGGCAGGGGTGTCTATGTGGAAGGAACAACAGATTTTTGAATTAATTCTTTAGTGAAAGCTCAACTCAAATGATACTCCTAAGAATTTTAAATAGTTTAGGAAAAAAGGGATACAAATACAAATTATTCAATGAGAACCATTCTTGTGTATATTGCAATAAGAGAACCTCATAAGCTGAGGGATGCACATTTGTAATAGTTACACAGGATGATTCAACAAGCAAACTTAGCAAGTAAATTCAATTGTAAGGATCGTGTCTAACCTTCTTAATCAGTGGATGCAAGTTTTTTCAAGAATTTACGTTCAGCATATTAATACTGCAACTTAAAATGAATAACATTTGTTTACCCTTCACTTATTTTCCAAAAAAATACATTTTTTGACAAAAGTCATGTAAGCAATAAGTCAGTGGGAGCCATTCAGCTATTCTCAACCTAGAGGAAAAATAAAGATTAAAATATATATGTGTGTGTGTGTGTGTGTATTTATCAGTATTCAGATTCCTATTTAGTCTATAAACTCTTATCTTTAATATGACTGTGAAATATACAACGCAGACACACAGATACACATACAAGCCTTAGCTTTCCTTCCCAGAGTCCTCTGGGTCCCTGGCTGTTACTGCTACAAGCTGAGTAAAGGAAAGAAGAAACTATGCAGCCTAAAGTCCTGCATTAAAACTACAAAGCTGATATGATTTGAAGGCTTCAGTTGAATGTTAGAACAATTAGAAAAGCATGTGGAAAATGCTAGAAGGCAAACGGTGGTTCTTACACTTTTCCTTCTGCAACTCAGAATGAAAGATAAACGTTAAAAGTAAATGGAGGGGCTTCCCTGGTGGCGCAGTGGTTGAGAGTCCGCCTGCCGATGCAGGGGACACGGGTTCGTGCCCTGGTCTGGGAAGATCCCACATGCCGCGGAGCGGCTGGGCCCGGGAGCCATGGCCGCTGAGCCTGCGCGTCCGGAGCCTGTGCTCCGCAACTGGAGAGGCCACAACAGTGAGAGGCCCACGTACCGCAAAAAAAAAAAAAAAAAAAAAAAAAAAAGGAAATGGAGAGGTAATTTTATCTCAGCCTAGATAATGTTTCCAGATAATTATCAGGTTTATCCTCCAGATAGAAATGCACTTCTCTTCTATTAGAAATAAGTGTTTGGCCTCAAGATTTCAAAAGTAAGTTTATTACAGGGTTTCATATGCCCCTTGATCAGTAAGACTTTCTGTTTGACTAGAGCGATAATCACGTCCCATTAAGAGAAAAATGAAATGAGAGGAAGAGTCAGAGGGAGAGCAAGAGAGATATTAATGCAGAAAGAGAAAAATTGAAATAAAGGATGAACCTTCGATGGAACACCGAGTCAGAGCTTGTACTGATTCAGAGGTCAGATCAGCCCTTAGAAGTGGTTACAACCGACTAGAGAACAGGGAGAGAAACTAAACACATAGAACCTTGCCAAAACATGTCTCACTCTCCTGGCTTCAAATATGAGAATGTCCAGTTCCTGCACTGAAACAAAATACAAGTCCTTAGTAATGACAGCAAGGGTTGGTGATCCTGCCAAAAGCGCAGATATGTTCATTTCTCCCATTTATGCTCTTTTGGCTACAATTCTAACCCATGTCTTAACATCCACTAGGAGAACATCTGGTCACCATCCCCTAAATAACATCACAATTTAGTCTGTTATTAAGTTCTTATTCATATTTTCCAGGAAAAATTGCCCTGATTTCCTACACATCTCCTCAAAAATTCACTTTCAAAACCCTTTAATTATCTGGATTAATGTTCCCAGGCTGCACCAAGAAGTCTTTCCATTTCTTAAGCTATTGGGAAGAGAATTAAATATAGATTGCTATTGAGGTTCTAACCACTCCAAGTTGAGCGGGGATAGGTCCAGAACATTTCCATATGGTACACTTCTTTGTACTTTAGCTGTTTTCTATCCAATTTCTGTAAGTCAAATACATTAGGAAGAAGTATTATATCCCAAGATGACACTTGTTTAAACAACATTGTGACGTTATGAACTCAAGATCAACTGAGCAATCGTGATATCTACTAAAAACCTTATAGTTTCTGGATCATAGTTTAGGTGAAAAAACCATGAAGGTAAGACAAAACCTGTTTTAACCAATTTTAGCCAAATAAGTAACTTGAGCATCTATCACAATTGTCAGGATTATGGTACTAATCAATAAAGGTGCATTGATTTGGTCTAAAATGATATCGGATTTTAAGGCTGAAACCACCATGAAATCTTGGCCTCAATCAATGGCACAACCCAATATAGCAGGGATGCTGTTTAAGTACAGATGCCTGGGCCTTCACCCTGCATCTACTTAATCAGAATCACTGGGAATAGGACCTTGTAATCTGCATTTTATAGGCACACCTGGAGATTCTTACACAACAAAAATTTGAAAACACCGTTACAGAAGAAAAGTGGAAAGCAATAGAAAGCAAGTGTCTACTCAGAAACCTATCAAATTTATCTGAGATTGAGGCCAGAACTTAAAGCCAATGTTCCCCTGAAGCTCTATAGTAGCATTTTTACAATTATGTCCCTTGATTTGTCTTGGGTTGAGATACAAGTTCAATCACTGAAGGAAAAACACTAAGTCAAACATTTATTTAGGCATCTTGATGTCCCAATCAAGTGATGAAATTGAAATATTTGCTATCAGACCAGAAATCTCAGGCATTTTTCTTTCTTTTGAAAGACCCTGTGCCTAATGCTTCAGATCATACGATTTTTTTAAACTCATAGGTTAAGAGTTTGCAATGATTAGATTAGATTAGAAATAGAAAGATTAGAAAACTGATATATTTCTTTCTGGTGTGGAATTTGAGGACAGAGAACAGCTCCCTGCGCTATGGAAGTAGGTAGGAAATCTTGGTCTTTAGAAGTCTACGGGGCAGAATCATCAGGAAGTGTTATACTCATAGCCCTAGTAGCTGTCAACTCAAACACCGTCCTGTCATCTCATAGGAAGGAATCAGCACGTGACCCTCCAGCCAGGAACGTATTTCCTGTGACTCAGGCAGATACTCCAGGGTTAGCTTTCTGCTGAAGGAAGAACTCTCTAACCTTGCACACGCCATCTTCAAGTTCTTCTGGAGGCAAGTCTGGGTTTCTTTCCACATGGAGGTTCCAGCGATCTAGCTGTACAATTGTCCCGTCTTCTACTTGGCAAAGGATCTTAGAAACAGGTTCATCAGTGTAGCCCTAAGGAATCAAAGAGCACACACATTGCTGCTGGAGTAGGGAACAGTACAGCCAAAGGTATTTCATGCAAGGCAGAGCCCTTGTTCTACGGCTGTTTATTTTGTAATTAGCAAGGCTGGGAGAGTAAACTGTTTTCCTCCAGGTACTTAGAGTTTAAGACAATAGGCATGGGTAATGTGCACAGAAATACTAACTCTAGCTGGTTTGAGCTGAGGAATGACTTTTGCCAGCACCAAGAACCAACAGCCACCGGCAGGCTTTTGAGATCCATGCTGGATGGCTGTTTTTATCAGAGTGAAAACAGGTCGCCCCAGGCCTCCTACTAGAGGAATTTGGAGGATACACAGAACAAATGTATGTGGAAAAGCGGGAAAAGAATTAAGGTGACATCGGCTAGACAATTTCTTCCACTGACGTTCCATTTCACTCACCTCTCCCTGACCTTGTACTAGGACACCATTCCTTCCAGGACCTAGGGCAAGTCTGACTGAGGAATAGCCCTGCTAGGGAGCTAGCTACTTACTCCTTGAGCACACATTACTGATAGCACGATTATTAAGGACAGTCAAGTCACTGATTTGGATAAGAGGAATTAATGCCAATAATACCGATGGGAGGTTAATTCATCCAAGGCCAAATAAATATCTGTTAATATCCGGACATAATTATCACCTATGGGAGGTGAATGCACCCAAAAGCCAGAGTAACATCTGCTAATATCTGAAGGTAGTTTTCATGGAGCTCAGCCCAGGCAATGGTCTCATACGAGCAGTTAAAAAGCTGGTGGAGCAGCATATGTTAGCATATTGTGCTTTCTTATTTTCTTAGTACTATAAAAATAATGATGATGACGATGATAAAATGGCTGGTTAGTGACAGCTAAACTACTTTCAACAAGCTTTCCTGAATTGGCTCCATGTTGAAAAGGACAGTTGGTTACCTGTATAACCAACAGTTGGCTACCTGTATAACCTGTATAAAATCATGACGACACTGACCAGAAATCTAAATGCTCAAACAAAGCCATAACTCTTCCAGGATTGTAAATCTGAACCAGACTCACTCTTCTGGAGAGGACTGGGGGTCAGGAGCAATTCAAGTCTCTGTGATTGTTTAACATGAGGACCTAAGGCCAACCCATCCTCTGTCTTTAGTGGGTACCTGAAAAAGCCCCAGGCCTGTGTACTGACCCCCATTTTTTTTTTAATATAAAATGTTCCCTTCTTCTCTAGCTGACTATAAGTTTAAACTGAAGAAGTCACCAGATAAAACCATGGTTCATGGGGGACCTTGATTCTCAACTCTAACTCGTTCCTTGAACAAGAGTAGCATGTGCCCCTTCCACTTGAGCATCTGTGGGTTTGGGGATCTGTTGCTGGATGACATGGGCAGCCCCTGAGGGCAGTTCTTACCCCTCCCCAGTTGAGAGTTCGAGCCAGGTCGTTCCCAGTCCCCAGAGGAAGGACCCCAACCGGAGGCTGAGGGCTCAGCTGCAGTTCATCCAGAATGGAAAGGATCCAGCCCACCTACAGACATTTTGGGGACCAGAAGAGATATAAGGAAGACAGATAAGTTACAAAGACGACAACCTGAGAACAGGAGCCTTTAAAAGGAGCAAATAGAATAGTTCTACTTTTCTTTAAAACATGCATGTTTTAATCCAGTGACCAGGGAACTGAAAGACCACTTATCTCAAGCAGTTTCAAAATGGCAAGTCTCTTATAGGAAAAAGAACCATTTTGCATATGCTGTATCATATAAGCAAAACTAGACCCATTCATCTGTATGTTACCTAGAGATGTACTTTAAAATTCAGGAGAGTTTACAATTTAGGGAGGTATATACATAGGGCACTGCAGGAAATCTAAGACTCAGGATCAGACTAAACCTCAATTCTGGCTCATATTGGCTTTGTAATCTTGATTAAGTTATTTGACCTCACAGACTCATTTATCTGATTTTCAAAATGGAGATAATGCTTACCTCACAAGATTGTTTATAGATTAAACTAAAACGTATATAAAACCCTCATTATGGTGCATGGCCCATGTAAGCACTTATTAAATGGTTACTCTCCATGTTATCTTAGAAATTAGACGTGCTTTCCTAAGTATCCCTTAGGAAATGTTTATCCCATGAAACATTATGAAAACATAATTATGGATGAACTTAGTACTTATTGTAAGTTTAGGCAGAAAACAGATACTTATATACTAGAATCATATTCCTGTTTAATCTTTTTCTAAGATAAATAATACTTTGGGTTTAGTCTTATTATAACTATTTAGAAAAATTACTCCAAACTTGGAAACACCAAAAAGAAACTTGCATATCCTCACAATGTCATTCTAGAGTAGTGTCACAGGCTTATCTAAGAACTTTATGACTGTAGGTTAACTTGAGGATTTCTGTCCTGCAGAGGTACAAATGTCAAGAAGAGATCACTTTAAAGGTTATGGTTCTATTCCCCCATAAGGGCATAAACTAATTTTGTCTCAAATTTAGAAAAATTATTTTGGTATGAACTACATAATCATTTTCCTCTTCTTGTATTATCTTGCTGATTCCTTTATTAAAAAGCTAAATAGGGCTTCCCTGGTGGCCCAGTGGTTGAGAATCTGCCTGCTAATGCAGGGGACACGGGTTCGAGCCCTGGTCTGGGAGGATCCCACATGCCGCGGAGCAACTAGGCCCGTGAGCCACAACTACTGAGCCTGCGTGTCTGGAGCCTGTGCTCCGCAACAAAAGAGGCCGCGATAGTGAGAGGCCCGCGCACCGCGATGAACAGTGGCCCCCGCTCGCCGCAACTAGAGAAAGCCCTCGCACAGAAACGAAGACGCAACACAGCAAAAATAAATTAATTAATAAACTCCTACCCCCAACATCTTCTTTAAAAAAAAAAAAGCTAAATAAATTTTTGACATGTATTCATTCTAAATTTGTATGAGAATTATTTTTTAAAATTTTTTAAAAATTGTACTTTAATAGTACATTTATTGAACACTACTGCATATAAAACATGGAACTAAGTAATTGAAATAAAAAGGTAAATGAACTACACTAAGATAGGTAAGGCAGAATGCCTGCTCTCAAGGAGTTTACAATTAACAAAAAGAGAGGCATACTGATTGCTTTCTATGTGCTAGTCCCTGAGCAAATTTTTCTACGGAATTATCTTATTAAACTTCAAAACAACTCTCTACAATAGATATAATTTTTGTCTTCATTTTGTAGATAAGGAAACCAAGACTTGGAAGGTTTAGTAGTAACCTCCTTAATCATTTGCGAGGGAGAGCTGACATTCAAATCTAGGTTTGCCACACACCAAAGGCCAACCTCTTAGCCACTCTGGTGCAGGGGACCTTTCAGTAAAGAACTAAACCCGGCTCTAGATGTGGCCTGAACATCCCTGAGACCATGGCATGTACCTTGGGAACCTGTGGAACACTGGGGAAACCTTGGAAATTGCTTAGTCAAATTCAGTTAATTTGCAGATTTATTAACTGAGGTACACAGAGGTCATGTTATTTGCTCAAGACAAAATAATCAAAAGTGGCAGAGTCGGAGTCATGCCAGGTCTGTTGACTTGCATCTAAAATCCTTTCTCCTCCAAGACGAGTACTTCCCAGGATGTCAAACTTGCCCATCTGGCAAGAAATCTAAAACTGTCTTTACCTTCTAGAAACGGATACCACTATGTTCATCCAAAGTGGTAAACTAAAAATCCAGACCTACACTAGTGTCCAAAATCCCCCCCTTTCCCCCAAACTGGGCGATTTGCTCCTAGACAAGTCCTTAGATTTCCAGCCAGCACTTCTTTAGCTCTTCCCTTACACACAATACTCACTAACCTTGCTAACTGAAGTAAAGGGAAAAAATGCCAGATGGTAAAGTAGTGCTGATGACTATGTTAGCTATTGCTCCTGAGCTGCTAAAAGCACAAACTAGACACGGTAAAAGCAGATACCTCTAATAAACTACAAGAGGGGGATTTAAAAGTCATTAAAAAGGAGGTGAAAACTCAGAAATCCCAACAAACTGGGATCACTGGCTGCAGCTGTAAACAGCCCTGAGTAGAAACAGAGACTCTCAGAAATGCGGTGGAACTTTCTAGAAACCAATTCAATATCCCATACAGAGCAGGGAGAAGAAGGCAGTCTCTTTAAAACTTCTGAGAGATGATCATGCAGACCTCAGTCCATTTACCTTTAGGGAGATTTTTGTTATGTTTATTTGAAATAGGTCTATCTTTTCTGAGTAAAGATAATGCTATGAGTTCACACTTTCAACACCCCATTTCACTCTAGACACAAACATGGGAGGGAAAAAAGTCTTCATGGGCCAGAAACAAATGAAGCACAATATGGCAAGCAGAGGAAACCAGGAGTTTGGCTTCTGTCTGATTAGGGGGAATAAAAGTTCACCCCTGGCTTGTAGGAGGCTGTGTATGAACCAGGCTCCCCACTGGCCAGCAGAAAAGAGGCCAAGAAGAGAGGGTGAGCGATCACTGCCTGAGGCCATAACCCATAGAAAGTTGGGATGTCTTAAGGCTCGAGGCACACAGCCTCTCTCTAACAGTACGTCCAAATTCCCACGAGCTCAATGACACACCTGAAACACCCCTGACATGGCTGCAGGATGGGAGCCTTAGCCACTTAAAGAAAACCCGACTCTACTCTCAGGATCCTGAAACCATTCAAACTACTAGAAAGGATTAGTAAAAGGAGGCAGAGAAAGAAAAAGGAAAAATCATAAAAAAAAAGAACTACCATATGACCCAGCAACCCCACTACTGGACATATACCCTGAGAAAACCTTAATTCAAAAAGAGTCATGTACCACAATGTTCATTGCAGCTCTATTTACAATAGCCAGGACATGGAAGCAACCTAAATGCCCATCGACAGATGAATGGATAAAGAAGATGCGGCACATATATACAATGGAATATTACTCAGCCATAAAAAGAAACGAAATTGAGTTATTTGTAGTGAGGTGGATGGACCTAGAGTCTGTCATACAGAGTGAAGTAAGTCAGAAAGGGAAAAACAAATACTGTATGCTAACACATATATATGGAATCTAAAATAAAAAAAAAAAAGGTTCTGAAGAACCTAGGGGCAAGACACGAATAAAGACGCAGACGTAGAGAATGGACTTCAGGACACAGGAAGGGGGAAGGGTAAGCTGGGATGAAGTGAGAGTGGCATGGGCATATATACACTACTAAATGTAAAATAGATAGCTAGTGGGCAGCCGCATAGCACAGGGAGATCAGCTCGGTGCTTTGTGACCACCTAGAGGGGTGGGATAGGGAGGGTGGGAGGGAGACGCAAGAGGGAGGAGCTATGGGGATATATGTGTATGCATAGCTGATTCACTTTGTTATAAAGCAGAAAGTAACACACCATTGTAAAGCAATTATACTCCAATAAAGATGTTAAAAAAAAAAAAAAGAAAAAGGAAAAATCAAACTCAGCAAAACAACTTCCTCTGAACACGAGCCTGCAGAGAGATATTCTAAATCCCAGGAAGAACGCTAATAGTAAGATGGATGGGAAGGTTAGAGGAATAATTCACAGCCCATGAAACACAAATAATTTTCAAATAACTTTGAAATGTGTCCCATACCTTCCACGAATTGATAAGGTGTCTTCTAATAGTCCTTTGATCAGTATAATTGTCCTCATTCAAACCTTAAGAGCTGTTCCTGTTTTTGTTTTTGTTTTCTGAGAAGGTTGCCAAGAATCCACATGAAACTGTGGCGTGGTTCCACACAAAATGCCATGAGCCCTCCGGACCCTTTGATTTTCCCTTTCTTCTCAATTGATTTGCTTTACAAAAATGCATAAATAGATTCTATCTTCTTTTTCCAACAGCCAGTTATTCAATTATTTAATTTTCCCCCGAATACAAGCAGATAATCTTAGTATTTCATTATTACACGACGCTTGGAGCCATCAAATGTCTCCTGCCTTTCACAGCAGAGATTTCTTTTTTCTGTCTTGAAATTCCCTCAGGTACAATCCATGTTAGGTTAACAGTTCTTTGGCTGAAGTGGGCCCGTACCTCTCCTTTGCACAACGCCTGAACAGTTGTTCTCATCCAAGAGCTACATCGTCACTACCCAACAACCAGCTGCCTCAGAAGGCAACATAACATAGGCGTGCAGGGAAGGCACAGAGCTGCGAGGAGCCCAGCTGCGTCTGAAGCCTGGCCCCATCACCTACCGAAACTCACGGAGCCAGTGAGTCACTTAATCTAAGTTCCCTCCTATGTGAAAAGGGATAACAGTACCTGCCTCATAGGGGTATTTTACCAACTAAATAACATGGAGACATTGCTTAGCATGTGCCTGACAAATAGGAAATGCTAAATTAACATTAACTGCTATGATTAAGATATATTTTTCTTCCTCTTTCTTTACTTCATCCATAAAGGTCCAGTTTCCTAGAAGCAAAATGCCCTCTTCCTGTCTCTCCACTTAAAGAAAAGTTGAGTCTCAAAGTTCACAAATCACTCCCACCTTTGACTGCCATCAAGTCACAAAAAATCTCTCTTTCACAGACTATCACAAACAGTAAAAGCCAAGCTGCACTGCAGCATAAAAAGGAGGGAGGGAGGGAGGGAGAGAGGGAGGGGGAGGGAGGGAGGGAGAGAGGGGGAGCGAGGGAGGGAGAGAATATGGAACAAATACACCTACAATAGCAGGAGACATAAAAGATCTTGAGTAATAATCCGTGTACTTGCCCCTATGAAAGCAAAACTATGCAAAAGTCTTAAGGTCCAAAGCTGTGATCGGAGGCCCTCCCTTCCCAGGACAGTGCTCCTGCTGGAAGTCCAGACTGCAGGTTCGTGGGCAGCGACTGTGTTTGCTGGGGCTTTCGCATGACCCCAAATCCTCTCCACCAGCTTGACCAGCACCCCTTCAATTAAACTTCATTAATTGCAACACACACCGCTTTGCATCTTTCCCATCACAACTGAAGAAAACTCTCTGGATTGGGCAAGATCATCTTCCAGGTGGCAGAGTTCCTTTCTGCCTTTGTGTTAGGAAATGCAGGGCTGACGGGGCTAGAACACCAGGGTGCTGGGCTTCGGCCCTGAGCAGAGCAGCCCAGCCAGACCTGCAGCCGCCGCAGCTGCCTGATGCTGCCACCCCCTGGCCCTGTTCAGCTGTAACCATCACCGAACATTTCCCAAGTGCACATGAACAACGTTTTCATTCGGCAATATGCTAACATTAGCGTTGGCTGAGGGGTGGAGAGGGCCGTGAATTGACATTTTCTCTGAACGAAGCAGATGCACAGTTGCCTTTCCTCATATTATCTGCAGGCAGAAAAGTGAGGGATACCCACACGGAGAAACCACAGGAGAACGAGGGCAACGCTTCTGCACCCAGAAAGATCATCAAAATGCAGCATTTGACAACTGGGTTCCCTTGCTTACATGTACACAATGATTCTTCCTTTCGATATTTTCATATTTGCGCTCAATAGTTTACAAAGTCACTCCGTGTTAAAAGAAATGTTTAAAATCGAGATAATAGTCAAGGTATGAGCTTTTTTGAAACAGAATGTAGATTTAGGCTATCCATCCTCTCATCGGCAAGAGGACAGCTGGGGGTGTACCAAGCTCTTCTTCAAGAGAGGCTGGGACGTCGGGGTGCTGAGGGAGAAGAGGCCTGTGGAACCATCTGCTGGCCCCGTCCATGAAAGGGGAATAATAATCCTTTCTTCCCGGCTCCGGCTGTAGTGAGTCGGGGCACGGGGGGGCCTACTGTGTAGGATGTATCCTCATCTAGGGAAGCCAGTGGGATCATCAATAAGCATAAAGTGTGTGGCTCAAGTCCATTTAATCCCAGCCCTTTGGAAAGACGTTAACAGGGTTAAGCGTGGACCTTTGGATCCAGCCCAGTTCATCAAGGCCAAGGGCAGGTAAGGAGGGATCATGTTTCACCTTAAGGATCCATAGTGAGGGGAAGGGACCTGTGACCCTACTGTCTCAGTTCACGCACTCCTCGATATTTAACCAAGGTGGCAGCCATGGGGAACTGGCTGGGTGGAGACGTGGCCGAGGAGAGGACAGAATACAAATTTACCCCGTGATCAAAGAGAGACTGTTTCTAGTTTAAAAACATGAAGGTTTGAGATCATTCTGAGTTAGTTTTCTCTCACCCTAGAGATCAAAGATGGGACCAGCCCATTCGAAACCTGCAACTATGTGACAACCTCAGGATTATGCAAACCACTTACAAAGAGACCACACCTGGGCCACCTTCCTCTGCAGCCGTCACTGGCCTTGTGTGGTGACGGACTGCTTGAACATGGCTGATCTCAACTGGAGGCGCTGTAAATTTAAAATATATGCTAGATTCTGAAGACAGTCCAAATTGAGCATAAAATATCCCACTAATGACTTTATACTGATTGCATGTTGAAATGATAATATCTTGGATATAGTGGGTTAAATAAAATATATGATAAAATTAATTTAACCTGCTTCTTAGTTTTTTCTAAGTGCCTTCTAGAAAACTTAAAATGTAAAAATGCGGCTTGCATTATAGTTCTCTTGAACAGCAATGGTCTATACTAACATAATGCTACAGCTGTGAAGACCCTTAGGGATCCAAACGTATCCCCTTTCAGATTTAGAATGTCTCAGAAGAAGTTAGGGAACCTTCCAAAGCACCTCTTCCTCCTCCAACTGCAGTACCTGCCTCCTTGCACTTTTTACCAGGATAAAATTAAAGTAACTCATACTGAAGCCGAATAACTTTTCTCCAATTAATGCAACGTGTCTATATATTTAATAAGACCTTGTACACACACTAATGTGATTGAGGGTTGACATATCCTCACCCTAACCCATCAAAACTATTCCATATCTGATTCCTCCTGGAACCTTGTCACTGACAGAATTCTGACAGCCTCTACAGTGACAGATACACTCGCTAAATAAAGGGTGAGCACCTTATGTCACATATATACCCGACACTGCACTTGCCTCGAGCCAACAGCTTTTCTTCATGCATCCATCAGGATGCCTCTTCTTTATATAAACACTCAAAATTTAAAGTTTCATATTCGAAACTGAAAAAAATGTCAATCATGTACCTTGATAAACATTTCATAAACCCCATATATCTTTTACAAAACGTCTAACGAGGTAAAATAAAATAAAACCTGGTTTTACATAAGGTATAAGACATGCAAAGTTTTGGGCTTCCCTGGTGGCGCAGTGGTTGAGAGTCCGCCTGGCGATGCAGGAGACACGGGTTCGTGCCCCGGTCTGGGAAGACCCCACATGCCGCGGAGCGGCTGGGCCCGTGAGCCATGGCCGCTGAGCCTGCGCGTCTGGAGCCTGTGCTCCGCAATGGGAGAGGTCACAGCAGTGAGAGGCCCGCGTACCGCAAAAAAAAAAAAAAAAAAAAGATATGCAAAGTTTTGATTCTGCATGACTGGACTACAGAGGTTACCACTGAGAAAAATAACTAGTTCAAAAGTATGTATCAGTTCTGGGGGAAATACACTACTTTTCATGGCTGTTGTAAAGGACCCACGTACAAACGTCTAGTGCAGTTGTGAGTTACGTAGAAGGATGTGAAAATTGAAGTTAGGATCACAGATAAGGTACCAAAAAAGAAAAAGTGCCTATAATATAATTGAAAAGTTACATTTAGCCTTGTGGAATACCCGTTAATATGGTCTATTTAAAGAAGAGATGCTAGAAAAGCTGGGGAACAAGGTAGTCTGCGTGTCAAGTAGTGACATTAATGGCACCAGAGAGTATAGAAATTCAACACTGTGATTTGATCTGGTCATTAGGACCCAAGAGGGAGGTACCAAGTCTCTCTCATTCTGGGTTTTGTCCCAGACACTCTCTTGAAACTATTTCTTGAAAACCAGCAGTTACTTCCTAGTCTCCAAATCCACAGTAATTCCTGTCTCTTCTTAAGAATGTAATCACTGCCTCTGTCTTGAAACTCCTTTCGGGTTTTTTTTTTTTTTCCTTGACAGAATAGACTACTGGTGGTTCTTCTGCTTCTATCTTTCCACTTTCCTTTTGAAATTCAGCTCTGACTCCTAATTATAAATGTTTCACAAGTGTCTGGACTTGGCTCTCTTCTTTGTCCTTTATGCTTTGAATTCCCATGTTTCCAAACACTTTCCTAACTGCAAAGAATACCTCAATACCACATAACTCAGAACAGTGCTTCCTTCACATATCTGCTGAGTAGAGGAAAGGAAGAAGAAAGCAGTGAGGCAGAGAGAGGTGATGGGAGGTGCAGTGGATAATGGGGAAGTTTGGAAGGTGGAACTGCCAAGCCAGGATGAAGCCCAAGATATGGAGATGGAACAGGCAACCGATGTGGATTTGAGGTAACAATCACTTAAGTCAAGAAAGAGGAAGGACTCTGAATTCAGGACACCAGGCATATCCCCATAGTCAAATAATTTTGGAAAACACTGGGTTAAACAAAGTGAAATAGGTTTGGCTTCTTTAAGACTTTATAATGAATTTTATAAGCTAATAATGTGTATTAGAGTCTCCAAGAATAGTAAACATTACTTTCCCAACTGAAAAATGTTTTCCTCTCCGCAGAAAATCTTAAAGGACCAGTGCAATCACTGTTTTATTTTTTTCTGGCTGTGTTTATTAGTATATAATGTGTATCCAGTGCTGCATTAAGTGTTCACGCGCTGTGAGAGATAAAATTAGAAGATTCCATTGCTGCCTTTGAGAATAAAACATTCTAATTAGGAAGATTAGAGAAAAGCCAAAGATAGTTCATAATAAAATCCTATGAGATCAGACTCCAAATACAGAAGAAAAGACACTGGACAGCAAAATCTAAATGTCACGATTCTCAATTATTTGCCTTTGCTAAATATAGCAACCTAAGTAGAGGGCAAATTGAGAAACAGATGAGACAAACTGGGGAAAATACACCAGTGATATTAAACTTCAGCCCAACTCCATCGTTTCTCCAAAAATGACTACAAAGGGAACCAGTTATGATCTTTATGCAAACCAATGTTAGCCAACATTCTAAGTTTTATTTCCACCAGTAAAAAAAAAAAAAGCCATAATTCAATTGTGTACACATACTTCTCCATAGTTGTGACCAATTATTAAGAATATATGGAAATAGGTCAGTTTCTGTTTTAAAAATAATTTAGTCATCTACAATCCTCATTCTAGTGATGTGACCACATCCTTACTTTGTGGAACAGGAAAGGATATAGCCTAGTGGAGAGAGGGAAATCTAATTTAGAAAGATCAAGTATGAATCCTTGAGGGCAATAACAAAGTCCCTCCTAACCCTTAGGGGATTGGATTCACATGAGAGACAGAGGTTTGAGGGGATTGGATTCACATGAGAGACAGAGGTTTGAGGGGATTGGAAAGACTGTGAGGTGGGAATGAAGGAAGAGAAATGTCTTAAGGAAAACAAAAGACAAATGGAAGAAACAAGGGAAAGAACTAGATTCTCTTTCAAGGACCTACCGTTCCATCCCCACCACAGGCCAGAATCCGCAGATTTGGTACTTTCCTATATAATTCAAGCCTGTAGAGGATACAGAAGGAAAAGTAAATAAAAGAGCATATCACCGGCCATAGCAGAGGGCATGATTCCAAAACACACCAAAACGAAGAGGGGCGTGGAGGGTGTCCACTGGAGAAAATGCATAACCGCGAGAATGGTAATACCTTCAAAACTAGTCACCGAGTAGTCACCAAGTACTGGTTCCAACAATCGGATTAGGGGCTGGCAGCAAACGTCACTGGAATGGGGTTTTAGGGTGTCCTAGTGTTTTATTTCCCATAATTCCTATTAATGTGTCAACGCACATTTTCTTCACTAGTGTCAAATTCCTTCTTTTTCTTTCCATTCTTCTCCCTCCTTTCTCAAAGAACATCAAATCTGATTAGCTTTTCCCAGACCTATTTATTTTTCAAACCTACACTTCCCACTCTTACTCCTAGAAAACCTTCTTCAGAGAGATAGGAAGGACACCCCATTAGCATTATTACTACCACACCCACAATTCCATCTCCCTCTCAACTCACCCGCTGACGCTCAAACCCCCATTTATACTCCTCAGCCCCAAAAGGGAAGATTTACTGAAATTTCTTTATTTTGAATTTGTCTGCTTGAATTTAGATCTTTCCTGTTGTCTCAAGAAAATGCAATGATACTGTCCCCGCTAAAATGTTTGCTTAAGTGACAATTTCAATGGCTCTATTCCAGAAAACATCACCTATTTAAATCAAATCATATTTTTTTCTGAAAATAGTTCCTGTCCTGCCATGTTCTTTATGGTTATCTATGAAGTATCTACCTAAAGTCTAACTAAAAATGATAAAATCTTAAGTAAATGTGAAAGGGCAAAAGTAAAAGGGAAAAAGCAGATTTGCCTTAATACATCTGAATGCAGAAAAAAATATAGAAGTATTATAGCAAACTCTAGTGGCAAGGAAGTTCACAGATTAAGAGAATGACAACAGAAGTTAATTTTCATAATTAATGTTCTCTCGTAGGCTTAAAATATGTAATTTATCTATTTCATACAGGAATATTATTTTCTAGAAATTATCTGAGCTTGTGTTTCTTTGCCTCTGATATTATTACTTATTTATAAGTAGTTATAAAAATAGTTAGTATCTCTTTAGCTCTAATGTTTACCAGATGACATCTGAACTACCTTATTAGGTGGGTTTTAAAAAGGGAACCAGACAACAGCAGAAATGTCCCTGCTCCTTCCCACCATGTACCCCTCCACGAAAGGGAAGATATAGGACACATATCATCTACAGAGAGACTTTATTTTTCACCACTTCGAACAAAAAACAGAGAATGAAATTTCTGAGAGGCTCAGATGAAGGACTGAGCGGGAATTAGAATGTCTCTCCCACTCTGGTATGGAATCCATAGGTATAATCAATTAATCAATCAAGCTCTCAAAGGGACACAGATGCATACAATTTCTAATGCAAATAAATGAAAATATTCATAAACAGAGATGGCCCTTCTCCACAAAGATACACTTACATTCCCATTAATGTACATCTCCAAAGTGGTACATGCATAAGTAGAAAAAGGATGGATCCTTTCTCGATTCAGATTTGCTCATAATGTACAGTTACATGTGTCTAAGCAGCAAACACACTCAGAGTTAACATCTCAGAGGGTAAGTGTTGAAGGAAACTAACCCAGTGAAGAGGGAAACAGCAGATGAAGTTTTAAAGGGAGGACAGTGCAGGTGAGCAAGTAGATGAGAGACGGTCAGAAAAACACTTCATGAGGTCATCAAATAATAAAGCTTGACTCCAAAGCAGAAAGTCCTTCTCACTCGCCTAAAATAGTAAGAACCATGGAGGGTATTTCCAGACTTACGCGTCTTTTGGCCCTTCCTGAGAAAGATCAAAGACTTGCCGTGGGTTCAGGTACCACATGAACATCTGCATGACCTTGGTTCCCTGTAAGGACAAAAAAAATGACAATAACAGGAAGAAATTTCCAAATATTACCTGCTCATTTAAAGAATAAAAATAAATCCTGTTCTAAAAAATAATATTGAATTATAAACAGTATAGAGTAGCAGTTAAAATCATGGGCTTTGGCCATCGATATACATAGGTTGAATGCTTATATTAGGCTCTTCTAACCTGTGTAACTCTGGGCAAGTTCTTTAATTTCACTAAGTTCAGCTCTCTTCTCATTAACATGCAGGAATAAAAATGCCTAGTTCACAGACTTGTTGTAAAGATTAAATGCAATAATGTCTGAGGAGGACATCAAAGTGGTTGGCATGCAACAAATGCTTAATGATTAGTATCTATTGGCCTTTACTATCATTATTTAACGTATGAAAATCCACACGGGGAAGTTATTAGTCAACTTATGTAATTTAACATTACTTTTTACTTTATTGTGCAGATTATTGTCTTTGCATAATATGAAATAAGGACAGTATTAGCTAAGTATGACTTTATTGAAATAAATGTTTTTAACCACAGCAAAAGTATCTCAGGCTCCCCATACTTAAAATATATAATTTCTCTAGTTCGTGCTATCAACTCTTACCTGGACATTTTTCAATTTCCATGTATACATCTGTGTCTTTTTCTCTCTCTCATAACCATTTTTGGAGTGTCTTAAGTAACTGTGACATTTATAGTGATATCATGGCAAATACAAAGCAGTTCTGGAGATCACTTCTTAAAGTGAATTGAGCAAAAATCAAATTAAAGAAGAATTTTTTTTTTATTAAGCAGTATCGAAAGAGCTTTACAATTGAGTAGGGCGCCTCATTTTAGGTCACTACCAACCATAGCAAATAATATTTGATCGGTTGGGCAGCATCCGTTGCTTATAACTATCATTCCTTTATTAGCTATCAGGATTGCTCTTCCTTGAAAATACTCCTAAGTTTGGATACCTATACACTGTATTTGAGAGTCATCCCGGTACAGTAGAAATAGCACAATATTTGAGTCAGAGCTAACTTGGGTGTTCTAACTGAGTGACTGTGAGAATTTATCATCTTGCAGAAATTCAGCATGTAAAATAGGGCAATGTCTACTTTCCAAGGTGATTATGAGAATTAAATGAATCAGTAATAGTTTTGTATCCAGCACAGTATGTGGCACAAAATAGGCCTTTGTAAATGTCAGTCCCTTTCTTTTTTGTTCCTTGTTAATCTATTCATTAAACTACACTTGAGCATGTGAGGGCTAAAGTGTAGTTTATAATTATCACATTGCTATACCAGTTGTTAACAGAGGCCAGTGTAGGTCTTTTGTTCCACAGTTCATCCAAACCTATAATTTAAAAGTTCTGCTTTATCACGTGCTTGCTATAAATTTAGGAATAACATTCTACCCTTAATCATTACAACTAATCCTTCAGTTTCGCCAAATGACATACTTTGTTTCCTACAAAATCTAGATATAGATTTAGATACATAATAATAACTAAATACTAAACCATTCTCTTCTTTCCACACCAGGCCTTGGTATCAAGTCAGTTGGGGATTATTTCAAGTAATCTTTTATGTTTCATAGGTAATACCAGAGTCATTCTAATGACCAATCAGTTTATTAAAAATTTCCAACTGACTTGCTGGAAAATTAATTTTTCACTTTTAGATTCCTAGGGCAATGTGAATTGTAGATGTTAATTACTCCTTTGTTGTCACCTTTGGCTATGGTGTGAGTCTCAATTCCAGTTTCTCTTATATATACAATACTAGGTAATTAACACCTTTCAAAAAATAAAAATAAAAAGCATTGAGGGTTTTTTTTTTTATCTTCAAATTTCTCTAAAAGGTTTGAATGTCCACACCATGTTGGGTTTTGCTCATTTTCAATTTGTGTTACTTTGAACACCTAATTCTCTACATTTATCCTTTTGACAAAGGGGTATTTTTTAAGGCTGACAAGTTTTGCACCCCACGCTTCTAGGAGGTGCCACTTAATGTTGCAGCCTACTGGAATAATGCTCTCTAGAAATGGGCAGGGATGACTTTCATAAACATGCAAGGCTGCCCTATCAGAGTTTATATTCAGGCATGATATAATTTCTTATTTTAAAAGTAATCTTTCTAAAACACATTCATTAGCAAAAATGATAAGTGTCTGAATGAAAGTATTGCATTGTCTTAAATCAATCTTGGTGGGTAAAGAAAAGAGACCCAAAACATTTAAGTTAGTTCTATTTACTCTGCTGCTACCTCTAGGATAAGCTACTCAGTGCTTTAATAGAGATAATTTATTGAATAGAACTGAATGGGTTGACAAGTACTAATTCACCAGGAAAAGAGTAACTTATTTCTTTCTCACTGACAAGATTAAGTCTACTCCATCACCTACACAATTGACTAGCGAGTTTCAAATACTCTCATAGTCATCACATGCTATATGCCTTGTAAAAGCTGAACTTCTGTGCAAGAGTTTTATTTTTCTCTAAATGAAAAAAAAAACAGCTTACACATCAATTCTAATACGCTCTGGAGTGTGTTCTCATACATATGGTTGTAGATGTAATACCTCAATGACCACAGAATTTTCTAAGATAGTTTGAGATTGGGTATTCCTATGGAATGATAAAACATTGTTCTGTCCAGCTCCAGGTATCAGGGAACAGGGTGGGGCAGAATAAAACAACTTCCAAGAAAATAGGTAGATTGTTCCAGAGGGGAACGAATAGGATTCATCCATTCACCTCCTATGTGCTAGACACGGTTTTAGGTAAGGGGATCAGGAGATGGACAAGACAGAGAAGATCTTGTTCTCCAAAGGAAGTTCTCTGAATTATTCATGAAAAAAATATAATGATTTGGGGAGTATAGAGGATCAACTAAGAATGGGTCAGCTCAAATAGCAGCACATCAATTGTCATCAAAGCACTGGAACTCTCATGTAGGGCTCAGTACTCTATGTTACTAGGCAAGCCTTGGTTTATATCATGGAGGCATTACCTAGCTCATGAAAAGAACTGTCCAGACAATAAGAAAGACCTGAGGAAAATAACAGTGGGAGGAGGACGTAAAGAAATCTCTTAACCCAAACAATCCCAAAAGAATACCTTATTGATTCAATAAACCTGTATTAGGCTCCGACTCTGTACCCATGTGCACACCCAGGAGCTCAGGAGACCGACCCAAAATAAATTCGTTCACTAAAGATGGTAAATGCTATGATGAAGCTGTCTACCGAGATGTATGAGTGGCTGGAGGAGATACTCTTAAGCCCAACTATGGGGATTGGACGAAGGCTTCCCATGTATGATGTTTGAACTGTGTCTTGCAAGATGAGTAGAGTTAACCGTTTCTTTTTACATGGAGTAGAGGAAGAAGTTTTAGGGTAAAGGTACAAGACGTGTGAGACAGCAAGACATGTCACGGAAAAACTATATTCATTTCAGTCTTTGGACCATGAGGCAGGGGTGGTGGGAGATGAAACTCCCAAAGTGAGTTGTAGATTAAGTCATGTAGGCTATGGAGCTCAGGCTTTATTTTGCAGGAAATGACAGTCACTGAAATGTCTTAATCAGAGGAATTGGACTCACATTTTGATACACCAGTCTGACTAGAGGCTAAGGAGCTAGACATCTAGGCCCTAGACCTATCAAAGGGGCTAGGTGGCTTGGTTTAGCCACTGCGGTACACTGATGTCTGCTCCTCCAAAATTCACCCTCAATGTGATGGTATTAGCAGGTGGGGCCTTTGGAATAGGCACACAAAAAGATGCCCAACATCGCTAATTATTAGAGAAATGCAAATCAAAGCCACAATGAGGTATCATTTCACACCGGTCTGAATGGCCATCATCAAAAAGTCCAAATAATAAACGCTGGAGAGGATGTAGAGAAAAGGGAACCCTCCTACACTGTTGGTGGGAGTGTAAACTGGTGCAGCCGTTATAGAAAACAGTATGGAGATTCCTTAAAAAAATGAAAATAGAGTTACCACATGATCCAGCAATCCCACTCCTGGGCATATATCCGGAGAAGACTGTAATTCAAAAAGATACATGCACCCCAATGTCCACTGCAGCACTATTTACAATAGCCAAGACATGGAAGCAACCTAAGTGTCCATCGACAGTTAAGTGAATAAAGATGTTTTATATATATATTTATATTATTTTAGATATATAATATAAATATACATTTATATATATACATACACACACAATGGGATAGTACTCATCCATAAAAAAGAATGAAATAATGCCATTTGCAGCAACATGGATGGACCCAGGGATTGTCATATCAAGTGAAGTAAGTCAGACAGAACAAGACAAACATCATATGATATCACTTACATGTGGAATCTAAAATATGACACGAATGAACTTATTTACAGAACAGAAACAAACTCAGACATAGAAAACAAACTTATGGTTACCAAAGGGGAAAGCGCGGGGAGGGGGATAAATTAATAGTTTGGGATTAGCAAACATACACTACTATATATAAAACAGATAAACAACAAAGTCCTACTGTGTAGCACAGGGAACTATATTCAATATCCTGTAATAAACCATAATGGGAAAGAATACACAGACACACACACACTAAATCACTTTGTTGTACAGCAGAAATACAACACTGTAAATCAACTATAGTTCAATAAAACAATAAAATAATGTTTTTGATTTATCCCTAGGTTGAGCATCGTAGAAAATAACATCTTCACTGAGGCTGTTTGTTCAGTATGTAGAAATAGTCTGGGGACTCAGATTGGAAGTTACTTCCTCTCTTTGTCTCCTCCTTCTCCCCACCTGGGTTGACCTTCCCTGGCCTGACTTAGGAAGGGCCGGCCCTGGTCTGGGGAAGCCAGTATGAGCCTGTCCACAGGCTGAACATCCCTCCCCCCTATAACCTGTTGATAAGCTCCCTGGCAACTCTGATCCAGGGGTCCAGCTCATGCCACACCTGTACCCTGGGATTTCACAATGAGCATCGTGAGCACCCAAGGCCGGGACCCTCGACTCTCAGGACTGGCTGGCCAGAATAATTCCAGTGGTCGGAACACCTGCTTACAGGGAATAGAGCCAACATTTTATAAGAACTTTAAATGGAGTATAACCCATAAAAATACTGAATCACTATGTTGTACACCTGAAACTGATATAGTATCATTAATCAGCTATAGGTCAATAAAAAAAGGACACTTGCCTAACCATGAATGTATAATCTAAGTCACTGAAAGGTGAAATTCACGACTCATGAGCGTGAAGGAGACGCAGTGTGAAAGCAGGAAACATTGAGAGGCATCAGAAGGGTCCATACGTCTCAGGTACAAACATGTTAATGAGTCACACGGGCATCCAAGAAAAATGATAAGTTTTGAAGTTAAAGCGGCGATAAGCGTAAGAGAGCGGGCCTATTTCTCAGGCCCTCAGGTTTCCACACCGGGGAGGGCATCATGCGGGAATAAAGTTTCTCTTTCCTGTACTACCTCTTTTCCGCAGGAGAAGACACTCAAAGTTGATATCACAGCCCCTAATTCTAGTGACTATTCCCTCAAATAGTTCACATCCCACCAATAATAGCCGTGCCAATAACCTCTAAAGCTTTGCAGAACACCCAGTACATGTCTACCTGAAGAGTGTTAGAAAAACAGAGACAATTATTCTGAAGCATCTGTTTAAAAGAGGGATTGTTTAAAAAGAGGACATAAAAGCAGTCCCTATAATGTGTGCAGCTCAACATACTCCTGCCAAGTGCTGGAAAATTTCCGAACACACATAAAATACCGAAGGAAAAAAAAGCTGTAGGCATTTTACTTGCCAGCAGATGGCGACATCGTCTAGTCATTTAAAGAACAGAAGCCTAAGCAAGTTTTGTGCGTGTGCGTTTTAAGTTTGAAGTCTAAGCTTCAAAAACAGAAGAGGGGAGTGCTTTATATCTAGATACAGATGAGCAGAATAAATCAATCCTTTAAAGGCAAAAATCAGGATTTAACAACAAGAACAACAAAGTATTTCTCTACTGACTGCTGTCAGCTCTTGAGAATCAGTGTGGTCTCAGCTGTAGCAACACTGGCACTAGGGAGCGTGTTAGAAAAGCGGGATTTCAGAGCCACCTGCGACTCACTGAATCAGGATCTGCATTTTAACATGATCCCCAAGTGAATCGTATGCACATTAAAGCCTAAGAAAAAAAACCCCATGATTCTCAACACTGGCTAGACAAGAAAATCTACTAGGAACTTAGACCAGTTAAGGGGTCCTGTCCTCACAGGCTCTTAGCATGGGGTGCAGCAGATATCGGTCTTTAAGAGCTGCCGGGGTTATTCTGACATGAAGCGAGGGCTGAGAACCACTTCTCTGAGCTACGAGATGAGCCTCCTTGAAGAAAGTAAGGACAAGCTGAGATGCTATTTTTCAAACAAAAAAAATAAACTTTCATCTCAAATAACTTCTCACCCACTGTGCTCCTCACACAAAGCCCAGGTAATCTCAGAGACCCTGATATGACTCTTATTTATGTTTTCCTAAATGTGTTCCACAAAAGACCTACATCAGAATCGTGGGAGATGCTTGCTAACCGGTAGCATTCCTAGGCCTCAACTCAGACCCACTGCATCAGATTTTATGGGGTGGAGCATTTCTAATAAGTGTCTTCGTGGGTTTTATTTACAAACAGTTTGAAAGCCTCTGGACTATAAGAAGGGAGTAAGGGGCACATATTCAAATAGAATTTACCTGGACTGAACACTAGTGTCAGGCGGAAATTTCCTGAATTTTCCGGAAACTGAAAATTCCTAGATAAGAATTCTAATGAGTGATATTTCAAAGGTTCTCATGACTGAGGATGTCAAACAAATACAGAGGTCATGTTACTAATCTCAACTTGTCTGTAAGGTAAATAGAAGTGAATGGTCTCCCTTCTCAAAACAGAACAGCACACTATGTAAGGCTTGAACACAGAATGCTGCAGAGCGAGAAACTCCAGGTAGGAAAGGGTATATGCCCCCCACCCCATTTCTCCTTCCTTGGGTTCACCTGCTTCGTTTTCACTGCCACCCTCTCTTCCCCTTTGGCCCTTTGTCTCAACTATGGCTCATTTGGGTCCGAGAGAATAAAAGGAGGAGGGAAGGGCTCCCCTGGTGGTGCAGTGGTTGAGAGTCCGCCTGCCGACGCAGGGGACATGGGTTCGTGCCCCGGTCTGGGAAGATCCCACATGCCATGGAGCGGCTGGGCCCTTGAGCCATGGCCGCTGAGCCTGCGCGTCCGGAGCCTGTGCTCCGCAACGGGTGAGGCCACAACAGTGAGAGGCCCGCGTACCGCAAAAAAAAAAGGAGGAGGGAAAAACTATGAGGAAACGAGATTCAAAGGAACTGAGGAATAAGAAACTCCTTCCTCTGATTGCGTTTTGCCAGATGGAATGGTTTGCTTCATCCTCTGACTCCCCATCCTATGGCTGAATGTGCCCTCGTCTGCAACGTGAAGATCATGTTATGGTCACAGCTCAGGAAAGGCTAGCCCTGACAGGGGAGTAAGATCAGCCCTGACCGTGACTCTGCCCTGCTCACCACAATCGGGGGATCAAAGCTGTACCATCCTAACACTGAAGAAGGAACCGTAAATACACGAAGCCGCTGGAGGTCAGTTTGAATGATTCTAATTGTAGATGGGTGTTTGGATTTCTTTACTGCTTTCTCCACATTTCACGCTGTGCTTAGAAACAATGCACAGTGTTCTTCATATTTATTAGGCTTAGTAAAGAATTCTACTTCAGAGAGGGAATATATAGAAATTTAAAGTTTTGTAATATTAATTTTGATTTGGTTAGTCACACTTCTGAGAATCCTAGATATTCCGGAGGTAACATCTTTAGGGCAATGCATTCACAAGCCAGAGTGCAGCAAGTGGCAGAAAAGTCGCGAAGCCTTTTGTTTCTCACAACTGGCCATTTAAAAAATTTGAACACCTCACTGTGATCTCAAATTCCTCAAACTCATTTCAACCTCTTCCCCAAAATAATTGTTTCCCTTTCCTGAAAACCCATCAATAACAAAGCCACTTTCCAGATAATTAGCTGGAAAATCTTGATGCTCTACTTCCTTTTATGTATCCTCTTCATCCACGTGCCCATCTATCCATTCATCCATGATCCACCATTAGTCCATCTGTCCGCCCATCCATTGATCAATCCATCCATCCATTGAGCTATCCCTCTATCTGATTTTTAAATTTTTAAAAAAATTTTATTGAAGCATAGTTGATTTACAATGTTGTGTTAATTTCTGCTGTACAGCAAAGTGATTCAGTTTATATATATATTCTTTTTCATATTCTTTTCCATTATGGTTTATCACAGGATATTGACTATAGTTCCCTTTGCTATACTGTAGGACCTTGTTGAGGGAAGGATTAGGAGTTTGGGATTAGTAAATGCAAACTATTGATATTATATATAGGATGTATAAACAAGGTCCTCTACCCGATTTATGCTAAGTGAATAGACTCCTGACTTATATATATATTCTCTATGTGTCTAATTAATCTTCCATTATATTACTCCTTTGTTTAAAAAATATTTTTCAAAACTAAAAAAACTTTAAATAGCAAAAAACAAGTTTTCACTATATAAATCCAAAATCCTCAGCCGGGTTTTAAGACACTGCTCCCTAGGTTCATTCTAACCTCTAATCACATTTCTAGTAACTTAATAGGCATCCTCTACTCACCATACTGTACTCAAAATGAATCATTTTCATCACAACATCCCATCTTCTACACATACTGCTTATTAAACAATTATTTGTTCACTGCTCTTTGCCGTATATTAGACATCATAGGTTCAGAGGTGCGGCCCCCGGCATTATGGACACTGTATCTTTGCAGTAAAGGCACACGTGGAGCACTTATGCTGCAATTCACATGATACAGGTGTGTGCCATGGACGATAGGGGCATAGTGTACAGGGCGATTAATTTTGAGCAATAGTTCAGAAAGGTGCTACAGTAAAGGGTGAACAGCAATGTGACAAGAGAGGAGGAAGAGGACATGACTCCAGTTTTCTCTCCTCTGCACAACTGAGTTGTACACATCTTCCATTTCAGCCACTTCCCTGACACCATTTCCTTATCACTCCCAAGTCACCGCTTGCCTCTGAGCTTCCACAGCACTTGCGGTCTGATCCACTCAATTTACAACTCACGTATATTTAACGTTGCTCAGATTCTTTCCCCCATTTGCCCCTTTTGTGTCATTAACAAACACGATATCCTTATCACTTAGGCGTCCATGAACTGTTTTCTATTTAGTGAAAGAGGAAGCAAACTCAGATCATCTCTGAAGTCCCTGTCTTTAATAATTCATACAGAGGCTGAAACAGCAACAGGCTGTATCCTAACTGGACTGTCCCCTCCTCAAAAGCAGAGATCACCTACAATTTTCTCAATGCCCTAGAGAAAAAGCTGATGATAATTTAACAAAGGCATTTTATATAAAGACTGTTGTGATAAAATATATCAGACATTAACTAGCATGTGGTGGCTCAGGTGGCCAAAATCATGGAGTTAATTACATTAGCTTTGCTCTGTTCCTTGGTCCCCAACCACACCCCCAATCCTAGTTAGGCTACAGCGAGCCCAGAGGTAGAGAGGGGGTAAGATTCAGGGCAAACTGAACCTCACTCCTGAGAAACTCCTCCAGTGGCAGTGTCAGGCTCACCATCATTACGACATGAAGATAATCATTTAGCAACTCAAAAGAGCAGAATGTTGAAAATAGATTATTTCTCTGCTTACAGCACGTTTCTTTTCCCTGTTCTCTACAATGTTAATACAGACTTTTAACACAAGAATTATTATTAAGAATTTTGAAGAAAGGAAGGAAAGGAGGGATAATATTTTCTTTAAATTACAAGCTCCCATAAGAGAAGCTTTACTATAATTAATACGATCTGGAAAAATGCCCATTAACTTTAGTAATAAGAACATCATTTTGGATCAATCCTAATTCCACGGCTCCCCTCCTTATATGGGGTGACTAAAGAGTTTTAAATCTTTTAGCTGTTTAGCGTGATACTTCAGGGAATCTGGTCTCAAAATGTAAAATGTGCACTTCCCTTCATGGACACAGGAAATATTTTATCATCCAGTCTCACGTGAAAATAACAGAAAATCACAGCCCACAGAAGAGTATTGATAAGAAGCCTCAGAGAGTGGGAAGAAAACTAGATGAGGAGACAAAGACCTGGATTCTAGAACGATTTCTATCCTTTAAAGAGCTGTGTACTTTAGATATGTCATTACATTTAACTTTTCTAAGGCTATTTCTTTATCCTCAAATGAGGCTGATAACTAATGATTCTATAGGACTTGGGCAAAGACCAAATGAAACCTGTGAAACGTAATATAGTTTTGCTAGCCTTGGTGGTATCTGTTGTTCATGATTATCATGAATAATAAATCATTAATCTCTCTTTCCTCTGAAGAGAGGGAAAAAAGCAGTCGGGTCTAAATTACAATAGAAAGAAAGAAACATAAGTTTATGAAGGGCTTCCTAACTATAGGAGTTGAGAAACCTGAAACATATTAACTAAGAGTTTATAGAATGACCTTTCTTGAAAATCTGTAAGGAAACTATTAGCAGTTAGGTTTTTGAGTGCCTCTAGTAAAGCCTTATGTGGAAGTAGAGGGATAGATCCTAGAACCTCTAGGCTTTGCCTAGCCCAGTCATGTGTGAGGCTGTCCCTTGCTGGAGAAACTGGCTGTCTTCCAATGCTAGGGGTCCTACGTGGTGCTACTTCACTTGGTGTTGGGAAATGTGTTTTCAAGAAGGCATCAAAGCCTCCAGGTGAAACTCATGAAAACTGACTTACCTGGTTGCCTCCACTCTTGGGGTTCACAAACACAAGCAAAGGTTTCATGAGAGGAGAAGAGATAGGTTTTATCACAAAAGGACGACCTTTGTTTTCCTAATGAAGAAAGAAAGCAGAACTATTGAGACATACATCTGTGACTTCAAAGGCAGCCCCAAAACAATGAAAGTGAGAAATTACTAGCACCACCGCTACCCCCTTACCCCCCCAAAAAAAACCCCGCCCCCCCCCCAAAAAAAACTCTGCATCTTGTTTCACAGGGCTAACTCAAAGTAAGAAAGTATCTCAAGCTATAACTTGCTCCCAAGAATTAAGCCACGCTTTTGTTTTTATTCTGTATACTCAAAGCGTTCTAGAAACGTTCTAGCTCTTATCTTCATCTTTATAATCTTTGGGATAATACTTCCACAGCCAAGTGCAAATGCTCTGATTCTGAAGTGGCAGGAGGTTTCATATATATATATATTTTTTTAAGGAATATATATATTTATTTATATACTTATTTATATATATTTGTGTGTGTGTGTGCATATATATATATATATATATATATATATATTTTTTTTTAAGGAATAGGCAGAATCCCAGTGTGGTTAGAATGAGGTGAAGGAAAGAGTGGCAGGAGATAGATCGGAAAAATGCGCTTGGCCAGGTCAAGTCAGACAGAGGTGGCTATGGAAAGGAGGATGGATTTCACTGGACCATCACCCTCAAACACTTACTTCAGTTCCTCTTTTACTGGCTTTTCTTTTAAAGCTTGTTCTCTTCTTCTTCCGGTTGGAAGCCTTCAGCGAGTTCTGTAGGGAAAGAAGGGACCACCTGAGCTCGCAGGCAGACGGCCCACGAGCTTTCCCATGCAGAACCATCTAGAAGGTGACGGCAGCACATGCTGTTCGACGTTCATGCTTCTCATGCTTTGACACTTCCAAGCCACTGCTCATGGGTAAGCCACACACAGAACCCAGTCGCGTGCTTCAGAGTGAGCGACTGACTCCCCACCACACGGAGAGGCAGGGACTTAGAACCCTGGAGGCTCTCATGGACTCACATAACAACACATGTTATACCTGCCAACCCTCCCAGTAAAAATGGAAGAATCCCAAATTCTCTGAGGGGCTCCAGTCTCCCGCCCAACCAGGTCCGTCTCCCGCCCAACCAAGTTCAAGTTCATCTCCTGGTATGGAGATCACCTATGTGGAAATGTAAAAAAGGAGGCCATTTTTCACGTTTTCCTTTTTTGTGTTTTTTTTTCTCTTTTTACTTTTTATAGGGAATGACCTGTTCATAAAATGACTCAACCCCACTGGAACTTTATGATCCAACTCCCCTATCAGCATTAATGGCTTGGTTTCAGAATGCAAAGACTCGAGTTACTTATAATAATAGAGTGGGAGCCACTGCTCTTCCTTTCTCTGGCTAAAGACCCATTAGTTTAAAAAGTCCTCCCTCCCCTGGTAACACTGATTTTTTTTTTTCTTCTCATAGAATTGCATCCAACTTGCTGAAACACAGTGACCCCAAATTTACATTCCCAGTCTTTCTCTTTCTAGGGATTTTATGGACCCCAACTTTGTGATTATTACAGCTATTTATTCTTAATATTTGATACAGATGCTTTGAGAAGAACCTCTCTCAGGGGACAGTCACAGCTCACTGGCTGAAGACAAGGCAAAGCCAGATTTAATTAGTGAAAAGCCAATAGTTAATTAGATTGCCATCTTCATAAAGGCAAGCTATTACTACCATGTCATAGAGTTTTACAGAGTGTTGAAAGCCTGAAATACAAAATTCTTAAAGTCTTATATAAGCATATACATCTGCATTGTTTGAGCAATTAGATGTTTTCAAACAGCTTGAAGAAACTTAGGTATTCATTCTTCAACATTTTAGAGTACTTTTTCTTAGCATTCAAAATAAACCTTAGTCTAGAGTACATATAGTAAAACATCCAAGTTACAAGGCTGAAACTATTTAGTTTTTATTTTACTTTCGTTTGAACCATGAAAAAAATAAGTTGATTTGTGGCCTGTGCTCACCAAGGATGAAGGAAACTTTCTTGGACAACCATTTGTCCCAAGGTTTTCTTCCCCCCATCAGATTAAAAGAGTCTTCAGGTTCTCTGAATCTCCCCAGAAATCGGAAGTTCATGGGTGTTCGAGATTCCAGGTGATTTGTCATCACTCACTCTAGACTATACTTCTCCTGCAAACAGATCTCCAAATTTCCAAATTCCTCTTTAAATGGGTGTACTGCCGTGCCCCTCTTTGGGAAACTTTTGCATTCTTCGAGTATTTGCTATATTTTGACAACTTTCAGTTTTATTAAAAGGGAAGAAAAAATTACTCGGAACCTTTAAACTTTTAATCAGCCAAATATTCCAAGAAGAATGCTGAAAACTATTAGACCGACAGAAGCTGTATCTACTTGATGGCACTCAGTGATGCTCTGAGTACTGGTACTTGGGCCCCAACAAACATTCTTATTTGTTTGGGGTGAAGCCCAGGCAAAGATACTTTTTAAAAGCTCCCCAGAATAGAACAGAATAGAATAATAAAATAAAATAAAAGCTCCCCAGGGAATTCGAATGTGTAGCCGGGGTTGAGAACCCCTGTTTGAAGTACAAAGGGCAGAGTGAGTAGCCACATGTACTGCGGTAAAGCCAATCACTGCGGTAAGGAACGTGAGGTGTGGGATCTGCCAGGCTCGGTGTGAATTCTGAACCACCCTGTCACTTAGATCTGTGACCTTGGCCAAGTCAGTCAAACTTCTGAAATAACAGTTTCTTAATTTTAAAATGAAGTTGATAATACCTACCTCACAGGACAGTTGTGGAGTTTAAACAAGAAAAAGGATGTGAAGCAGTTAACTTGGTATCCATCCCATGAGAAGCACTTCCATAAATGTCAGTTGCCTCGTTCATAGCTCTATATCCCCAACACCCAGCACAAATGCCCGGCACACAGTAGGAACTCAAATCGTTGTGGAAATAATAAACCAATATTTTTAGAGTTCACAACATTGAGTCTTTCCTGATTTTGAAAAGGATCCTTAGGAAGTGAGTGATTTTTTCCTAACTTCTTTGCTGTTTTCGTTCATTTAGTGCCAAGAGCAAAGCAGGACCCCAAGTGCTTGCAGGAGCACACTGTCGGCCTTGCTTCTTGACAGGACTCAATAATTAAACTCCAAGAGATAGGTCGAATGCATCAAGCTGAGGTTGTTTCCTAAACTTGCCTGATCACAGAAATCATAGTTCTTCAGGTGATTCTGATGATCAAGTATGTTTGAGAAACAGAGGTTAGAAAAACACATCAAAATAAGGCTTGATGTCCGAAAACAGGGCAGGCGGGGAGCTCAACTCTAACAGGGAACAAACACACAAAACGGCCTTTGTTTTAAACACAGATACAAGTGCTTCTGAGCCTCACCGAGCCACACACATCTGAGGCCATCATCCCACAGAACAAGGAGGGAGCAAAAATAAAGCACAGTGGTTGACTTACAGTACCTGGACGCTTCTATGTGAGCTCTGAGTAAGCTTACAGCCCTACGGATGGTCAAACAGCAAAAGATAAGCAGTATGGAACTTCACAGCACACATCCAAATTCCCCAGGCTTCCTTCTGTTCCCGTGTAAATATGTATCTCTGTCTCAATATATCACTTCTTTTAGAAGGCAGCGTAATTCAACGAGGAACAGATGGACGTGAAGGCAGATTTGGGCTGTGTTTTGGCCAAGACAAGTCTTCTAGCCTTGCTTATCCACACTAACACTTACCCTGCCTGGTCAGTATTGTGAGAGCTAAACGAAACATGCTTTCCAAGAATGTAAAAATTATGCCAAGATGTTATTGTCTAGAATTGTTGGTGATACAGTCAAGAAACCTTTAATACTTGTCCTGTGTCCTAAAACAAAGCAGCCCTTTTAACAAGGGTGGCTAACTCAGTGATACAAAGGGTTCACTTTGCAAGTTCAACACTTTCCAAACAGTGAAATACTGTGCTCTCATTTGGATTTTTACATTCTTCTGATTCCAACAGCATTCACCCCCTGTACATTCTGTGCCCACTCTTTTGTTAAAGTCCTAAGAAAAGATAAAGGCCTTTTGTTTTCTTGTACCAGGTATTGGGCAGAATTACCTTGCCACAAAAATGATCCTATCAACACAATCTTTATCATAGTTATGACTCCTTCCTGGGCTGTTACAAAATCTTATGGGTGAATCACTCAGCTGTGAATGAAGCCTAACGTACTACTCTTATTACCCTTCAGGGATTTCCTCAGGTGATGGGATCACAAAGGATCTAAATAATAACAGATCTAAAGAGAAGATATCTCACTTCATCATTCCAGATGAAGCCCTCCTCCATCATACACTGGACAAAACTCTGATGGATAATAAGAGAGCAATCCATGGACTTTGTCTATTAAAGAACGTTCTCACTCTGCCCTGCTTCAGCTGTACCATTGCAGCAAAGGTTGTTGTGAGGACAGGTAAGCAGAAGGATCAAGAAAACTCATTCCAAAGTTAAGGACAGGGTCTCCGCAGCTTCTCAGGCGTATTTGGCCAAATCACAGCAAGTATCGCTTGACCTTTAGAACTAATCAAAGAAAGTCACTTGGGCATTGAGGGAGATTGTTGGCCACTGCTATTACATATCATGGGGTCCCCAGCACTTTAAGATCATCCAGTCATAAGGAATAAGGACTAGCATGAAGAAAGGCAACACAAGGCTAGGCAGGAGTTGATAGCAACATTTTTATAAGTAGACCATTAGAAAGAATATGAATATCCATTGGTAAGGAGTTGGCTTAAATAAACTGTAAAATGTCCATCGTGTGGGATATATACAGTAGCTTTCAAAAGAGTCAAATCTGTATGTATTAATATAGACTTTTCCCTATGATTTTTTTTTAACTGGGAAAGCCAAATTTTAAAGCATTAAGTGGAGAACGATGTTAGTTATTAAAAGCGCAGTGTCCCCCCACCCCCCAAACTTGACCCACGAAAAGTTCATGTCACACAGGTCTTGCTCCACCAGCTCCAAGGGCTTACACTCGCAGCTGAACATCTTTAACTCGTTCATCCAGTCAAAATACCATCGCTAACATTTTCAGTCCGAGCACTGACATCTGTAACTTTAAATATACCTTTACTTTATATCAACAGATTCAGGCTTGGTTGTTGAAATCTGGTCTTCTTGTCGTTTTAATTCCTTCCAGTCATCTACCGTCCATCATCTTTTAACTTCTAGGTCTCTCTAAGTAATCTGGTGACGAAACCCAGCAAATCATCCAGGCAGCCCTCATTTCCCTTACCATCAAACTTTCATGCAGCTCCCAACTCCACAGCTGGTCACGGAGTAATTATCCACTCAGAACCAGCCATCTTTCAACAGAGAAGGAAAATATATGGTTTAATTCCACCTCTTTACAACCCACTTCTCCTGACCATTATACACTCCAGCAGATTTCCTTTACTCTTCTTCTCTCATCTGTTTAGACACAAACATCACAAATAAAGCTGACTTTGATGACCCATCTTCACTGCTGTCCTCAGTTATGTCCTACCAACTTGCATTGTTCTTCCTCATCCCTCTTCCCAGGGATGCCGCCCACATCCTTCAAAACCAAGCACAGATGACAGATTTTCCACTGAGCCTAGGCTGCTCTCCACGACTGAAGCTGCTCAATTCTGCTTCATGTCTTCACTGTGTTTCTACTTAGGTGTGTTTCATCTTAGGTGGCATTTACCTCTCTCTGCCTCAGATGTGTACGCATCTCACTGACCAGGGCTATTTCAACCAACCTGTCTGGCCCCTTCCTCTCACCACCATATATGTATCTCTCCCACGGGATGAACACTGATCAAAAAGACAAACCTTCCCAGACATCTGAAAGCTACTCTTTCATTAAAGATTTACATGTGGCTGAATTCCTCTCCAGAATCCACAAATACCCTGACCAATGATTTAGATGGCTGTGTCTATTTTCCCCACTGGGGAGGACACTCTTTGTGGACATCAAATGAACATCTAATTCATCTTTGGACCTCTCACTGCATGTAACAGCAACTTTGAATGTGGTTAATTAAACATTTACTTGATTCAATTAAGCCTCTTCTCCTTTATCGTTTTTAAGCAGTGTCATAGAAAAATAAAGAAATATATAAAGGAAAGATATATAAATTCTAAAAGTTGAAAAACATTTTATCTGTTCTTTATCTACTTTCCAAATTCTATTTTTTTGGATCATTTCCCAATACCTCCAACAAATTCTCTAATCTTACTGCTTCCACACCATCACTAACAGGTTGCCACCCATACTCCACGCTCTACAAACTATAGTTTTTATGGTCATCAATGCTCTGGTCCCAAACACAAGGACTTTTCTCAATCCTTGTGATTTTTTTCGTGTCTACAGAATTTAACATTGATGACTGCCCTATTTTTCTTTTCATTTTTAATAATGAAACTTTAATGCAACCATAGTTCTCTCTCTATCTCGCAGGATTCTCTTCCTCCTCTCACTTTCTGGGTATGGATGTTCTCCCAGTCTTCTTCCGTTCTTTTATTCAGTAAATGATCAGGTCTTGACTCTCTCCCATGGGCTAGGCATTGTGTTAGTGAATACACAATCCCACTACAGTGTGAAATACAACAGTTACAGTAGTATTTCAAGGTGCGCTTGGAAACAGAGTAGGTGCCAGGCTATGGCCCCTATCCTTGTCTACTTCTACCCTCTCCGTTGGAAATCTCATCCTCTTTACATCCTCTTTCACAGTAATACAGATGGTTCAGGGATCAGTAACTTCTATCTTGACCCCCGTATGACTACCCACTGCTGCTATCTGCTGTTGTGTGGCTTCACCTGATACCCTGCACCCCTAAAAGTCAACAAGAAGGAAAATAACAAGAGCTAACATTTGAGTGGTTACAATGAGCAGGGTGCTGTCCTGTGTGTTTTATTTTTTCTTTTTTAGCTCATTAGTCCTCACGAAAGCCCTATGAGTTAGGTACTAGTATTATTTAACCTTTGCAGCTGAGAAACTGAAACAGAAGAGATTAAGTTGAGATTAACCAAGTTAGTAAGTGGCAGAGCAAGGTTATGAACCCAGGCAGCCTGGCTTGCAAGCCAGAGCTCTTCAGAACTACTCTATTGCAACCCTGCCCCCAAGCTCATCATACACTACCCTTTACACAGAACTTAGTTAATTGATTAAATTACTTAATGGCGTTGGAGCCCGGAGGAGGAGGGACCACCAAAATTTTAAAACTGATTCAGCAAGGCTGGCTACAGTAACACGGTAAGGCAGCATGGCATATCATTAAAAGCTTGGTTTCCAGAATCACAATTCTTGGGTTCAAATGCCATCTCAAACTATTCAATAATTATATAGTCCCAGCTAATTTATGTGACTTTTCTATTCCTTACTTTCCTTAGCTGCAAAATGGGACTAACAGGATACCTGCCCCATAGAGCACTGTGATGATGAGATACTGAAGGTAAAGTACTTAAAATATTTCCTAACACCTGTAAAGCGTTCAATAAATGTTAGCTTTCATTCTTATTATTACGATGTACTGAATCATAGAAGATAATAAAAAGGTCCGTGATGAAAAAAATTTTGGACTTTAGCATCCAGACTGTGAACTACTCTCCAAAAAACACCCCCACCAACCAGCCACTTAATAAAAGTTGCTAAGATACCAAGTTATTACTCTGAAAATTTAAGGGCAAACAAGTAAGCATTTTTTATGTATTTGCTGGTCATAAGGGAAAGGTCTCTTTATAGAAAAATTGTAGCTAAAAAATGAAGAGTAAAAACTGGAAAAATCACCCTTTAGCAACCCCTAATGAAATAACAGATTTAGGTAACAATTCTTAATGGATAAAATTATAGATGAAAGACTGATGGACAACTTTGTAATAGATGGATTAGGATGACAGCTCCTGAGTTCACAGATGAATCTTAACGTCACTAACAGTGAACAACCTGATATTGTGTTCCTTTAAAAGCTACACTATAGAAAAAGATACCATTACCCATATTGTCCTTTTGCCAAGAAGTTAAGCCTGAATCTAATGTCTTTATATTTACATATTTCTACAAGAAATATGGGCCATACGGAAAATCATTTTAAAACACATAAGCATACAATCAGCCAAAATTAAAATATGAGATATTCTACAGGTTAAGTGACCCAATTTATTCAATAAATAAATGGCAGGAAAAATAAGAGAGGAGATTGCTATAGATTAAAAGAGATTTAAGAGATCAGTCAACAAAAAGGCAGTAGTAGACTCTGGATCCTAATTTGAAAAAAATAACTGTAAAAAAAAGATATATTTGAAACAACCAGAAAATATTTTAAGGATGCCACCTCAAATTATTTAATTTTGATGGGTGAGACAATTGTATGTAGTTGTCTTTCTAAAGTGTTATCTTTTCAGGAAACAAAATGAAGCATTTACAGATTAAGTGGTATGCTAAAATCTGCTTTAAAATACTCTAGCAAAAGAAAAAAAGGAAGACTTCCACTTTGGGGAAGACAGAGTAAATGGGGTGGGACCAGGAGAAAAATGGATGTGGCTCTGAAAAGGTAACATAGGGATACCTGCGGTGATGGAATTGGTCTGTGTCTTGACTAATCAATGTCAAGATCCTTGCTGTGATGTTATACTATGATCCTGCAAGATGTTACCATGAGGGGAAAGTTTGTAAGGGGTACATGGGATCCTTCAGTGTTATTTCTTACAACTGCATGTGAATCTCAAAACAAATTTAACTACAAAAAAGAAAATATGGTGTGGCAGGGGTTAGGTGAAACAATAATAGCAGAAAAGTTCAGGGTTATACGCTTTTATGCTCAAGTGTCTTATTTAGTTATTTTAATGTTTACTAGTATCGGCATTGCAGATCAGTTCCTTTTCAGAAAAGATGAATATAGAAAAAGATGTTTAATGATATAACATACCAATAACTAAGGGTTATTATTTAGACATAGGATGAGAAAAGCATTGATTGAAATGAAGACCAAGAAGGACCTGACCTCAAACAGGAATATATCAGGTATATGAGGTCTTGGTTCCAGAATTCTGACAGTGAGTTAAAATCTGTATATTTAAATGTAATGTTGAACAAGACACATAGTAAAGAAGTGCTTTTATAGGAAGAGATGAGTATGATGTTTTGTCAGTAGTGTTCCTTATAGGAAAGAAATAAGTGACTAGTTAGAAAGAAGTGATGACTAATGTGTTACTGAATACTGCAACAGCAATTCAGGATGTGAAATGGTAATTGCAGAGTTTGTGTTTCAAGTCAAATTTCTGTATTATCTGTGGTGTTTCAGGTATAGAATCTGTTTTATGTCTTTATGAACATTAAAAATATCTGTGACACCAGAAAAAAGAGTTCATGGTTATGGAATTCATTATGACCTTCTCTTTCTCTTCACTTGCTTGAAAATGTCCACAACCAAAAGAATTTTTAAAGTTTAGAAAAGTAAACTTAGAATTTCTCTGCAGAGTGGTAGTCTTCTGATTTTTCTGTTCTATCTTCAGGGGCCCAAAATCCCATACCACTAGGTCATCCTACACACTCATGCTAGTTGTTTTCTTCTAAAATACAGTTTTCCTCTATCACTCCTTTGCTTAAAAGGATAAAGTTTACATGAATCAAAAATCTCCCCCAGTCAGGCCTGAGCAACCTTATGCTCATGCCCTACACACCTCCTACACAAACCTTCCACAGCAGTCAACCTAGTCTCACGGTCCCATGAAGATAATTTTGGACAAAGTATCCTTGCTTGTGCCATTCTCCTGTTGGTCATTTCCTTCTCCACTGACCTCGATCCCACCCATCTGTAAGGAGGCAGAATGAAATCCACCTGCTTCATGAAGCTCTCCCTGATCTTTCCTTAAAATAACCGTATGGTTCTTCAGAGCAAGGATTGTCTATTATATCACAATGCCTAGTAGCCTTCTTGATACCATCAAGGTTTTTGATGAAAAACGTGTTGATTTAACTGAATATTTACTATACAGCACATGGAGAGATTACTGAATTTTAGGGGAAAAACACACACAAAGAAGTAAAAATGTTAAAGAGGTTTTAAAATAACACCAAATTGGAAATCAGTACACCTGAATCTCAGACATAGTACTGTAATTGACTTGCTATGTCACCTTGGACAACTTACTTAGCATCTCGTGACATTCAGCTCTAAAACGTAAAAATAACTAGATGTTTCATTTTTTAATGTGTAGATACTGTACTCGCCTCTGGAAAACAGTTCCCAAGGGCTTCCATGGATTGTAACTTGAAAAGATGATTCCTACATGTTACTCACCAGAGGCAAAACTTTTATATAAAACACATGAAGCAAAAGAGTGTCCCTGATCCACCAGTTTTTAAATAAAACTGAGTCAATGAGAATACACTACATGATAATTTTGGAGACCATCTGAAGTAGGACTGCCATATCTTTTAAAGATACTACATTCAAGAACACTGCCTAAGGTACCCGCACCCCGGGGGAGGTATAATCTTCTCCCTGTAACATTAAAAGTCTGCCATCCCATAACTTGGAGATGACTATCTAAGATGTACAGTACAAAGGTAGAAACGTTTCTATCACAGATTAGGACCTTGTTGAAAAACAACCAAGGTCTCCCAGAATATAGCAGCAGAGACTCTCCAGGACAGAAAGTACAATGAGGATGGAATACAGAATGAGATTAGATGTTAAGAGGATAAATTCTACTTTGCCTTAAGAAAAGAGTGTTGCTCTCTAAGCAGGCCTTGTGTACTGGGGAAGGTCATGACCCACAGTCTGCATTCGGGTTGGAAGTGGTGGTAATAGCAACCAAACAATGGCACAGAGCGCCCTCACAGCCACTCCCTGGGGTTGCCCAGGCTGGAAGAGAAGAGAGTTGTGTGAGAATCAGCTGTACCCGCTACGGGTCCTTAATGAACTCAGGAGAGCACCCATCAAAGAGAACGTTAGCACCTGAGTGGGGAGGAAACACTCCTGCTGTGGAACTTTGATTTCTTTAGGAGGTGGAGGCTGGTTCCATGAGAGAGCCCAACGCAGAACTGTGATGGGCTAATGGGATGAACTGGGAAGCAGAGGACCTTGGGGATGAGTGAGCAGAGATTGTAAGAACCCAGAGATTCGTCAGGGGGAGAAGAGCAAGAAGCAGCAGTTACTTTTTCTCTGTGCTGGCCCAGCAGCACCAGGGTTCCGGCAGTTACCTGAGGTTTCTTCACCTTAATGATCCACGTGGGCGGAACAATAACAGCAGCGTGAGCCCCCAGGGAGCAGGGTTCCTCAATCTGGTGCAGCATGAAGCAGGTCACCTTATTGTGAAACTAAAGGGAAAAATAGGCCAGTAAACAATTCTGTGCAAAGGACGATGCTGCCACAAGAAGGAATAAGTGCATGTATACACACACACACACACACACATACACACACACACACTCTCTCTCTGAGGTCACACGCTCTCATCACTGCCCAACCAGCCCCAAGAACTTAGAGACCAGATTTCAAATTCATTCCACTTTACAAACTGATAACGATTGATAACAAGAAATCCATCTTACAGGACAAGCCGGCTAAAATTTGATAAGCTTTTAATAGGATATTTACATAAAGACGTTAGAGACTTGGAGGGGTCTACGAAGGCTAACTTTGCACATAATTTTGTTTCACTTGGCTTGCGCTGGTGACAGACTTGGTTGATCTGGGACGATGTCCAGAAGGAAACGAAGGCAAGCAGAAAGGCAATGCCGACCATCTGCCTCTCCTTTTTCTATCCATAGATGTAAATCCTTCCCAGGTCGTCCTTCCAGTGTAGGGGACCCAGGAAAGATGTCTCTTCTAGAGAGCTGTTAATCTGAGAGGGAACAAAAAGACTGCTTCTGCTAGGTTTGTCTAGGACCACTGAGAAAATAATGGTCACGTCATACTTGGCAAGTCTAAAGTGCTTTTTGTTTTCGAAAGGACGTAAAAGCAGATATAATGATCATAATGATACCGCAGTTCTAGGGCCTTAAGTTTATACCCCAATGGACTGAGTAACCTTAGGCCAATCACATGTGTTTTTTTTTTTAGATGTTGAGGGTAGGAGTTTATTTTTATTAATTTATTTCTTTTCGCTGTGTTGGGTCTTCGTTTCTGTGCGAGGGCTTTCTCTAGTTGTGGCAAGCGGGGGCCACTCTTCATCGCGGTGCGCAGGCCTCTCACTGTCGCGGCCTCTCTTGTTGCGGAGCACAGGCTCCAGACGCGCAGGCTCAGTAGTTGTGGCTCACGGGCCCAGTTGCTCCGCGGCATGTGGGATCCTCCCAGACCAGGGCTCGAACCCGTGTCCCCTGCATTAGCAGGCGGATTCTCAACCACTGCGCCACCAGGGAAGCCCAGGCCAATCACATTTTCAATCATCTTTTTTGGTGACTGTAAAGTGATAATGAGTGGTAACATTTGTTTTCTAATAAACATAAAATCCCCATTAACATTAGCTTCTACTTGGATTACACTTACTATGACCACATAATTTATCATCTTAACTGAAACAATTTTAAGAATGAAAGGGAGCGCTGGTAATAATTATGCTGGAACAGCAGACATAAATTAGGGCTGTTTCAGGAAAACTGGCAAATATAGCCACCCCAATTATGTCACATCAAGGAAATTGTCTTTATCGCTGAATATCTTCAAGATCTGACATTATCCATGGCAAATTACTAAATTAATTAAGCGTGAAATACTAATTAATAAGATAATAAATAATTCCCCCTACCACCAGTTACTTGTGATCTGCAAACAATTTGCTATACCAGAGAAATGTCATTTGAATTCCTTTTTTAGAAAGTGATTTTCTTTTAGCAATTCAAATAAACCCCCAAATGAATGGCCGTTGCATTTCTAAAATGGTAGGGATCTCAGAGACTGCCTACTCCAACTCTCTCAATTTATACCCGAGTAATCTCTAATCTAGAGAGACTAAGAGGTATGTCCAAAACTGCAGGACTTCTAAGTGGTAGAGTCAGGACCTGAATCCATGCAACCCAGCTCCCAAACCCAGTTTTATTTTCTGCTGCAGGAAGCGCCCATAGAAGGCACTTAATTGTTTGACATCAGATATCCTAGGAGGAATTACCTGTAGTGTTAAAATACACCACCACTGTAATCTGTCTTAAAATGTTCTGTGTTTTCAGTCCTTGAAAAATCACGTTGTAAACCTGGGAAACTCAAAGATATCAATACTTGGAACTGACCAAAACTCTGCCACAGGGGTCAAGCGAAAGTTGTTTTTTAGTGATTCAACTGGACTACAGATTAATAAAAAGAGAGCACATGTGTTCACTGTCAAGTGGGACTGAGTTCCCAAATTAAATAACCCTGGATCAACCACCTAACCACAACCTGGCAGCTACGGGGGCACGAGCGGGCACATCCTATCTGAGGCCGGCTTGATGCCATTTGGCAAGTAACACCTCACCAGATCAGGGAAACCAGCAGCACAGAGTTGGGGACCCCTGGGCCCTAAATCTGCTTCTTCCTGTCCAGGTGGAGATATTGCTTTGATGGCATAGTCTCATTCAAGGACTAGGATGGCCTTATGTTTGTGAACATGTTCTTGAACAGAAGCACAAAGATTATTCGTGTAACAATTAACTGAAAGGAGATGTAAATGCCAAGAATAAAAAATGTGCCAGGAGGGTGACACACAGCAAGCACTGAGCTTTCCAGACCAAGGCGTCCCTACCTAGTGACAGCAGATCCTCCTGACAGGTGCGGGCCTAGGGAAATCCATCTTACAGGACAAGCCGGCCCGACAGGTGCGGGCCTAGGGAAATTATGCCAGAGAGATTATTAGGTTGAACCTGATGGAACTGCCAAAATTCAAAAGTTTTTGACCCACAAAAATGTCAGTTTCATGTGTTTCAACTAAATGCATCTTCTGCTCCTGCCCTATGGCTCTGTTTGGCAGGTAAAGCTGTTGTGTGTAGAGTCCTGATGTTTTCCTTCAAACCCTTACCCTCGCTAAAACAGCACAGCCCTTTCTTTTCAGGTTGGCTGTGCAGTGAGGGGACAAGGTATCGCAATTATAGTCATTCAAAAAAACAAAAACAACAACAACAACAAAAAAACAGGTGAATTGAGAGATTAGAGCAGGGGTCCAGACTTTTTCTATAAAATGACTGGATAGTAACTATTTTAGTCTTACAGGGTCATACTGTTTCTGCCCCAACTACTCAACTCCGCTGCTGTAGCATGAAAGTAGCCAGAGATAATACATAAAGGATGGGCATGGCTGTGTTCCAATAAAACTTTATTTATAAAAACAGGCAGCAGTCAGATTTGGTCTACAGGCCATAGTTTGCCAACTTATGAGTTAGAGTATACATTGTCTAGTTAAAGAAAAAAACAGGTCCACAGGCAAACAAAAAAATAAACCATCTAGTTGGGACAGAGCTGTTAAAAAATGAACAAAAGATAGATAAGAGAGGAAAAGGATCCTGATCAGTATATATGTTCAAATGTAAGAAAGACTTACATTTCAATGAGCATACAGCCAACTATAACAACATCAAAACCTAAAGAAGGATACAAGACCACTCTTATCCTAACATAGCCCCATTATTAAAAAAAAAGTTGCCCACATCCAAAACAGAAGAACCAAGATGCCTGAATTTCTGTGTCAGAGGGATTATCTAAGGTTGCAATCTCCCACTATAGGAGTCATCGACAATCTAATGTAGTGGGGAAAATGTGGCGTAAGAGTGAAAAGCCCTCGATTCTAAACCCAGGGACAGAACCAGGAGAGGATTTTCCAATCTGTGATCCCAGGCTTCAATGTATAAAGGGGTTAATTTATAGTTTCTTCCAGCTCATTTATGCTATAGTTCTATAGTTTTGATCTGTCTTTCTTCCTCCACAGATCCTATGAGAGAAATAATACATAAATTAGGATAACGTTCCACTTACAGACAGGAACTCCAGCAATGACATAAGTCGATTTTGATAAAACACGAGCCCACTTTATTTTATCCCCAAACTTACCGCCTGCTTGCACCAGGAACAGCTGATAGCCACAATCTCTTTACTGTGGAAGGAGAATTTTTGCTGGAAGCCCTGGGATGTCAGAATAAGAAACAGAGAATTAAAACCACTTCAAACACAGTATGCATCTGCCCTCCTGAAGTCCAACGAAGTAAGGCCAGGCTTAAGGTAACTGGGATGGCAAATGCCACACTCGGCACTGCGGCATCTCCAACTTCTACCACACACAAGAGTTTCCTATCCCCGAATCCTCTGGAATGTGAGAGAGGAGGCACCAGCATTTCCTTAACACTACTCAAAGTCAGACACAAAAACGTTTTTCTTTTTCTCCCAAGTAAATGAGGTTCTGATACATTTTTATAGTAAGTAAAAGAAAGAGCCGCTTTTGGTTCGCATGACTCTTTATAACGGTCATCCATCTCAGAGGTTCTATACAACCTGAACATGGAGAACCCACAAAGAGAAATGAAGCATGAGAGAGGCAGGTGACCTAGAAGTGAGAGTCTGGGAGATGTCCCAGGGTAGAGGAGGAAATGCAAACTCTTTCATCATCCACGGGGGATGTTGGACTCAAAACAAGCAGCTTTCAATGTCCACTTTTCGCCAGCAAGCAGCAATGAGATGAATGGAATAGCAAACACAATCTTCTTAATGAACAAACAGAATTACTTTTCCATCCAGAAAGGAAGAGATGCTTTTTGGCTGCTTCTGTCCCTGCCAGAGAGAAGTACACAGTAACGCTCAAGGAATTTTTTTTAGCTTTCCCAAAGCTCATCCATTTCTATCTGCCTGTGAAATCTAAGCCAAACAAAATAATGCAGATCAATGACAAAAAAAAATCTGAAAACAAGGCTTTTGTAAAGTAATCCAAAGAAAACAGAAAGATGTGACGGGCAGGAAAGTTTTTAAGGCATTGGCTGACTAAGTCTTGCTTAACGTATACATATAACTTTAAGTTAAAAAAACCCAAAAACTCAATTTACACATTATTAAAAGAAGTCCCAACAGCATTTTTGCAGTCCCCGTAATTCCCACCTATCTACAGCATTTTATATACTAAAGAGCATTTCCTCCTTTTGGGTCCTCTCGCCTCTCTTGGGTTTCCTAAAACACGTTCCAGGTCTCCTTGTCCCTCTGCAATCTCCTGCATGTGGACATAAGACCGGGACCAGTGTCAATCCTCTGTGCTCTGCAATTCCTCCTTGAATCCTTCTCTTTTCTCCCCAGCCTCAACTCTCACTTCTAGAAACAGGACCTCTTCCTTAACACCGGACTCTCCTGGATTCTGAAAAGTTTCTCCATCAATATCCCTTTCTCAACAGCTTAAGTAATAATGGAATCACTCAGGGAAGAGGAGTTCACAGAACAAGCATGAGTCTGCTCTCCTTACAAAGCCCTGCTTGGAACGTTGGTCCTTGGCTGGCATTCGGGAACTTGAACTTCAGGAGGGGTTCCAAGGTTCCCAGAACAGATAAGGGTGACTGACTGTGCCTGAACTGTTTGTACAAACAGCCTGATGTATGCTGAACACCTGCTTTCCTTCTGGGAGTCTGGAGGTTGGGTATGTGCTAAGCAGGTTATGTGCTTGTGTCACCAGCCCCCAATAGAACCTACTCACCGAGCTTCTGATGGAACTAGGAGACAATATTTCACACGTGTTGTCACAACTCATGTTGGAAGAACTGAGCACACCCTCTGTAACCGTTAGAAGACTTTTGGAGCTTCCACTTGGTTTCCCCCAGACTCTACCCCACGGGCCTTTCCTTTGTTGACTTTGCTTCGTAGCCTTTTGTTATAATAAATCACAGCTGTGAGTAATATACAGCGTCCTATGAGTCCTCCTAGTGAATACTGAAACTGGGGCGGTCTTAAGGACACCAAACATACTCATCTCCCCACAAACAATGAGTCTTGCTATACCTCCTCTGTCAAGGAGAATATCATTCCCCCAGGAAAGGATGCACTTTTGTAAAACACACACGGACTGAATTATTAGGACAGGTTGGCGTCCACAGGTTTACTGCTGTGGCAGCCAGCCACCACCTGCACAGCCCCTGGCATCAGTTATCACTGCCTGACAGAAATAGCTTCCGGGGAGGACACCAAGTCCACTGGACCACAGGGTTAGGTAGAGAGGTCCCTTCAAAGATGAGGCACAAACTATTCAATGTGAAACGAAACGGCACTAAATAGGCAGGAATGATTTCACATCAGAGTCACTTGAAAAGTTCTTCCTCTTTGCTCAAGCCACTCTTGATGGGCTGAGCAAAAAAAGAGATGAATAAAGCTTCTCTTCAGAGCTATAGCTATAGAGCTCTTCCCGCTGTGTACAGAAGCAAGCCAGCAGGCAAGAGCAAGCACGCTGAAGCTGTGCAGGGCCCTGTGCAGGGCCTGAGCAGGGACTCCTGCAGACAACCTCGGCTGTGTGGTGGGATTCTCCCACCCTGGACCCCACGTCCAGCAGGCATCAAGGCCCGTTGACTGGTCATGTCACATGTGGATGTCTGCTCCATCTGCTAACTTGTCTCTCCATTGATAGTCTGTTTCTCCCTGTGTTCTTCATTCTATCCTGGGCCATGACACCAGGGAAAATGCTGTTGTTGTTGTTGTTTTTAGTATCAGCCTCAATCTTAAATACTCAAATGACTACTTCTTACCCCGAGATTACAGAACAAACTATTCATACTGACATTCAGCGCCGTCCATAATCTTCTCAGCCAATTTTTCTACATCAATCTCCCACTCTCAGCCATTATAAATTCCTGTCTATAGTGAGATGGGATTAATTATATTCTACAACATGCTTTATTCTTTTATGTTTCCATTTTTGCCCATTTTACCATTTTTTGCTGTTTTTTTAAATTCCCAACCCACCATTTAGAGTGCCTACCACTATTTCATATACAGCATCTGAATTTTACTTCCACTACAAAATCTAAAAAGAAAATGTTCCAAGATCACCTCAGTTCACTGTAACCTCTCCTCCTAACCCTACAGGCCTCACCACCTGTATCTCCCCTTGGCATCAATGAGCAGCTGCTCTAAGTCGCTGGTCATTTTATGTGCACATGTGTTCTCTCGCCAATGGAATTACAAGCTCTTTGAGAGAAGTCCTTATAATATTTCTTAATAGATCTCTACAGCTTAGCATAGTTCTTTGAACATCACAGACATGGCATGAATATTTTCTGATTAACTGAACAAGAACGTCAGTGCTACCACACTGTAACCCAACTACAAACTTCATGCTATCCAGACTTTAAAAACCTAACCCAAACCACCTGAAAATGTGCCCCCTCACTCTGCTCTCGTCCAACCGCTCTAAACACAGCCAACATGCTAGGCAAACCACTTAATCCTTTCCTCTTTCTCCCTTCACCTGGGGATGGTAATAAAAATACAAACCTCTCCAACGCCTCTGAGTAGTTATAAGCATCAAATAAGGCAATGCATTTGAAAAGTTCTTTATAACACAGTACACATAAGTGAAGGAGTCCATTTATTGCTGGAACCTCTTCCAACCCCTTGCTGACAAAGTCCTCTAGTGTGCCACGTGTGATTAGTTAGCAATGCCCTATTCAGTGGTACAGAGTGAGAGCATTAGCCCATCCCTCTATCGATTATCGGCCTTCTGACTTCAAGGAGAAATAGATACAGTTCAGCGTAGCCCTGACAGCCAGGCTGAAACTAGAAACAAACAACAAGGCCAGCCACAACTGGGGCACTGGGCGCTGTGCTTATGCAGAACTGTGATGGGTCCCTTGGAAATGAGCCTGGTCTAACCAGCTCTATGCTTTGTTTTGGATTCTCTAGTCTGGCAGAGTCACAGTGGCCATGGCTTCACGGTTACTGTCTAACATAAAGACATAAATAGAACCACACTGGAGCCTTCAGGCACCAAGTTCCTACAGACCACCTGCAATGGGGAGGTTTTGGCTGGGATCTCAGCACAGCGAAAAGAGCCAGATTCCTAATTACCCATTTTTAAATTCTGGCCCAAATCTGATATTATGGTACTGACAGACGCCCTAACTGAATTTCAGCTGACTCTGGTTTTTAAGGGCTGTTTTGGCTCTGTTGCCTCGTTCTCTTGTGCAATCTAGGGCATATACCAAATACCACTCAGTTTTACAGCCTTGGCTGAAACCAGGAAAAAGCGCTTTACTTGAAACAAACTCTTTTATCGCTTACGTATTTAACTGAGGTTTGAGTGAGGGAATTTCCTGACTGTAGCCTGACTCCCTGTTTGACTTGATCCAATCCAAGAGTTGATACTGCTCTTGCCTCCAAAACTTTAACCATCACCAACAAAATAAACCTCTCCATATCCACTTGCATATTCAAAGCTCACAAAGTATTACGAAAGGCAAACCCAAGGGAATTATAAGACTAAATTAATATCTATCTTAACACAGAGAACTTCATTTTTGCTCAAATACTCCCTTTCATTTTTGAAAAATGTATATACTTTTACACATTGTATATTTAATATCTAAAATGTTCATCCCACATTTAATTAGAGGCAAAGTTCATTATTTCTAGAAAAATTTAAAATAAAACTATTATAGCACTTTTGTAAACTTATCCAGTGGGATAAAAATACCACAGCAATTTGATACTCACAATGTAAAAGGAAATTTTTCCAATCGGAGCCCATCTCAAACTGGTTGTGCCGTTCCCATGCAACTGCTTTTAACCAGCGGAAGCTGACAACCAGTGATGACGTTTCAGGGTTTGACCAGCTGAAGGTGCTGAGTAGCTAAGACCTTTGAGTGACCTAGGCGCGGAGCCACATCAATCAACCTAATTGAAAACTTTTTTCTAACCAATAGAAAACATTTGTTTGACCTCTGAGTGACCCACATGCAAACTCACACTGACCTAATTGAAAACTTTTTTCTGACTAATAATAATTGGCACCTGTTTTAACCCATGCTCTACAGACTTATGGACTAATTCTGTCCTATCCAGAGCTCAAACTTCAATCTTTAATTAGCAAAGTCACCATGAACCGATCTCTTTCCTGGTACCTGCTAATTGTTGACTTTTTCCCATCAACAAACTATTCAGCCCAGTTTTCCACAGATAGGTGTACCCTTGCCCGGCAGTGCGAATCACTGGATATCAGGCTAATTTTATAATATGCCTTTTCGTTGGCTTTACCACAGTGTAAAAATGGTACCATTAATACTGTAGTTTATGTAAGATTAGGGTTCATTTACTCATAGAAAATCGAATTAACCTGAACTTCCTAAAACTTCCTATACTGATTTTACTGGTTTTAAGCTAAAATTTTTATAAACACTCAAGATTTTCAAAATGTAAACATACACTGAATTAAAATTGAATTAAAATAAACAATATCTTTATAAATTGAATTATGGTGGCCAATTTTTTATAACTTCTGACAGTGCTGCAAATTATGTGAATCTACAGTTACATTATTAGAATTATCATTGAAAAATCTAAATTCTTGTCCATTGGGTTTAACTATAATATGCTTTATGGCATTAATTAAGAGCTCTGAAAGTTTATCGATGCCCTTATTGTCCATAATATGCCCTCTGTCAAGGGTGATCACTGACTCACGCACATAGATTGACACTTTATTAGTCCTCAATAGAGCCTCTGCGTCCTTCCATTCTAATGTTGGTAATTACGATTTATTAACCCCAGCCAGTCAGTCTTATTATCCTCAGATAGTTTCTGCTTTTTCCATTAATTTATCTGACAGTCCCTGATACAAGCTATAGGTCATAGATTGAGTCTCCTGGGGAGAGCGGTGCTGGGAAAAGCGAAATTCAGGGCACAGAATTCTCAGCATAAGTTAACACTGTTACCACAGACTTGTCAGACTGTATGAAGAGCCTAAGACGTGATGTCCAGAACACTGTCATCAGAGGCAGATGACTTCATGGAAGTCAATGGCTTAACCTTGCAATTAATGTACAATTGAAATTAAGCCTATAACAATAGTCACTGGTTTACATTTCAATTTAAGTGTTAACTATTTTAACTGTGATGTTTATATTTCATATTTTTATCACCCTTCTGATTCTAGGATAAAAATGCTGTATTCAGATACTTATACTCAATATGGCCAAAAGTGCATACAAAGCTTTAACTGTTGGGTTTATATCTTTGTCCTAGAATACCAGGGAAGTTCCTTACATGAAAATATTTACCTAATGACACAACCAGCTACAATTATAATAATGGTCTTCCATGAAAATTAATGTCCATCCCTGACTGCCCCGTAACTGAAAACCTTCCCAATAAAAAGTTTAATTTTAACACTGATAGTATTCACCAAGAAGCTTGTTTTTTGGAAACTTTGTTTTTAACAAAAAACTGTTTTTTTTTAAAGCTGATGTTACCACAGTTACCAGCTACAAATCATTACAGATATTCAGAGAAGCCATATAATCTATAATCTTGCTGACAGTATGACATTCCAGGAAATGACTGGCTGTACTCTCCACTCTTAACTGAGGAAAATGCGCTTTCACTGGTAAAACTAATTACACTTTCTTTTTGTTCAAACTTAGACTGTTTTGCTGTAACAGCCCCCAGACAACTGAGAAAAAGACTTAGAAAATTTGCCGAAATGACTCTGATTGCGTCCCTCCTGGCCTCACGAATTTATGTCAAAGGGATATCACCAGATAATGCATGCCTTAGAGAAAGAAAAGATTCTGCTACCTAGCAACAGTTTTGACTTCACTTGGGATTTTAATAGTCAGCTGATGGGTTTTCCAGCTGTCCCTAATATAGCAACTGTAGCAGGCCTACTTCTGTGAGATTTTAATTTCTGCTTCTTCTATCACAGCAATTCTGGCATCCCCACTCCACTTAACATGAACTGTTTTTTTGGTGTTTTTTTTGTTTGTTTGTTCAAGTTTCAAATGACATCCTAGTGTTAGATCTACTCTTCCTGGTAGTATCTCAGATGACCTAATAATCTTTTCACATCAATGCACCCAGCCAGGAACGTGCAGAGGCCGCTCAGAGAGAAAAAGGACTGCATCTCAAAAGATCTAGCTGTGTGACCTAACCAATATGTACCAGCAGGAATGGGAAAGTGTGTATGGGACTGGGTCCTGAGAGTGCAGGACAAAGGGGGCAGGGCTTAAAGCTGGATAAAAGAGGGTTTCTCAATGTCAGAGCACTCATCTACAACAGAGAATTTAACACATTATCAGGAACCCCAGAAGATGGTGCTAACACTACGACAAACACTAATACCAGAATGGCGTTTGAAAACTTGAACAAAAAAACAGACCGTGTTAAGTGAAGTAGCAATGCCAGAATTGCTGTGATAGAAGAAGAAACAATCAAAATCTCACAGAAATGGGCAAGTTAGAGTTGCCGTGGCATGCCAGGGACAGCTGGAAAACCCATCAGTTGACTCTGTCCTGCAAGAGGGCCTAAAGGATATTCCACTTACCAAAACTATAAGAAATGTGCTGGTGAGAAGGGTGTCATCATCGTTGAGAAGCTCTCCTCTCTGTAGGTTAGGCCTGATGGTAGGAAATCCTACAGAGTGAGCACTCTTGATACCAATAAATATTACAAAGTTCCAAAATAATAAGGAACATGTGGCAGCACTTAATCATTAAAGCAAGGTGGGTGCAATTACTGCAAGACTGAAGTTCCTGCCACGGGGGCTTGACCAAATGGTTAATACAGCGCGACCTCCCAGAGGCAAGATAGATCATCAGATAAAAGACGTATTAATCGACAAAATAAAAAGAAATCAAGAATGGAGGATCAAGAAATATGAGGGCAAATGCTCCAATAAAGGGTCGTGATATTTTGCCCCATTTCTGGACTAAAGGAAGGTTTCAAAGATAGAGCCCAAAGGGCAAGTTCCCAGGAGAATCCTGCAACATCATAGCAAGAGTCTACGGCAACATTTCCCCAGATTCTATCTAAAAGGATCTACTTGGTCCATTTACTTGGGTAGTTGTACAGTGGGGAGAAAGAAATGTCCAAATATTTTAAAGACTGTTGGGCAAGAGTCCAGGTCAACATGTACACCCAAGCACAGGTGTGTGAAGCAGGATCATGGTCCCCACTAGAGTGGGGATGCATGAGGTCCAGTTTAAAAAAAGGAGTCCTGGACCAGGGATGGTTTATAGAGAGTCTACTGTCTCCACAAACCCAGCAGGGTTATTTCCCCTGGTCCCTAATTTTATAACTGAACATGCTGGGAGTTTGGCAGAACTCCAATATGGGTTTCTTGCCCTGTTGCTTAACTGCTGGCATAGTAAGAAAGCCCAAGTGAAACACTCAACCACCCTCCCAGTCATATCTAATTCAAAACCAATGTCACATTCTCAGAAGCAATAGGTATGAAATGATTAATTTTGTATGTTATGATAATGTTATTATGTTTATTTTAAAAAATTATTCTCTCTTTATGTGCCACCCTTAAAGACTAAAGGAGGCAGCGCTGGTGTTCCCCAAAATATCCCCATTTAATTCACCAGCTGGGCTCCTACAAAACCAGATATTATAGTGGAGAATAATGCTGGACTACCACAGATGCAACCCAGTATACTCTAACTGTAGCTACTGTGTCAAATTTGGGATCTTTTGGCCTTGAGTATATGACCTATGGTCGTTGATTTAGCAAATGAATTATTTTCCTTCCCTCACTGAAAGGAGAATCAAAAACCATGTGCATTCACTTGTTAGGGTTAACAGTGTACTTTTACAGCCTTGTGCCAGGGCTTTTAACTCTTATGAATCTTATCCAAATATAGTGCAAAGTAACCTGAACCATATGAACATTCTGAAGAATACCACTTGGTCCACCATATCAAAGGTATCATATTAAGGTGGATGAGCAAGAAGTGGCAAGTATATTGGAGGTTTTGGTGAGACAGAAGGTGGGGAGATAAGCCCTATGAAGAATCAGAGGTCCCACACATCAATGAAGCTTCTAGGGTTTAGTGGGCCAGGGCGTGCTAGAATATCCTGCCCAATCTAAAGGACAAATTATTGCATTTCACAATTTTAACCACTAAGAATGAAGCATGGTACTCTGTAGGTCTCTTTGAATTCTGAGGCAGTATATTCCACACTTAGGAATACTGCCTCAATCAGTTTATTGGATGATGTTAAAAGCTGCCAGCTTAGAGTAGAGCACAGAACATGAAACAACTCTGCAGTGGGTCCAGTCTTCAGTGAAAGCAGGCCCTGTCACTTGCAGCAGGCCCCATGCTATTACAGGCACTGGGTAGGAGAAAAGAGGCGCTATAGAGTTTATGACAAGCATCAACAGGAGAATTACAACATAGACTCTAGGATTCTGAAATGAGGTCGTGCCATCTGTAGGAGAGATTTGTATATCTTTCAAAAACAGCACCTGGTATGTTACTATGTTATGGTGGAGGAATACCTGAATCACCAGGTAGTCATGAGCTGGGTTCTGTCAGATCCCTAAGTCATAAGGTTGTGTGGGCCCAGCTGCAATTCACTGTTACATTTAAATGGGAACATATGGGATCTGGCACCAGCAGTACCAAAGAACACAAGTAAGACACATGAGTAGGTAGCTCAGACTCCCCATATTATCCACTGTTATAATACTAGGCCTCTCATTCAACTCACACCTATGGAAATATGGGGATCCCTTATGACCATCTGAAAGAGAAGGAAAAAGCTGTGATAGGTTCATGGATGGGTCAACTTGGCACATGAGTCCAAGCCAAAAGTAGACTGCTACTTCACTAAAGCCTACTCAGGAGTTGTCCTGAGGGACAGAAATGAGAAGAAATCCTCCCAAGGGACATAACTTCAGAGGGAGCAGCTGGTCCCCCACTTTCTGTGAAAAGATAAGTACCTGATATAAGAATATATAATGACTTACAGATAGTGTTGAATGACTTGGCTAGTTGATCAGGAGCCTGGAAGGAAAGAGGAGATCAGGGGAAGAGGCACATGGATGAACATAAAGTGAAGCTCACTGTACTGCCCATTAATGCCCACCAGAGAGCATTCACGGTATAAGAACTAAAAACTTAGATATAACAACTCAGACTCCACACGTTGTCATGAGCTGTCCATAGCACTGTGGGCTCAGAAGTGGAGTAGCCGTGATGGCAGTGATGAATGCTACGGCTGGGTCCAGCAGCATGGGCTTCCACTACCATCACTGCTACTATCACTGCTGACTGTCTAGCCTGCCAGCCAAAGATACCAAAGCTGAACACTTAATACGGCACCAACCCTGAAAGGGAACCACCAGATGCTTGGTGGCAAATTGATTACACTAAACTCCTTCCATTCTGGAAGTGGAAGCAAGTCACCTTGACCAGAATCAACACATATTGTAGGTATGGGTTTACCTTTTCCTTCTGCAGGGCCTCAGTCAGCGCTACTAAGCAAGGGCGTACAGGGTGTTTGACCCACAAACACAGGATCTTATACAGCACTTTCAGACCAAAGAATACATTTTTGTATTCTTGAAATGGAGGTTCAGGAGTGGGCATATGGCCATGAGGTACATAAGTCCTACCACATCCCACACCACCAAGAAGCTACAGGCCTGACAGAGAGATGGAAAGGTCTTTTGAAGATGTGACATGGGCTTCAGCTTTGAGATGGTATCCTATGAGCACCATCCTCTAGTCTCAGTATATTGACCAAACTCATGATCATTTAATGGGGCTGTGTTTCCATGGTAAAATACATGGGTGCAGAGACCAAGGAGTGAGAGGAGGAGGAGCCCTGCCTACTCCCACTGGCCCACTTGGGGAATTTGTGCTTCCTTTCTCCACAACTCTGGGCTCTGAGAGTCTGAATACTAGATGGGGAATATCTCCACCATGGATAACAGGAGGACTTTAAACCTTAAACTACCACTGCACCAAGTTACAATGGCATCTTTGTGTCAAGAGACTAGCAGGCACAGGAAGGAGTCACCATCTTGATCCTGATCATTAGGTGGGGGAGAGTTATTTGACAATCGAGGCAGTAAGAAAATATCTGGCACCCAGATTATCCACTGGGGCATCCTTTCTAATTCTTTGAAAACTTTTGATGGTCAATAGACAAGTGCAACAGCCAAGAACAGGGGATCAGATTGCGTAGGGTAAGGGACTTGGTCACTCCACCAAGTAGGTCACGGCTAGAGACTGAATGCTTGTGTCCCCTCAAAATTTGTATGTTGAAACCTAATCCCCAATGTGCTGGTATGTGGAGGTGGGGTCTTTAGAGGGTGATTAGGTCATGAGAGTGGAGCCCTCATGACGGGATTAGTGTCCTTATAAAATAGACTTTTATAGCTCCCTTGTCCCTTTTACCATGTGACAGCTCAGCGAGAAGACGGTCATCTATGAAAAAGAAGTAAGCTCTCACCAGAAACCGAATCTGCCAGCATTTCAACTTTGGACTCCTAGCCTCCAGACTGAGAAATAAGATTCTGTTGTTTTTAGGCTACCCAATCGAGGGTATTCTGTTACAACAGCCCAAACAGATGCTCACCTGGACAAGAAGAGTTAACTGAGTGTGAGGTGACTACAGAAAGAGTGGTTGAGGAAGGAGATGATCAACATCAGTTGCAGACTTAAGACCAGCTGCCAGAGACAGGGCTGTAGTGAATCCCACTAACCTTCCTCTTAAATGTTTCCCCAGGAAGTCAGACCAACCAGAATCCTGGAGGAACTTTTCCGAACATGTATTTTATGAAGGAAGTGACTCTGAGAAGCACAAGGGACGGACTGTAGTAGATGCTGATGTTCCACCCAGAAAACTCTGCTGCAGGCCTGAGGCACTCAGCTCATTCTCCCAGTTGACAGGAGTGCTGGAGGCTGATGGCTTTCCAGGGAGTCACCTTTCCATCCTTAAGCATTGCCCTAAGCCTAAAAGAGTCACCTTGGCCAAGGACAGCCCACATCCAATGACTGGTCAAGGCAGGGCAACTCTGAGGGGCTATTCCAGATCCTTATGGGATTGGCTGAGGCCTTTGTTGGAGCTGCACTGCAGTTCAACTCCTCCTTCTGCACAATCCTTGTGCCTTCTCTTGCGAAGCCTTTTCTGAAGAAAGAGCATTAGGGACCAGAGTGACTAGAGCATCACATTAGCTGTAACTACTAGGACACCAGCCATGTCAAAGACTAGGGAAGCAGTGGCAGTAGCAAAACATCTTTACAGGTGAGAACTGAGTGACTTAGCCTCCTGGAGACCACAGCAAGGAACACTCTGCTTCCGAGCCCTCAGCCCCTATCCCCCCTTTTTACAAACCACTTTGAAGTATGAATGACATACAAAAAAGCTGTACATATTTAATGTGTACAACTTGATGAGTTTGGAAACAAGTATACACCTGTGAAACCATCATCACAATCTATGCCGTAAACATATCCATCACCTTCAAAAGTTTCCTCCTGCCCTCCTTGGTTACTATTATCTTTTGTGATAAGAACACTTAATATAATATCTACCCTCTTAGAAAAATTTCAACTATTCAATATAGTATTGTTAACTACAAGCACTATGCTGTAGATCTCAAAGACTCATCCATCTTGCATAATTGAAACTTTGTACCCTTTGTACCTCTCCATTTCCCCTTCCCCGGGTGAATCGGGAAGACATTATGCTCAGTAAAATAAGCCAGACACAGGAAGACAAATACTACATCATGTATGATACCACTTATATGAGGAATCTAACAGAGTCAAATGCATAGAAGCAGGAAATAGAATGGTAGTTGCACTTATCTCCTTCCTTGATACTCAGCCAAGGACAGAAAGAAAAGCCAGGCTTCCAGCAGCTATGTGGGCACAGGCTTCATGGAGAGGCTAGATTTCTTTGGACTTGTTGTATTACCTACTTTACATTCTCAACAATCCTCCTGAGGCTAATGGCATCTGGACAAACATACAGACAGGCAAATAACCAAACCTGCCTAACTAGTGGATGGATTCTCACCCTTGAACTTCCTTTCCTTGTTCCTAACTCTGCAGGGCCTCTTGAGAGCTGACCTCCAGGGCTCACACATTTTTAAACCAGTAAAGAATGGTGCTTCTTTACTGAAGGAAACATCCCCCAAAGCTCCAGGTCAGTACTTTCCATTATTTTTAGACTCTCTAATCCCTTTCACTATTCATCCATATCTCAACCACACCCCCACGGAATGTCTTAAATCATCTGTGTCATTTTTGCAATACAAAAATGCCATTAAGGATACTTCCTTTAGATGGGTATATTTCAATTATTGTACAAGTTCATTTAAAATTCATTTTTAACAATATTCATTACAATAAAGAGTAGTTCTGACATTTTCCCCTTTAATTAGTGCTACCTGCAATTTAATTTACTTTAATTATATATGAAAGTACATATAATTTATAGATGAATAATTCATAATTATGTGGCATGTTTGGTTAGGAAACTGGAAGACATCAGAAATGTAGACCAAAGTTAGACTATGTATTGTTGTGTTAAAAACTGCTTTCATGATTTGATGTTTGAAATTAAAAATTTTTAAGTTTTAAAAAATTAGCTCGTTTATTTTATAATTTTTATATGTTTCCAAATGAAGAAATAAAAGATAAAATTTCAAGTTGTAATTGACAAGCATATTTCCACAACTGCCATACTGCTGGGTTTGGATGGTTCCTTTAAAAATAAAAGGTCAAATTAGCTATAATTATCACTATCTTTTTTCTTTGCATATTGATTTTTTCTAAGTACTACTAGGGATAACTCAGTGTTGAATAAATCTTGATTGAATGAATGCAATGTGTAGATGTGGTGCAGATCAGTAAAGAGGTACGTTTGCAGAATAAGTATGCAGCTTGCTTTTAACCATTGGCCAAGTATAGATTTACACTAAATATGGGCTGGATCAATCCCACTGTCCCTCTGGATCCACTCTCCATCTTTCTCTACCCTGTGTCCTGTTGTAAAAAGTTAACTTTTATGGATTGCCTCAACAATGTCCCTTGTGCTCTGGTTTCTATTGGGTTTGGCCACTGGAGACTGAAGGTGAGTGAAGTTGGGATATTTATTCCCCCAGCTGGTAGATCACCTCAGGCTGGCTAAGTCTCATGACTTAGTCTCATGACCCCTTTAGACCTGGCTTGACCACAGATCCCTGCTGTTACTAGCCTCGAGTTTTTCACTATCCCTTGTAGTTTCTTTTCTGCTCACACATTTTAAATATTCTCTTTATTAAACACTTATCAGATTACATAATTTGAGTGTGACAGCTCTCTTCTGCCTGGACCTTAACTCTTTCGTAATGTAGGACTATGAACGAAAACAATGTAAAACTACATGATGGTCATAAACATGGCAGCCTGGTAGTCAGTGAATGTTAAAGCAACTGAGCGATTGAATCACGAGCCGTCTCATCTGATATTCATTATATGACACACACAGTCAGCCAAACGCATATTCAAGGCTTGAGAGAAAATCAGTCTCTAATTAGTCTCAAATATTTACTGTTGATTCTAAGAAGTAGAAAATGAAACCACAAATACTCTTAACCACAAACACTCACTAATAACCCCAAAAGTTTTCAAACCACTGGTTTAAACATTTTTTTTTGCTAAGTATTTTTTACCCCATCCCAATGGATAAATTATGGAATAATGTGTATAGAAGTCTGTGTGTGTGTGTGTGTGTGTGTGTGTGTGGAATGGTTTAGAAATCTCTGGATATGTAAGAATGTACAACCAACTGTACTGATGAAAACTATGCATAGCACCAAAGTCTGAAATGAATCTTCAATCCCTTAATCTGCAAATGGAAAGAGAGTCACTCACTAGTCTTCCTCTAATCCAGGGGAGAATCCAGGCTCCAAAGAAGGGTTATTTATTATCCAGCAAGGAGACACAGGTTTAAGACCATCATATGCCACAATTGCTTGAGTCTCTGAGAATCCATAAGCAGCTGGACTATAAACACAGGACATGAATATAACAATTCAACATTATGGAACTTTACGTGAAGAGCTGCGCTCACAGATTTCCCTGCGGAGAGCTGTGATGAGCAGCGAGCTGTGAGTGCTCTGAGATGCCTGCCTGGGGACACTGGGCAGGAAGAGAGACATGGTCACAGCAACTCAAGAGTGCAGGGTGTCCAGTTCTTCCCCTTCGGTTGACCATGCCAACAGAAGACAAGCCAGAAAAGGGAGTGAAATACGACGCTAGGGAATACTTGTCACAAGATATATAATGCTTATTGATTTTCTTTTAATAAAATTCCTCCAAATCTATTATGGCTTGAAAGTTGCTGAGGTGGTGCCAGCTACTAGGCTGTCCAGTGAAGATATTTTCTCCAAAGTGAAGAACCTGTTCATCCAGATCCTTCCTACTGTCCACATCTCTGACCTCAAAATTGGCCATGCCTACCTGTTTCTTCTCTCTTACACATACACATGCACACATTCTTATGGGAAAGTTGTAGACAGTCTACAATCCGCTAAGTAAGAGAAAATCCATAAGCCCTAGGGCAACAGCAGACAGGGAAGGAGTAGACGGAGCCAGCGAAGGAAGGTCATGTGAGGGTAGAGGGCTGACCTCCTTTTTCCCAGCCGTGTAAAATGGCTGGTAAGCAACTTTCAACTCCTCTCTCCCTCCCTCCTCCTCTTCTTTTTACCTCCTCCCCCTTTTAACCTATTTTGCCTGTCTTCTTTCCAGGCTAGAAAGGAACCAGCTGAGAGTCACTGTGTTGAACTGGAGGAGATAATACCAGTTATAATGGAGGCCCATACCCTTGAGACTAAAGTGTGCCACCTTCCAAAGAAGAGCTTGGTAACCAATGGCTACAGCATATTTCCCTTTCAGGCACTGGGAAAACAGCAACATTAATCAAACTTTTTCCATGTCTCGCTTGCCCTCAACACTACTCAGGCAGCCAAAACTTCCTTGCCTCCCTCTATTGTCAAAAATGCCATACTGGTCAGCTCACCCCAGTGCTTGACCCAGAAGAGTCACATGAATAAATAAACAAATTAGAAATGAATTGATGAGGCATATACTCTCCCAAATTATCTTGCTCTCTACCAAATCAAAACTTTGCTTTATTGAGACCAGCTTACGTCTGTGTAAATTTTTTTAAAAAAATCTTTGTAGTAGGATTCACCACCAGTTTAACTTTATCTGAGGATCCTTTCATTCCTAAAGTAGATCTTTGTACATTGAAAAAGCCATAAGCCAAATCTGCTAGGGTCAATAACATGGAATCTACAGAGCATGAAGCTGTCAGATCCCCACCTCACTCTTCCAAGTGGCCCTGCACCCTGAGGGGCCTGTAGCCAGTCATACTTAGAGAGTAGACATAAGTCACCACATATGAGAAGGGCATCTCTTTCCAGGAATTGGATAATATCCCAAGAGAGCAACACATTTCTTGCTTCCATGTTGTCCTTCTACCCAGTTCTGCTCAACCATAACATATCAACACGAGTAGTATCGCTCATCAACCTACTGGTTTTCTGTTGGTGTTCAAAGAAGTATGATGGGCCAGCAGTCCTCAGGAGGGAGTTTTAACAAAATAGGAAGTATCCTTTTTTTAAACTATCCACAATGAAATTCACTGTCAAAGTCCATCCATCTCTCTTAAAACGTGCTAATTCCTTGTATGGAGACCACTGCTTCTTGAGTGAGTTCTAGAACAAATAAGACACCTCTTAAGGGAAGGGGACCTAGAGAAGGGAGGTCTTTGGGAAAGGAAGGGACGTCCTGAGCCCTGGATCCGGGTGACTGGACGCATCTACCTTGGGTGCTTGCCAAGGCCTGAGGAGCCTCCTGCGATGACCGTGGGGTGCAGGCCCCTTACCTTACCACACTGCTTACATTTTCCCTCCTGCCGACGCCTGTGTACCCAGTGATGACGCACAAAATTCTGTGGGAAAACAAAAGTAAATAAACATGTTTCAATTCCCGAACTCCAATGTTAGGTTTTTTTTTTAATGTTTTAAGAATAAAGATTTCCGCGAACAACCGTCTAAGCCCATCTAAGCACAAAAACAAATATGTGTATGTGTGATTTGTTTAACAATAAACATGAACCCACTTGGGAAAATGAAGCCAAGTCTCCATCCTCAGTGACCTTTCGTATCTGTAGAAACCATTAATCATGCCCTCCCTCTGCGGCTTCCTGGTAACGAACGGCCATAATGAATTCCCGTTACTCTGTTTTCCGTCTAGTAAAACATTGTGCAGATTTGTGACCTTGAGCTGGGGCGGGGGGGATGGGGTAGGGGAGGGGGGGTAACTGAGGCAGGTAAAAGAAATATCCTTAAAGAAATGAGAAGGTGAAGGAGAGAAGGACAAAGACCTCGAATTTTTTAAACAAATATGTATTTAATGCTTTATAAATGCCAGGCAGGTACTGTACTAAACACTGGAGTCAGAGAACTTAAAGAAATTAAATTCTCAGAAGGAAACAGATCTCCTGATTCGGGACTTACGTGGTGACAGTTTTTCACTAGCGAAAGTGAAGGAAGAGAAAAGCTGAAGGAAACTGATGACAGAGACAAGAGATGTGGGCATATCGCGAAATTCTGCAATGAGGTTGTATTTAAACTGTCCTTGGATAACCTGAATGAGATCAGCTTCCAAGGTCTATTCTTGGCTTGAGCTGTAGGAAACATGGAAAGTCCTTTTCCTCCCAAATAGAAGCACCCGTCACCCCAGCTGTTGGGATACTTTACAAGAGAGAAGGTGGTCTTCAGGCCTAATGGTACCGGTAAACCCTAATAACTTCCATACAACTCATCTCTCTTAGGCCAATACACCTGAAATATTTGCTAATGTTTTTCTCCTGCCCTTTTCTGAGAAAACATACTTTACCTGAAATTAACATGCGTACTGTCAGGTCACAATCCATACTTTCCCTTTAAAATAGGCCCTTTATTTTTTTAAATTTTTTTTGCGGTACGTGGGCCTCTCACTGTTGTGGCCTCTCCCGTTGTGCTCAGTGGCCATGGCTCATGGGCCCTTTACCATATATTCAGTTTTTCAACAAATACTTACCAAATGCCTACTATCCAGGCATTGTTCTAAGTACAGAGGGACACAGGAGACAGATCAGTGTCGAGAAAAAAAGATGTTATATCAAGGCATGAAATTCAGAGTGACAAAGATACCTCTAACAAGCATTAGCATTATCAATTCCAAAGTGCCACCTCTATTTCTCTTCGTAACGTCAAACCAATTTAAATTGAAACTAAACAAAGATCCTGGAGGAATAATGGTCTTTTAACTATAATAAGATATAAAAAAGCATAATGGTCCCACTAATTAGTCTAGTTTTTATCTTGCTTTTCGCACTGTGGCAGTTCAATGAAACAAGGACACAATTCTTACATTGTTCTCAGAAAGAAGCTAATAATAATAAACATTTCTTGACTACTAACACTGTCAGGCACTTTTTTAAATGCCTTACATGTAATAATAATTTTAATTTTCATGAGACTTTTCATGAGTATAGGTGCTGTTTAGTTGATAAGAACTAGTAAAACCCCGAGTTGGTAAAATATTGAAATATTTCTATGTTGGTTGATAAACTGCAGTTTAGTGCCCCTACCATCCCCCTGGCTCCTGTCTGGATGCCATACACCGCCCCCCCGCCCCCCAACACTGGAGCCCACTCCTACCTCCTCATTATTAAGCAACTAGAGTGTTAATTTCGGGCACAGCAGGTCTCCAAGATTCTGGAGCTCTCTTCTGAAAATGAATCATGTTACTGGGGCGATGCCATTGGGTTCTCCCACAAACTCAGAAGACTGGGCTGTGCCCCACTGATGGTAGTTGTTTGTCCAAGCTTAAATATCAATATAAACAATTTTGGGGGCCTATGGCTGCAAGTCCAGAAACCTGCTCAGTTATCAGCGTCCATACCTTCAGGTCAGTGAAAAAACTCTACTGGGGATGATGATATTGGACCCTCCATCTCTCTAGTTCACAGATGAAGTGGACCGCTCCAGCTTTCCACCCACTCAAGTGAGAAGCACTTTTAGCCCACTGCCTGTTTAAGAATAAGGGCTGGGGAGGCCTGGGGTCAACTGCTAGTTGTACTCTATCCCAGTTAACATCATTGTAGGGCATGTTATCCGAGGGCTTGACTTGAATTATCATTACCGTCCTCATTTTACAGATGACAAAACTAAGGTATAGAGTGGCGACTTCAAATGTCAGGGACAGAGCAAGGATTCAGACCCAGGCAGGCTGGCAGCTCTGTGTTGCAGCACCTCTCCTCTGCTCTGAAAGATCAGGTTCAGGCTCCTTCAATAAATGATTTCAATGACAGTCAGTAGTGGAAATATTGAATACATAAAAATGTCAGGCAGGATTATGAGAGATAGAAAAATTTACTATAATTGCTGTTAGTTTAGCAGAAGCTGAGGGAGAATGAAGAGTATCATTGAAGTTAAGAGAAATTCTCTGCTTATTGAGATTATAAATCACCTAATGACTCTCAATTTAAGAATTTACGGAGGGAAACATTGGAAGAATTTGATGCAATTACCTATGAGAAATCACGGCTGACTCATGGAATTATTTAGCTAGTGACAGCTCTAATCAAAAGACTAAAGCAGCAGTTTCAACAAATCAACAATTATTTAGAAATTATAAGACTGACAATGAATCATTTCTGCTGCAACATACATCGTTTGGTAAAAGCAGGTTTATAATACCACGTAGTTTAGTTTATTTAAGGAATAAAAGAGAACATTTTAAAATTTTTATTTAAATATTTGACTCTGCAAGTTGTTAACTATTTTTAATACCATCCTTCCTAGGAAATAGGTAGGAAATTAAGGCCCAGATAAAATAACTCAAACAAAGGCACTACTATAGAAACTGAGTAATTGTCTCTAATCTATGGCCCTGATTTGAGATGTCAAGTATCCATGTATTCAGAGGTCTTCTTAGGCCTGATATAAATTTCTTCTATTGCTGCTTAAACATAGCTGGAACAAAGTAAAAGCCAAAAAATGTGTGCTGAATTGAATGAAATTCTCAACCGAATTTCTCTGACAATTAAATTGTGTAGTTACCATTTTGAAGGATCATCCCATTGTCTTTATCAATTAGGGGAAAAAAAACCATTTCTGTAGAATCATCCTTCTTTCCCAAACACTTAAATTTTTCACACTATTTCCTTTTGACTATTATTTATATCTCCTAAATTATTGAAATGAAATTAGACTCAGGATCTTCACATTGCAAATATGAGTGTTGATTCACTGCTGTTAAGCTAGCAAAGCAAGGCTGCTGACACCATAACATCTTGTTATTGTTCATCAATAATCTGAATTATTCATATAGCATCTTCAAATACTGGGTAAGGAAAGGGCTATTACTTATGGGTGTTAAAATCTCGGTGATCCATTATTTCAGGGTTTATAGTCAGTATTGTTAGCAGAAATGCATAACACAATTGTTCAATTATTTTCAGAAACAGCCAGTTTAATTCATAGTATTATTCACAGAGCTTTTGAAAGGATCTTAGCAATTACAGCCCAATCCATGCAGCTTATCTCTAAGAAAACTGAGGTCCAGCCAGAAAGGTTCAACTTAGAGGAGTCCAAACAACATTCATTAAAACATTTCCATGTATCAGTCACCCCACAAAGCCTAGGGGACAGTGATTAATAGCCCTGTTCCAGAGCCCAGCCCTAGAGACACCATCGAGGGGAAAAGAAGCAGAGGTGTCCTTTGAACCCAGGTCAAACTAATTCTAAAGTGATTGCTCCTTTCATTTCCATTAAGTAAACTACCTAAGGCCTCTTAATTAAGAATCTCCATGGGTCATAATCTGTCATAAGTATCATCTCCAAACTGTCCACTTAGACCAAGAGTTCTTAGACACTTGGGGAAAAATTAGCCCCTTTATAAATTCAGTCAGTCAAAAGATATTCATTGATCACATCCTCTGCATCCTGCCTGGTACTATGAGGTTGGGACAAATTTCACGAGTGATCCCCCAAAGCTTATGCTATAGGAGGATGGCAACAAACAAGCAAATGAGTAATAAATAATTATGACATACAAAGTGCTCTGAAGGGTAGAACAAGGTGCTTTGATAAAGAACAATGTGCAACCTACTAACCTACTTAGAGGTGGTCATCAAGGAAGACCTCTGAGGGGCTGATATTTGAACTGAGGTCTAACTATAAGAAAGAGCTAGCCATGCAAAGAGATTTCCAGTACAGCAATGAAACACACAAATATCAGAAGGTGAGGAATATCTGGATGCATGACTCAAGAACTGAAAGAAACTCCATGTGGTAGCTGGATGGGTTGGAAGAGGTAGGCTGGGTCCAGCCTTTGCAGGACTTTTGACTTTTCATGCAAAGCCAAGGGTATGGTTTTCCTCTAAACGATATGGAAACCACTGAAGAGTTTTAAGTTGGAAAATGATATAATCCAACGTTCATTTTTAAAGATGAGTCTCTCAAATCATGGTGGATTGAAGGGGGAAACTAAAGAATCCTGGAGAACCTATTGTAGTGGTCAAAAGTGAGAGATCCTAGGGCTTCCCTGGTGGCGCAGTGGTTGAGAGTCCGCCTGCCGATGCAGGGGACACAGGTTCATGCCCCGGTCTGGGAAGATCCCACATGCCGCGGAGCGGCTGGGCCGGTGAGCCATGGCCACTGAGCCTGCGCGTCCGGAGCCTGTGCTCCACAATGGGAGAGGCCACAACAGTGAGAGGTCTGCGTACCGCAAAAAAAAAAAAAAAAAAAAAAAAATGTGAGAGATCCTGGTGTCTTAGTCTAAGGTGCTGACAACAGAAATGGAGATAAATGGATCGTTTGAAATATATTTTATGAATAAAATTGATACGGTTGGCAAATGAACTACCTGTGGGGAGTACCTGAGAAAAGTAATCATTATGACCCTCCCCTCACCCATTTTCTCGATCAAGGAGCTGGGCCAATAGTCATCTCATTTTCTGAGGTACAAAAGAATTGAAAACGATTGTTTTTATGGTGATGGAAATAAAGAGTTTAGTTTGTAATGTATTATATTTGAGATGACTGTGATACATTCAGCGGGCGTATCAAATGGAACTCCAAGTGTGGGCTGGAAATGGAAAGCTAGCTATTGTCAGCCCAGACATGATATGTAAAGCCAAGGGATTGGATGAGCTCTCCCAACAACAGTAGGCAGAACATGGTCCAGTACTAAGCCCAGCGAATACCAGGGAGTGAGCAGTGAAAGGACTACCCGGTGAAATAAGAGGAACATTAGGAAAGATGTCATGACAGGAGAGCATTTCAAGGAGGATGAAATACTGAGTAGTTTGAACACATCTGCAAGACTGAGTAAGAACAGAAAATTTTCTAATGGATTTGGCGTTAAGGAGATACTGGCAACATTAAAAAAGCAATTTCAGTGAACAGGTAGAGTAAAAACCAGATCAGAACAGGTTAAAATGCCTAGGAGGGGACACGCTGGCAACAATGAACGTAGTTAACACTTTCTGGAAGTTAGCACTGAACACAATGCTGAGAATCAGAGCCGCAGCTAAGACACAGTTGGTGGTGAAGGACTATTTTTGTTTGTTTGGTTTTTTAAGATGGGAGCTGTCAGAGCATGTTTATGATGATGGAAGTAATCTAGAAGGAAGGTGGGAAGTTGAAAATGTAGGAATGGAAGAAATAGCAAGTCCTTGGTATGAAGACAAGGGAAGGCGCTGAAAACACTTATAAAGGGTCTGGCTTCATGGAAGAGAAATAATAACAGTGGCTGAAAACACACCCAAAAAAATCCTTGCATTAGAAAATTGCACACACAATTACAATTATCTATCCAGAGAGAAAAAGAGAGATTAAAGGACAGGGAACCAAAGGTAGACATATGGATTCCCTGGTTAGAAATTCATACAGTCCATCTTAAAAACTCAAAGCGGTTGCTTCTACGGTCCTAAATAAAATTTCTCCTTCATCTGAGCTGTCACTGAGTTATCTCCTGACTACTGCTATAGTGCACTTGGGTGACATGGAGGGTAAAACAACCCTATCATTTTTCTTAGATTTCCTCACCCTACATATGACCCATAACTTTCCTCTTGCTGACATAATAGACAAGCACAGTGGGAGAGGACAGTTGACAGGGACAACTCTTGATATTTTCATCTCTCTCCAAACCTCCACCGCCAGCCTATTCTCTCTCCATGTTTTCTCCCAATCTCCTTGTATTACTCAGTAACAACGAGATCATTCTTCTTCACAGTGTCTTTTTTCATTAACTGTCATTAACACCTCTGTACTCAGACGTCTTCTATTCCTATTCCACTCATTCATCTATTCTCGTAGCTTTAATTACTATCTCGATATGCTGACAATTCACCAATGTCTAACCTCTAGCGCCCAATCTTCCTCATAAGCTCCAAGCTCGTCTACCCACCCAGCTTTCTGTTGGGCATTCCCAGTTGGGGCCTCAGGACACCTCAAACTTGAGAGTTCTACAACTGAACTCATTACTTCCCTACCCCATCCTCAGAGCAACTCATTTGCCAACATCTAATTGCTTTCTCAGAGAAGAACCCTTGTTTATTCCGAGCTCCCCTGTCTTTGTGTCCAAAATCCAATCAATTACTATCTCCTGTCAATTCTGTTTCCTTCAAATTCACATTCTCCAATTTTCTCCATCTCAGTATTACTCTTAGTTCAAATCACCACTATCTCTTGCCTAGATTAGGAGAAGAGCTCCTCAATTTTTTTCTCCATGCTTCCAATATTGCTTGAATTATATGGCATTCCCTCCACACTGTAGCCAGAATAATATATTCTGCTTATAACAGTTTAATGCCCCCTCTAATTACTATGATGATGAGACATTCCACTTGCAGCCTTGCTAACAAGGGCCTTCCTGGTCTAGCTCTGCTTATCTCTCAGGTCTCATGCCTTCCTCATATATCCTCTCACTTTTGTGCCTGTGTGCCTGTGTTCTGTCTCAAAGGCTGTCACTCACCTCCTAGCTAAACCCCCGCCCTTCACTTAGATCATCCCTTTGGGTCTCAGTTTAGTTGCCACCTCTTCCAGGAATTAAAATGGACCAAAAGTCAATAAAATGCTATTTCTTTCTTATCTTTTCAATTCTACCACCTCCTCCTCCCCCTACTCTCTAGTTCCATTCAATAAGACCTTAGCTCCCCAATACATTCTGTGAGAAGAAGAAAGGGCAGTAGACACACACTGAAGAGACTTGGGGATTTTATTGATCGTATGTGTTGATGTATCGAAAAGAAACTGATGTGGAATAGAGGGAGATGGACTTCATTTTTTTTTAATCCCTACTGAATATCTATGAATCCAATGAATCAATGGGAAATAAAAGGTGGTATTTGAACTAGAGCTCTGATATACTTACTTCTCTCGGTGATCTTGAGCCCCCTTCTCGAAATGTTGGTTTACATCGGAAATTAATCTGTCATTTAAAAAGAGCAGTGTATTATATTAGAGATAAGCACCCGACTAGAATGAGTTACCTGAAAAAACCAACAGTGACAGACATTGAGACTACAGAAAAAAAGAAAAACCTCAAAGAATAAGGAACATAGTCTTACACTATTCTTAGTCTTTTGAAATCATCACCTTAGATAATCCCAAGCGGTCCTGTTATCTTCAGTCCATGACTCTTCAGTCTCACTGATGAAATCAAAGTTATCTTTAGACAGTAATGCTCTTACGCCATAAATTTGAGAAACTGAGATAATAAAGAGGCAGAAGAAAAATATATGGCAGCTGAAATCATCCAGCTGTGTTTTAGATTTTAAAAGTAGGAAAATATAAACTTGAGACATTTTTAATATGATGAAGATGATTCACAAAAAATCCACGAAATTATTCTTCAAGCATTCAGCACTCCCTTACTTTTAGATGCGGAGGTCTCCCTATACATTTACATCTTCTTTAGCTACTTGATAAGGTGAAAGGAGTGTAGAAATGAAGTAGGAAATGAGTAAATGGAGTTGGGACAGCAAAAAAAAAAAAAAATTATTGTAAAATATTACTAGTCATTCCCACAAAATATCACTTGGCAACAATTGATACTGTGTCCGTAAAACTAAATGAATATCCCCGGGGACTAAAATATTTCAATACATTTACACATGGCAGCTCAAGATACATAATGCACAGAGAATCCCACGTGGAAAAGGGGCAGGAGGCATGGAAGGAAGAGGACAGCAGAGAGCTCACTACTGGAGCCTTTCCCTTGGCCCCGATGACAGATAAATGGACTCTGCAGAATCCACCTCCTCTGGAGGAAAGACACCACCGGAATGTCACTTCCAGCCCCTCCCACACATTAATGCTGTGTAAGCGGGAACGCTGCTCAAAGCAAGGAACTCAGCTTCTGGCCGGGCTCTCGCCCTTGCAGCCAATTTAGAAAGAAGTAAACTTACAAAGGTCAGACATGTCTAAACAATGATTTTAAAGAGCTATGGAATTTTTTTTCTTTAATACGAAACATCTTGTGGAAAATCCCATGGGTGAATAACAACGTTTGTTATTGTGAAGAAAATGAGTACACGTGAGGCTTTTCTCTCTAACCTTATTATTCCTTTTCCTGAGAGTCAACATAAAATGATATCAAATAATACCTCAGCAAACAATACAGTGAATGAAACTTAAGCATTGTCCTTCCATCCTTTCATTATTAGTCTGGTGATAATGTTGGACTTCCAGGTTTTTAAAAGAGCATTGTTTTCAAAAAGTTGAAAATGGAAACTGACACCTGGTCTTTGAAGTCCAAACACTGGCAGGGTAGCAAAAATTGCAGCAGGTGGCGCTGTCTCACCTTTTCTAGCTGTTCGATGCAGGCGGTGTGGACGACGATCTTACAGACCGCACACTTCCTCCTGAGAGCTGATTTCTACAACAGACAATTCAAAAGACAAGAAGAAATGTTAACGGTCTGTTCTGAAGAGCTCCCTGGTAGTAAATAGAGTATACATAAATGAGGCAAACGTAAACCAATTTAAAACTTCATCATAAACATTCAATAATCGGACAAACTTCTGCAACAGTACTCTGACCTACCAAGTACCTTCATATCCGTGACTGAGGGTGGCCTAAGATTTTCTCTTTAAAACAGAATTATACTAGCTGCTGTATGCTGAGTATATACTATGAACCAAGCTCTTTATTCTGTTTTTTTCTTAGTTTCATAACCTAACATTGTAGGCATTATTATCCTATTTTTTTTTCACGTTTACTCTAATAGTTAAGGGGTAGGGTCTAGGTTCAAAACAAACATGGTTTCCCTACAGCCAAACAATCTACATTTCAAGGGGCCATCCCCTTGGACTTTTATTCCCAGCACAAGTCTATACAAAGCTACTTGGTTTCTGCCCAAATCTTCTGGAAAGTAAGAAGACGAATTTAACTTTTACGAGTCACCATCCTTATCACCATCATCATCAGAGCAGCAGTAGCCCAGTAACAGCAAAAGCAGCTACGGTGAATTTAGCACTTTCTATGTGCCAGGTATTCTTGTAAGCACCTCACAGAGAGGAACTCATTTCATCCTCACCACCTTAAGAAATAGATACTATTCTTACTACCATTTTACAGATGAGAAAACAGGCCCAGCAAGGGATGTGCCCAAGGTCATATAATTAGAGCACAGCAGGGCCAATTAGTCTGATAGCAGGCTCGTGCTTAAAAGCATGCACAGTTTGGCCTCCCTGACAGTCAGTACCAGTTAAAATTCACAATAAAAATATTCTCTGAGGTTGATCTTTTTTCTAACAATAAAAAACAAGCAGCAGGGAGAGAGAGAAAGGGGTGGAAATCTCAATTCAATGCTGACGGTGCCATGTAAAAATCTGAGCCACAAATGCTCAGGTCTCTCTATGGAGAACAGGCTAAAAGGCGGATCTGCAGGAATAATTTGAGGGTTTGAGCACTGAAAGAAACTTATTATAACAAAGCCAGTCTGTGACCCAGCCCATCAAAGCATCCGAGTGTGAAAGGCCCGAAGTCCCTGTCCTTAAGAAAGACACAAGACTCAGCTTCCCCTACTGAGATAGGATTTTTAAGCCAAAAATGGAGGTGTGGCTGCTACCAAGGAGTCTGGAAGGACGGCAAACCAGCACCTTGATAGGCGCAGAATCAGGAAAGAAACTGTAGCCTCCCGCCTCCTTGGTGGTTCTACCCATTCAACACGGAGTCTCCACAGTGCCACCAGCCACCAGCCAAGCATCCAGAACGCTGCAGTCAGTACCGCAGCAACGACACGCATCGTCTTGATACCCACTGACTAAGGTTTAGGTACCCTGCTTGCAAACGCTTTCGTCACTCGTGGCTTTCCTCTGCCTGAGGAAAGAACATGGTCGGTAACCTTATGTAAGCTTGGCAATCAATTGATTTTGCCAAAAAGGAGGATAAGGGAAACCCAAGCACCTAGCTACACTATTGAAAAGTGTCTTGGCTCTACTACTAAAAAGAAAGCGGCGGGAGGTGGGGAGGAAGGGGAAGGGGCGGGAGATGGGGAGGGAGAACAAGAAGAGTGACAAGGGCTTCCCTGGTGGCGCAGTGGTTGAGAGTCCGCCTGCCGATGCAGGGGACACGGGTTCGTGCCTGGGTCTGGGAGGATCCCACATGCTGCGGAGCAGCTGCGCCCGTGAGCCATGGCCGCTGGGCCTGCGCGTCTGGAGCCTGTGCTCCGCAGCGGGAGAAGCCACAACAGTGAGAGGCCCGCGTAAGAAGAGTGACAAGTACTAGTAGCAGCACCAGCAATGGCAGCATCGCTCAAGGCAACAGTAATAAAATTCTATGTTTGCAAATATTTTCGTGAGCTAAGTGCCCATAAGGAGCAAACTATTGTTGCTCTCCTGTTTGTTCCGGATCTCCTGGTGGGGATCACTGCTTTAGCACCACCCGCAGCAAATGCACGGGGCTCCTGAGTGAGTCCTGTTGCTCAAGAGTTATAGTGACGCTCAGGAGTTGATTTCATTCTACCCATTATCCACTAAACCCCTAGTAGATTTCACTGCACGCAAGCAAAGCAACACTCTCATGGTAGCAACCACTGATGGGCTTATTTAAGGCCGCCTGAAAAACCTCCTTCCTTACCAGTAACTCCTGCCCTGGTCTAGCCTTGTGCCTGACCGTGTGCTCTGCATTGGGGCCTGCAGAGCTCCAACGGCTCCTTGAGGCTCCTACGGAGTCACTGGGGATAGTGGGAAGGGACAAATGTGCACTCGTCAAAGCCAGAATACCCCTTCCTTGCCTTGTTCTCCATCTGGATTCCAAGTCGGAATCTCCTTTGAATAGGGATCTTGCCTGGAAGAGTTTGAGAACCTGTGGCATAAGACTGTCCTCTCTCAGCTTCCTAGGGTGAGATGTATCTACACCGATGTCATTCATGTGTAACAATTCAAGTGCAGGGTTCTACAGATGATAATATATGAAGAAAAGTGCTTTATGTTATAAAACTAATTTTATTTAAACAATGTTAAATTTTAAAAGGCCCTCATAAGGCATGCTTCTATGCCTTCTGAGGCAGAATATATAAAACCATAATCTGAATTTTTCTTTATAATCACTACAACATGATGTGTTTTACTACAAAGAACAGTCATTTTTCTGCTTCCTGTCTTTCTATCAGGCTAGATAGTCTTTCAGTGTTATCGTACCTGACTTTAGTTGCCTCCAATTTCTAAAATGACAGCTTCTAAACAGCTTCTCATCTGATAAATCAGATAATTAAGGTCTATAATCACATGCAAAATTAAGTGAATAAATTCTGAATGAAGGCCTCAGGTCTTTTTCCATAGTAGAAAAATGCATGGATTTTAGTTTCTCAACTGATGAGAACTGCTCCAATGAATCAGAAGTCTCAACTGCTGACTTCTTGGTTTATGACTATGCTTTAATTAGTTAAAGTCATTTGAAGTAGCTGGATAATAAGCTTCTGGGCAGAAACTGCTCAATTAATGCTTGGTTATGTTCCAATTTTTATTTGCAAGATTTAAACTAAATATAAAGATAAAACACAGGAATCTAGACATTCTCAATATTGTAACTACTCACTTTTTCTTTAAAAACTCTTAAGTCAATACTTCCTTCACTGTGAAAAATGATAAAGCAAGAAAAGTCATTAAAATTAAGTCAGCAGCTTAGTTGTTATTCTTCATATCGGGACATGGCTGTTATGGAACCTAGCACAAAGATACAATTTTAAAAATAAATATGGCCTGGGACCCAAACATGCTTAAAAATCCACATTATAAAAGTTTAATAATTCACTCTCATCAATGAATTTAAAGGCCAATTAGGCTTACTGCTTCAAATATCAAGTAACCTCAGTGTCCTTACTAAGGGTTTCCTGATTTTGTCAAAGGAAATCCATTAATTTGTAATTGTGTGTGTGTGTGTGTGTCACATCTGTAAAAACTAGTGGAGGGGGCACATCTGTGAAAACTAAGACAACATAGGCTATAACATAGATTATATCCCATTATACTCTGATCATAATTTACTTATATAATAATGACACAATGAATGATATGCTATGCTTTAGGATGGTGGGCGTAACCTAATCAGCAGACCTAACAGTGATTGTAAGAGAACACACTCAAAGTTCTGACTTGGCCTTATACGTTTCCCATGCTGTGGGCACTGTTGGCTTTCCAAGCGGTGACAGTTCCTCACCAAACTTCAGCTCATATCAAGTATGGAAGTAAAACTGTCACAGCCTTTGACCAGTGGCTCTGGGGATGGAAGCTGGAGCGGGGACAAAAGGACCATAGGCAAGCAGTGGTAGAAAGTATATAATTGTCCCTGAGAAACAGTTTAATATCTAATCCTATCCCACCTACCCACTTCCTTTGGTCATAAGTCCCTGATCCATATGTACCACCAAGCAAACTACATGTTCTTCCTTTGAACAAGAGATGTGACTTCTGCTAAGTAGCAATGAATATCTGGTAGTAGTTAGCAACGTTTGATAGAGACGGAGAGAAGAGAGGGAGGGAGGGAGGGAGGGAGGGAGAAAGAAAGGGAAACCTAGTTTCACAGGTTTATGATTTCTGACAGGCCAAGGCCTCCTTGCTGCCCAAGGAAACTTAAATTGAATGCCACCCCTAATAGTCTGAAGTTTGACCCCGAGAAGCATGTACAACAAGGCTGGCTGAGCCCCTTCCCAATAAGCACACACCAAATCTCATTTTTCCCTGAAGATGGTCAAGTAATCCTGCCTCTGACCCCACCTCTCCCACTGTATTCTTAAGGACACCACCCTCTCCCCAACACACACACACACACACACACACACACACACACACACACACACACAGGTTTAATCACCAGTGATCAGAAGCGGAGAAGTAGGAGGAAATATTTAGTCTCCGGAGCCGACATGGCAACCCTTTCTTGGCCTCCTGTCTCAGGAGACCTCAGGGCCAGAGGCTGCTGCTGGCCACACAGAAGTACTGGCCTGACAGCATCTCACTGCACACAGAGTTCCCAGACATGGGCTCACAGACCCAGTGCAAGGAAGCACTGCTTCCATCAGCCCCGCCCTTATCATAAGGCCACAGTGACAAAAGGATGCATGGCCAGGGAAGGGGCTCCAGGCAGGAACCCAACCATCCTGGGAGTGGGGAAGGGTCACAGAAGGCACTAGGGGGAGGACAGGATGGAGCGCCGAGTGGTGAAAAGTCAGGAAAAGGGGGCTGCATGAGGCTGGTGGGATGAGCTTCCCAGCTCAGGCTCCCCCAGCTGTCTTCTTCCCAGTAATTCTCAGCCCCCTCACCTTTCCCACGTCAGAAGAATCATGGTGAGAAATAGAAACTGAGTGCTGGGAGTCAGGCAAAGGAGAAACAGCAAGTGCGACAAGAAGAATTTTATCCTCCCTTCTGGACACAGAGCTCTGTCTACAGGGGCACAGTGATGGGAGGGGGAGACGGGGCAACTGGGCCCGGGCAAGGCTACCCTTTTCTTCCTCTCCGAGGGTGGGGTGAAGGGACTGCTCGGTAAAGTGCAGGGAAGGAAGCTTCCTAAGCCTTCAGAGTGTCAGGAATTCAGCGTCCTTTCAGTGGGGATTGCCCCTACGGGCAACACGAACAAGAACACTGCTGCTGTATAATCCTAGGTAAGTGAAAACAACGGTTCTTTGATTTATTTAAAAACCCAATTAGAAGAAACGACAAGCATGCTTGGCAAGTTCTACTCCCCTGGGGTGTCTAGGATGCAACCTGTAAATTGGTGTTAGGGAAAAAGAAGACTGACATTATCTGGAAGTTCCATTCATGTGGTTTCAGGGCCAAAGCACAGGCTCCATCGCCACTCACACCAGCGCCTCTTTTCCTCAAATAGAATACAGGCCGTTTTGGACAAACCAAGAGGGTGGCTAGCTGACGTACCAGCGCGCCCCTACCGTGGCTCCTTGCTGCGTAAGTAAGTCTCTCCGAGACGGCAGGATTTCAAGAGCCCAGACCAGGGAACAGAGATGCCTGACGTCAGGGGGGCGGGGTGGAGAGGGGAATCTCAGAGCCCACCTCTGAGGGTCTCCTGCAGGGAGCCCTCACTCTGTGTGAAACCCTCAGCCTGGGTACTGCTGCCGGAGTCAAGGCCTTGATCTGTCAGGGCCCCAGGTGTTTGTGCCTCGTGTCCTCTGGACAGGGCTCGGGGAGGGCCGGATCCCTCTGGGATATCCCCACAGCGTCGCCACCCTAGATACCAATGATGCCAGAAGTACCTCAGCATATACGAAAGCAACCGGAGGAGGGAGCAACCGGAGGTTGAGGGGCTGGGAAGGGGGTCACGTAGACAAGTAATGAAAATACTCAGCAACACGCAAATACACACCGATGCGCCTAAATCTGCACACGCCAGCTCCCGGGAATCAGGATGGCCTGAGATGTCCCACGTATGAACTTTGCATGTAGCTGGAACAATGTCAGCATTCTGAGTGCTGTGCAGGAAATAAAGAGAAAGAAGCTTCTGTCCTTCCTGGGAGAAGCTGGCGCGCCACTTGAGGCGACACGGAGGACTTGAAAGAAAAGGTCACTAACAAGAGAAGACCGTGCACGGCTGAGTGCTGAATGAACAGCTCAGACAGTAAAAGCTGTAATCTAGAGCAGGGTGAAGCCCCAGCGGCTGACTCAATACAAAGGACGTAACACCAAAGAGAGCAAAGTGTTGAACTGGGCCTTGAAAAGAGGTAATATTTGAAAATTGAAGCCACTCCAGCAGGGAGAGGATCCAAAGTCTCTTTACATAGTAGGCACTGATGCCTCCTAAAAGGAACAGAGCGGGCTTTTGCGTGTCCGATGGGGCGCTGAGCCAGGGGCCCACAGGCGTCCATCTGCATGAGTCACTGGGCACCATGCTTAACGGTGGAGTGTGGAGGCCTCTCTGTGTGCCTGGTCGGGGGGTCAGGTGGAGGAGGGTGGGGAGTGGGAACACTGGCTGTGGGTCACAAGGGTCTCAAAGGGAAACGGCAAAGCAGAACTTTTCCTGAGAGGACCTGGGTTACAAAGTATAGAGTTGCAAGAAGATGGAGATTCCTCTGTATTTCCATTCTGCCCTAATCCAACACCAGGAACACTGCCTGACACATATTAGGAGCTCAAGAGATATGCTGGCAGGGAGGGAGGGAGGAGAGAGGGAGGGAGGGAGGAGAGAGGGAGGAG
>NW_021703776.1:89389275-89436298 GCF_005190385.1 Monodon monoceros
GGGAGGGAGGGAGGAGAGGTGAAAGGGCTTGCAGACTAGGGCTTTCTCCTCAGTGTAAGCCCCCAGCCCAACCCCAGTCTGGAAAACTGGTGGCTTTGGAATTGAGACAAAACCCCCCCCCCCCAGGACACAGGCATTTTCAGGATAGGCAATCCCAAAAGAAGAGAGAAAGAGGCATTCTATAGGTGTTTGATGGACAGAAGACCTTCATAAATACTAGAGGGAAAACGGGGTAGAGGCTTCACAAAAAAAGCTGAACAATTTTTGTGACCACAAATGTGATGTCTTTGGGGGAATTCCAGAGACATCGGATGGGAAGGCTATCTTGCAAAAGGCTGAGGTCTTACATAAATGGGTGGAGTTAAGAACAGGAAGTCTGCATTACTGATGCTCATGTGATCCCACCTATGTCTGTAGGCTAGTAAGACTGGAATATCTACTTGGGTAGCAAGTTGTGGGGCTGCAAAGGATTGGGGCCAGCACGCAAGCCAGCCTTCCCAAAGAGAAGTCCCAGCTGGGCGATGCAGGTTAGGCTAGAAAGGTGGATTGGGAAAAGATTGCTAAAGCCCTTAAATCTCGAGTGAGAAATACAAATTTGAACCTAATAGGCAATGGGGCACTAATAATTTTTGAGACTCATGTGGCCAAAAATAATAATTCAATCTGGTGGCAGGATGCAGCACTGTCTGAAAGCAGGAGGAGGAAGACAAAAGGAAATGAGATGATTGATATATTAATTAGGTCAACCAATAAATACTGAGCACCTACTAAGTGCCGTTCACTGTCCCAGGCACTGGGGATACAGTAGTGAATAAAACATTGAAAAAAATTTTGTTTTTATCTCATGGAGCTTACATTCTCCTGGGAGAGACAGACAATAAACAAGATAGGTAAGTGTGATACATAATACGCTGATAGAAATAAGTGCTAAAGAGAACAATTAAAGCGAGAACGGGGGCTGGGGGGTATCAGGGGCAGCGGAGAGCTGAAGTTGGGACAGGTTGGCCAGGAAAGCTCTCACTGAGAAGATACATTTTAAGAAACACCAGGAGGGGCACTTCCCTGGCGGTCCAGTGGTTAAGACTCCACGCTTCCAGTGCAGGGGTGCAGGTTCGTTCCCTGGTTGGGGAACTAAGATCCCGCATGCTGCATGGCATGGCCAGGAAAATAAATTTAAAAAAAAAAGACAAAAACTGAGCTACAAAGCAATACTTTAAAAAAAAAAAAGAAGAAACACCAGGAGGAAGTGAGGGAGTTGGCCACGTAGTTATCTGGGGGGAAAGCACTTCGGGCAAAGGGAACAGCAAGTGCACAGCCCAGAGGCCTCACGTGAGGACTGTGGGATGTTTGCAGAGTGACCAGGAGCCAGGGTCACTGGAGTGGAGTGATCTAGGCGGAGATGAGGCCAGACCACGATGGCAGGCCAGGTCACACAGGGATTAAGTAATGAACAACAAGAGCCTACTGTATAGCACAGGGAACAATATTCAATATCTTATAATAACCTGTAATGGAAAAGACTGAAAAAGAATATATATATATATAACTGAATCACTTTGCTGTGTACCTGACACTAACACGACATTGTAAACCAACTATACTTCAATTTTAAAAAAAGATATTAAGTAATGAGAGTTCACAGTGGAAATGCACATATTAGGCAATGAGCGCCTGAACTGGAGTGATGAGAATGGAACAGAGGGCTAAGGCAGAGAAGCAAGAGTGATGCACGGACAGAGCACGGCCCTCTTTCCATCATACGCAGGCCTCCGGAAAGGTGAACGCAGACTTCTCACACCTGGGCCTCATGTCTTTCAGGAGAATAACTGCTACAGCCAAGCACGGCTTCCCTCCTACTCCGCGGTCAGCTCGCTGGTTGCGTGTACACCAGCTGGCCACACCTACCGCTCTCTCGGGACTGTCTCCGAAGTACTGCAATAAAACCCACTTAACCTGCTCTTCAAACAGCTTAGTTTGCTCTGTTCTAAGGAACGCATTATCTGAAGCACTTTGCATATGAAGTGTTTATGCTTCCAGAGACACCTCCCCTGAGGAACCACAGATGTGCCCATGTATCTGGGGTAGGCAGGGTCCTCCGGAGCTAAGGCACAGAAGGGTCTACTCCACAACTTCCCTAGAGACACAGAGAGGAGGAGAAAAGTGCCACTGTTCGTCATTGTTTGGACACGAATAAAAGCTTTCTATTTCCCCGACAGCCAGTACATTTTATATTTTTCATTTGAAGAGAACAAAAAGCAAAATCCTAGAGCAGAAAGCTACGGGAAGGGAAAGGACTTTGTGAGCTGAATATGAGAACCAGAACAACACGTGGGAACCTCGCCAATCAGGGCTCACGGGAGAAACAATTCAGTAAGAACCAAATTAGTAGCTATCGTGTTAGTTCAAAGCTAAGTTGATGGCTGGTTATAAAGGATGACACCTCACTGTGTTTTGACCACTGGATCAGGGTTGGAAGAAGTGGTGGTCAGAATGGCACGGGTTCATTTTAAGAGGGGAAAAAAGGTGCATGCCTGTATCTCAGTAGTTTACCCTTACACTGAGATTCGTACCAAATCATTCTCTTTAAGAGCGAATCAAAAGTGGCTTATATCAGTGACTTTAGTACATTTTTTAAATGAGAAGATAGTACATTTTTAAATGAGAAGATAGTACATTTTTTAAATGAGAAGATAGTACATTTTTTAAATGAGAAGAAAGCGATAGGTACAAGGCTTCTCTAATGGGCTTCAATAGAAAACTACCACAGGACTCTCAGGAGATGTCTACCTCTTGGAACTTGATTGGGTAACTGATGTACACAGCTACTATCTTTTGTACCTCTACATAAAATCCAGGTACAGTTATTGAGACATAAACCAAGTATACCTTGCAGCTGTTACTTATGAAAAGGATGAATGGCCTGCTAAGTCTGTATCGGCTGGTACAAGTTTAATGGAAGGATACTAACACACGGCTGCCTCCAGAGCCAGGATGTGAGGAGCTGCGGGTGCCCCTCATTGACTGGTCCAAGATTGCCGCCCCGGTTAGGCATTCCTTCTGCCCGCTCCTGCATGGCCACGATGCATTAATAAAGGATTTCAGACTAATGAACCTCAAGAAATCTTCAGAAATCCGTAATTCTATTTCCCACCGCTGGTTCTCATTTTACCCAAGCACATGCCCTATTTCCTCATTTCTTTTTTCCCATTTGTTTCCTCTGTGCTTCTCAGCTTTGGTGTCAGCGGGTTCTGACCGTGGCCGGTCAACAGCTTTAACGTTATCGTGTGCTATCTTCCTGCTTTGGTTCTTTTCAGCTGCTTTTATGGATGCTCCCTGTTCAATGTTTATAGTTTCTTCAAAGTTATCTCAGATCAAAGCTGCCATGTATCTGACTGTAGGTTAACTGAAGTGTTTCCATATGTACAAAAAATGTACATAAATATGATTACAAGTATACAGGCACTAATAAGTAGATATTCACACAATTAGAGCCCTACACACACGACGAACACATGTGTACTCCCAATTTTCCAGCAGATAGGTACGAGTGAGGATGGGCTGGTCATATCACAGAAGTCACAATAGAGACGACAGGAAATGATGTCTCAACATTGTCTTAATTGTCTAGTTCCAAGGTAGTATATCAAGGGCATAGCAGAGATCTGAAGCTTAACGTAAACTAGAAAACACCAACCAAAGTTTGCTTTTTATTGCTAGTGTGATAGCACCGTCTATGCCATCTTACTTGCAGCATGAATCCTAATATGTTCACATTATGAGTTTACTTTGTGGAAATAGATAAAGTTGGTTTTTTAAAGTTCACAGCTTAAGATCTCTAAGCAATGATTTAGAGACATTTGCTTTAATCTGGAAGATTGTGTCTACTTAAGAAGCCATATCAAACCATGGTAAATTACCTATCCTTTTACTGCCATTTCCAACATCCCAAGCTGTTGATGACGCAATTAAGTCAAAGTCTTTCAGCCAATCTGGCCCAAGAAGACCACCATTTCAATCATAGCTCACCCAACGCTGTATCTCCAATTGGCCGTGTGGTTTTCACCCACATACATACAACTACTGGTACCATTTTTCAATGAGGATATCATTACCACAGACAGAATATTTACCAGGAGGCTAGCAGTATAATATATACATTATGTGCTCTAGAGACACAGCTCACTTCAGCCATGCAAAGTGGGTACCACTCACCTGCTTTATAGATAAGGAGCTGAGACCCTATGAGATTGAGCAACTTGCCCAAGACAGACTGGCCAGGAGTAGAACCTAGGTCTTTCTGACTCAAAGCCATCTCCTTCTATTACATCTTACTACTTTCCTCTCATTTTACTAGTGACAGATTTGGGGAGCAGGACTGAGAAAGCTAGGTAACCATGATGTTCGACAAGGCTGCTTTAGATGATCTAGTCTCATGACAGGCCCAAGGGGATGGACTTATGACAACCCTACCATGACCACCTGTGCCAAGAATGGTCAACAGCAGTCTCTATCCTCCATGAGAATCAAATAAGAAGGGCACGACACAGGCTAAACAGGACTTATAACCCCTCAATAGCCTGTAGTAGTGAATGTGGAATCTCCCTGTGAAGAGCCTTAAAAATAAGGCAGAAATTCAAACGCCCTGGATTCTAAGTGTAATGATACTTAAGTGGCAGGGTTGATCTGGTGACAGGTGTCTGTGTGTGCGTCTTTCAAGAATCACATCACTGAACTCATTCATTCATTCTGTGGAAAAGGGCAGGGTAACTACTCAATGTAGTCAGTGTTCTTAGTACTGAGGACCCAGGAGAGCACAAGACCGGCAGAGTCCCGAGCTAAATGGAGTTTATGTTCTGAGAGGGACACAGACAGGCAAGTAAGGAAGTGATTTTTTTTTAAAGGTTAGAAAGTGATGTGCGCTAGAAGAGATGGAGAGAATGGAGAAGGGGCACAGCTGGGCTGGTTGTTTCACCCTCTCTTTTATTCAGTGAGAGAAAGGGGGATGATTACAAGGCCCTCCAAAGTTACTACCCTGGCACTGCCTGTTGGGTTTCAGTTTCTGACCATCCTCTGGAACCACTTTTACTCAAGAGGAATGACCCGAGCAACCAATTTTTATTGAGTGCCTGCGACTGGCCACGTGGTTCATTGCTATATATGCTTTATCTCATTGAAGTTTCCAACAAACGTAAGCAGCTAGTATTATCGACATTTTACAGATATGAAACTGAGGCTTAAAGAGGTTAAAACAAAGATGGACGTCACACAACTAGAAAATCCCAGAGCCTGGATTCAAAGCCGGGTCACTTGATTCCAAAGCCCACACACCACCTCGAATGAAGACAGCAAAGCAGGCTTTGCCATTTCCTTCTGTCTTTAAAACATTACCTTCTGCAATCTGTATCTGCCTGGCATATGAGGTAAGAAAAACAACAAGAAAAATCTCCTAAAAAACAGACAATATCAACCTTGGGGTCAGCAGTAGTTCTGGGTAACTGCTAAAGCAAACAATGCTTCAGCTGAGACTGGGGCCTCTGAGCGATAAGAACGTTGGTTAGAATCTGTTGTTCTGGGTGCCCGGCACTGAGAGACACTGGAAGAAGGGAAAGCCCCTCTGTACACCTGGGCATTGCCTAGGCAATATGTAAACCCTACACTGAATCACATGCAAACTATCTCTATTAAGTGACAGAACCGTACCCATATTAAATAAGAGACCCGCTCCACACAAGCACACACCCACATACAAACACACAAATGCAGCCTCAATCTAAAAGTATCATTGCAGAAGAGATGACAACCATGCTCAGAGGCTCAGGCTCTAAAAATAAAATAAGACAGACAGACAGACAGACAGACAGCTTAATGAAAGTTTAAAACAAAGGCGAAAGAACTGCATAAAGAGACAGGAAAGTGAAGAAGCCCCACCGCAGTGATTAAGTCTCTCTGACCTGTGTTTCCTTTAAGTGGGAGTAAATTGCCCCAATGACCACCCCAAAGGGTCATTGTTACTGACCAACACTGACAAGAGGAAAACTGCATTGCGTGGATAAATAGTTTCCCACTGAATACTGAGATCTCACGAGATGACAACGGGTGTTCTGTGGGGAAAATAATGGGTTTTCAACAATCATCCCTTCCCCCCAAGCAAACAGAGAGCAAATCCTGCATCCCTAATGCCTCTCTTGGAGCCTCAGAATACATGTTAGATTATCAAAGGTGTTCAGTGTTTTCTAAACTTATTCCATCACAAGCCATTTTTAAGGAAGAATATTCCATACTGCTTTTACAGGACTTCAGTGCTCTCTAGAACACGATTTTATTTTTTTGAAAGCAGACTGTGCAAATAGACAATGGTACTGCTGATGCCGGGTCACCTAGGAGAGAGTGGCAGAGCCCTGCAGCTCCCTGGGCTCCGTATCTTATCACTCTCTCTAGTGCACAAAGTGGGCAGGGTCAGTATTACAAGCTTCTCAAGCATACGGATAACACTCTAAGCCAAATAATTACAATGATAACGATAGCTGTCATAATAACAATGGCTAACTGAGGGCCTGCCCCGTGCTAGACCCAGTCCTGTGTGTGCACTTGGACGATCTCATGGACATTCCTGACCATCTGGCCAGACACATATGGGCAACACCCCTTGCACACACAGAAACACCCCACCCCCTTCCTCCACTCACATCCACTGGCTCGGGGGTCAGGAGCAGAGAGTCTGTCTGAGCAGATGCTTTTTCAAAACTATTTTTGTTGACGGCTCTGCTCTCCCCGAGTCATCTGGATTCATGAGCTCCTCAATATCTTGGTGGTGGGAGGCGCCTCTGGTAGAGAGCGGCCTTAGAAGCGCCGCGGAGATGGCATCTTCACGGCTGGCACCCAAACAGCTTGGAAGGCTGGCTTAGGCTTCTGGGCTTTGCTGCCACACTCACAGCTCCCTCTGTGAGCCCGGCTACCATCTGGAGCTGCGGAGCGCCAGTCTGCCGTGCTGGAAGACCAGGGGCAGCGAGGGGGGGGGCGGGAGGGGGGTCCCAGCGCAGTCTGAGGCTTGCGTCCGATGTTGGTGCTCTGGGGTATCTACCCACCAGATCCGAATGCACAGACGGTCAGAGGTCCCCAGCCACCTGTGCTGGGGACTGACTCTCCCATCTTGCTCACAGTGCACAGATGCCCACAAATCAGCATCTTCATGGGCCACTGGCCAGTGCTCGCATCTTCTAGAGATGAAACAGACAGGGCTGTCACCAGGTTCGCCATCTTTTTTCTCTTTTAAAACAATGGAAAGCTGAAAGTTTCCTTCAAATAGGGCAGAGAGCTACTGCCCTTGTACTCTTCTTACAAGTTTCTTCCAAAACCCAGGGACGTAGCCAGCATCCTTCCGAGCAGATGCCGTGATGCCCGATTACAAGGATGAGGCTTCTGACCCATCAGGAAGAAGACACAGCCTGTGAGATGTTTTCCAGAATGAGTTACTTTGATTTGTCACACTCAGCTGGTCCCACCCATGACCTAGGGAGACTATGCACATTACACACAGCAGCAAAATGACAGGGAAAGTGTAAGAGTCTCAGCGTCGGGGCATCCCAAACAGAAGGCCTTGTTGAAACCAAAGTCCAACCAAACTACCAATTAGCTCATTCAACTTAATGACATTGAAATATAAGCAGGGATAGGAGAGAAGGAGGGAGGATATTAACATGTGTCAACTACTTTAATCCTCCTGCCAATTCTGAAGAGCAGATATAATCATCACTATTTTACAGAGCAACCTGAGACTCAGGGCAGCAGGGCAGAGCTAGGATTTCTATCCAGACCTATTTGTCGCTGGATCTGAGTAGCCCCTCACTCTCCACTCCCCCCCTCCCCATCTCACCTGACCGCCCTAATGCAATTCAGTCATTGACTTAATAAAACTATATTTGTTAAGCGCTGAGCAGTACTGGAAGACACCTTAGAATTAAGGTCAGGTGTTACAGGCGGGTTTGGCCATTTTTGCCAAACGTGACCCACAAGGACAAGAGTAAAGTAAAACACACAAACAAAACAATAACAAAAGCGAAACGGTACCCATTAGCCTACCCACAAAGAGAAGGTGACAGAAGTGCACTTAAGTACAGAGGAGATATAACTGGTAACAGCATTCCGAAGCCTGACAGCTCCTTTTTTCTCTTGCCCAACCTCTGCGGTCTCCCTCACCTTTCTACCTACCCTATTCCCGTAGTTCTCAGCTCTTCTGGCACCTACCTGTCTGTCTGCTCACTTATCCAGAAAGCCACATACCTCTCAACTGAAATCCTCAATCAAGCCTGATTTAAATGTACCTGTGTGAGTGCATCCAAGAGCCGTGTGCAGGCATCTGCGTAGCCAGGTAAAGTAACTCACCTTAACAGAATATCTTCTGTCTTTGCTTCCCAGCGCTGCCCTAACCAAGGACCACAGCCTGGGTAGCGTAAAGCAACAGAAATGTGAATTCTCTCATAGCCCTGGAGGCTAGAAGCCTGTCGTCATGGTGTGCATAGGGTTGGCACACTTCTGAGGGTGAATCTGTCCCTGCCTCCCTCTTAGCTTCTGGTAATAACCCGTGATCCTTGGCTTGCAGGTGTATCACTCCAATCTCTGCCTCCATCATTACATGGCCTTCTTCCCTGTCTACCATTGTGTGTCCTCTCCTCTTCTTATAAGGACGCTTGTCAGAGTGCATGAGGTCCCACCTACTGCAGTATGACCTCATCTTAACTCATTACATCTGCAACAACCCAATTTTCAAATAAGGTCACGTTCTGGGATCAAGGGGGTTAGGACCTCAGCATACTTGGGGGGTACACGATTTATGGCATAACAGCCACTATACACCAGATGCAGGGACCAGGCCACTTCATTTGGTTCTGACACTCTGTGAAGTAGATCAGTAGCTCCCTACCCACTATGTGTAACAGCACATATGTCATCTGTAGAGTTTGCTTGTTTTTAACATATTCATGCCTGATCCCACTCCCCAGAGATTCTGATGTGGTAGATCCAGGCTGGGAACCAACCATTTAAAAAAATAAAGTTGAAGTAAAGCTTCAGAAGACACTACAATGCTCCTCCAGGAATAAGAATCACTGAGGTCTAAAGATGTCAAAATTAAAAAAAATTTTTTTGTAATAAAAATAAATAAAAAAGAATCACTGAGGTCAATCTTAATAACAATACAGTAAATCAGGAAATGGGGGCAAAAAGAGGTGAAATGATACGCCCAAAATTCACTCAGTAACTAGATGGAACAACAGGTTTTCAAATTCAGGTCTGTCTCACTCAGAGTCCCCTTCCTTCCCGCTACCCATGTGGCCTTTCTGTGTCTACATGTCTCTGGGCAGGTGTGACCATGGTTGTTTGTACCCTTACATAGCGACGTAGGCAGTGTCTTTTAAGTGTAAAAATTGGTGTGCAAAGGTATGTACTCAATGGATTCTCAGGGGAGGCATGAGTTTCTTTGGGAACAAATACGTATTTTGCTCACATCTTTGTATATCCCATCAGCCACGCACCAGAATGATTTCTACAGAGTGTACCCACTGTGATGTTGTCAGATGAGTGATGTTGGAGTGACTCCATCACTGAAGAGGTGCCTTTCACTCCTTACTCTATTTTAGCAAAGCAAACGTCACGGGTGGAAGTTAAGAGAAGGGAGAAATCAGTGTGGGTTGAGTAGACAGAGGCGGCTTCGTGGAAATGGGGCCTGAAAGCAGTATTGAAAGATGGGTTAGATTTACGTAAGTAGAGTGGGGAAAGGAAACCTTTACAGGCAGGGAGAGGAACATGGGCAAACTCAGAGGCAGGAATAAGCTTTGTACGAGGGAGAAGGGAATCACGAGACAGGCACGAGCAGTGTAGCCACTATGAGCCGTGACGTTGTCAATTACAATTAACTGTCACCTGTCACTCTCAACTCGGTCTGAAGTTTCTGGCACTGGGTACCCAGCCCGTAAACACTTGTAGAATAAATGAATGAAGACATGTCCATCAAAATAAGTATCACGAAACAAAAGTGGTCCTAGCTGGAATTTTATGTCAGTTCCCCCCCCCCATAATCATGATGGAAAACAGTGATCCTTCTACTCCAATTTCATGACTTTTGCATCCCTTTCTTCTCTCCAGACCAGAAAAAGAAACAGCTACTAACTTGGGGACTGCCACTGATTTGGGAACACCTTTAATCCCATTAAATATCTACTCACAGACATTCTGCAGTATTAAATGTTCTCACTGGAGAATATAAAAGAGGAAGAACTGTAAAGGTCATCTGGTTCAGCCCTGAGACTTTGGAGCAAACTCTCCTACAGCAGTCTTCACGTTCTATGTCGTCACTGCCTTCCTTGCAATGCCTTCCAATATCAGCCCCCAAATGTCCATCCATGTCTGCCAGCAGGCGGTCCTGAATTTGCAGGATGGCTTTGGTTTTAAATAGACTATTGCACTGTCCCCATACGTTGTGATGGTTTCACAGCAGCCATTTTCACCCTCAAATCTGTCTTGGTTTAGACAATATGGTCATGCTTTACAAGCACAGACATTTATAACATGCGCTCTGAGTCTCAGTTGAGAAAACAGACACACACACACACCCCCATCCGTCCTTATTTCCATTCTTACCCAACGCATGCCCTTTGGTGTGCTCATGCCTGTCTCGTGATTCCCTTCTCCCTCGTACAAAGCTTGTTCCTGCCTCTGAGTTTGCCCATGTTCCTCTCCCTGCCTGTAAAGGTTTCCTTTCCCCACTCTACTTACGTAAATCTAACCCATCTTTCAATACTGCTTTCAAGCCCCATTTCCACGAAGCCGCCTCTGTCTACTCAACCCACACTGATTTCTCCCTTCTCCCTTCTCTTAACTTCCACCCGTGACATTTGCTTTGCTAAAACAGAGTAAGGAGTGAAAGGCACCTCTTCAGTGATGGAGTCACTCCTCCTCCAAGCACTCTGCCTGCATTTTGTTTAGAAGCCAGCAGGTAGCACCTGGTTATGGTAATCTGGTCCCAAACCCAACAGGCTGGCTTTCTTCAAAGGTGATTCTTCAAAGAAATGAGAATATATAATCTATTTACACATGGTATTTTTTTTTCTTACGAAACTGTGTTCAATACTAAGAAAGCTGCAAATAAAACATTTAAACTGGAGGCTGTCTTGGAGATCTCCTTGCCTAACCTCTTACCCAAAGCAGAGGTGCACCCCCCTTTAGCATCCTTGAAAGATGGCCACCCAACGTATTCATAAACACTTCCTTTGAGCCCATCTCTCCAGGCACCTTGTTCCCCTGTTCGTTGTCCAAGCTCTGATTGTTAAAGTTCTTCCTTATAATACAGTATTTGTCAAAGTTAAGTTTGTGGACCATCTGTATGTACCATGATTATTTGAGGCGATTGTTAAAAATCACAGGTTCCCAAATCTAACTCCAGACCTACTGAATCAGCATTTGGAGCAAGGATTTAAAAGGTAATCTACCTTGTTAACAGGTTTTCCAGGTGACATCTATTATACCAAAGTGTAAGATCGACTGTTAGAGTCAGTGGATTCTCTATCTAGAACCTACTTCTACCTTCCTAACAGGGGAGAGCAAGACACCTCCCTTTTCTTTCCAGTGTTCATGGCAGCACTATTTACAATAGCCAAGACATGGAAGCCACCTAAATGTCCATCGACAGACAAATGGATCAAGTAGATGTGGTACATATATATACATACATACACACACACACATATACATGCAATGGAATATTACTCAGCCATAAAAAAGAATGAAATAATGCCATTTGCAGCAACATGGATGGATCTAGAGATTATCATACTAAGTGAAGTAAGTCAGACAAAGACAAATATCATATGATATCACTTATATGTGGGATCTAGAAAGAAAATGATACAAATGAACTTATTTACAAAACAGAAATAGATTTACAGACTTTGAAAACAAACTTATGGGCACCAAAGGGGAAACCTGGCAAGGAGGGATAAATTAGGAGTTTTGGATTAACATACACACACTACTATATACAAAATAGATAATCAACAAGGACCTACTGTATAGCACAGGGAACTCTACTCAATATTCTGTAATAACCTATATGGGAAAAGAATCCAAAAAAGAATAGATACATATGTATGTATAAATGAACCACTTTGCTGTACACCTGAAACTAACACAACATTGTAGATGAACTATACTCCAATATAAAATAAAAAATTAAATTAAAAAAACATACTTTCCTTTTCTTCTTGGCAGCTCTTCTAATGCTGGAAGATGTCAGTTCTCTCTCCTTTCTCTCATTAATACTCTTTTGCAACCCCGGTTATTTCACTCTTCCTCCTACTACAAAGTTCCCCACCCTGAACCAAGTTAAGCACACTCTCCTGGGTCTTCCCTTTGCCAGTGTCCTTCCCAAAACGTGATGCCAGAATGAAGTGGAGAGAGTGAGCTAGATTTCTAACGCTTTTACTACATACTGATGATTTTGTGAAGTATATCAGCTTACACTCCCACCAGCTGACAATGAGAATACGAATTTTGGTCTAAACTAGCCAGCAGGTATCACCATTTTGTAAATCTTTAACAGGCACACGACGTTGACTCCTCATAGCTGTTTTAATTCGAGTGCCTTTGTTTATATTTTTCATACATATATTGGCCAGCGGTAGTTCTTTTGTGAATTGTCTGCTCTTGTCCTTTCTGGGTCCCCCCTGTCCCCTTTTAATTCATTATGCCCATGGCTGTGGCAAGTAAGTCCTTTCAATGCATTATCTCATCTAACCCTCAAAACAACATTCCTCCCACTTCACAGGTGAAGAAACTGAGCCTTCAGGAACGTATAATGAGGAAACACAGTTAGGTCTTCAGCTTCCTCAGCACTTTATGCCTTCATTTAATCCATGTTTTTTGGAGGAGAGACCTTCATCCTCCAGACACTTTGTAAAGTGAGTTAAGAAAGCCAAGTATTTGGGATGAAATTATGAGGAAGATTCAAAAGAACACTAGAAATTTTTGTAATTCTATTACCTCCTTACATCTCCCTAATATTTCCTTTCTTTGTTACTTTTCCTGGCATAGAGGTAATAGTGACCGAGTTAGAATCAATTAGTGGGTAGCAGTGCTATTTACTGATACGAGGTTTAAGGCGGATGTAGGTGCCTGTTCAGATTTTTGCCAAGAGAGGTAACGTGTGGCTGACTCTAAAAGAGCGTCAGAAAAGGATCAAAGAGAGTAATCTGGAAATAAGGTAGAACTCCATAACAAATTACAGTCCATCAGTTGACAGCAGCATCAGTAGATAATAGTTCAAAAGTATGTACACAAGAAGGATTGGCTTTCATTTTTTCCATTTTATATTATCAAGACCAGTGTTTACACAATTAACTAAGATCCAAATGTTAATTCATCATTTATAGCATTTTAGTCTAAACAGCTGAGCTTCTCTTGGTTTTGGTTAATTTAATCAAATTTCATGGAATTATACTTTAATCGAAAATACATATGCATAAAGTTGAAATGATATTTAAATCAACTGAATTTACAACCAGATTAAAAGAAATGCAAACAATGAAGTACAGATCTGAATCAGAAGCAAAATTAATTTAATCCTCCTTCATTTTTCTACCTTGAAGGTGGCCAACAACCAAAGGTCAGGAGTTCTCAATGTCACATAGTGATAACACTGAGATTCAAATCCAAGTTTCCTGACTTTAAATTGAGAGCCTGTACAACTGAGTCTTTAACTGACATTTAACTATTCCCACCCTCACTCAAACAAACCCTGGTCCTCCAAACTCTAATAAAGTTTTCCAAACAAGACCTATAAACGAGGCATCAAAACACCTAATGCAATTTTAAAAAATCTTGGCTCCCCAGCTTTGTGATTCCAGGCAGCCTAATAAAAGTCCCTTGGGGCTATTCTTCTATAGACATTGGCAGAAACTCAGTTTCTTCCTTATTTGTTATTCATAGAAACATATTCATTCGCAATTCCTAGGTTCTACATTTTGCCCCAAATCCTCTTTCACGTTATAAACAAACATAACAAAAAAGAAAAAAATTATTAGGTCAATTATGATGCCCATTTCCCCAAAATAAGAAAGAATACAACTTTTCTTTCTTCTTTACTATTGTTAGTTTCCCATTACCCTCTTTTTTATTTTATTATTATTATTTTGTGTTTTTTTGCGGTACGCGGGCCTCTCACTGTCGTGGCCTCTCCCGTTGCAGAGCACAGGCTCCGGACGCGCAGGTCCAGCGGCCATGGCTCACGGGCCCAGCCGCTCCGCGGCATGTGGGATCTTCCCGGACCGGGGCACGAACCCGTGTCCCCTACATCAGCAGGAGGACTCTCAACCACTGCACCACCAGAGAAGCCCCCATTACTCTCTTTTTGAACCATAATTTTTAACTACACAAAAATTTTAAGTTCACTTTCTCAATACTAAAATTTAGTTCCTCCCAACTTACAGCCTGGCAACCATGCTGTTTTCATGGAACACAAAGAAGATTTAACATTTAAACATTGTTCCAAATACGGACAAAGCAAATTTTAGAAAGCTATGCTCTGATGGAGTTGACTGTTGATCACTTATATAGTTTCTAGAATTTTCTCATCTGGAGCCTAGTCTGAATTATTTGTGAGCCTACACCCACCACCAGACCGGTGTTTGCACCCATCTCTACCTTCACCCACCAGTAATGTCGTCCACCACACACGCTCCCCTACGAAGGAGAGCCTTCTCCCACAGAGACCCTTCCTCCACCCACAGGTCTCTCCCCACAGGACACGGCTCCGTGTGCAAGCATCGCCGTCATGCACACTCACCTCTCCCCCACCCCCAAACACACTAACAAAAACCAACACTGGTTATCATCACAAAGTAGCACATTATCCCAAGGTTCGACCTGCAGAATCAAGAAAAAACCTAACACCATTCAACTGACCCCTTAAAAGCCATGCTAACTTGATAAGCTGTCAACTGCCTCACAGGGACAGGCTCTTTCAAAGCTTTCCTTGGAAATTCAGGCGCGGTGATCCCCGCTGCCTTCAGACTCAACTACCCGCAAGGCTCCCCCCAGGAAGGCCAGAGCACAGGGGTCCCGGGCGCACACTCACTGCAAATCTGACTTGGCAGTTCTCCTCCCCCAGGTAGCACAGGTCTCCCGAGACGTTGGTCTCCAGCCACAGGTGCTCTCCATTCACGGCATTTTCCTGGAAGGAAAAGACCCACCTGACTTCAGTTTTCTTTTCAGGCATAAAGGGACGGGGTGGAGGGGGGCAGATCTCAAATTTAGAGTTTAGATGCAAGAAAGTTAGTGAACCCAAATTGTCTAAACGCTTCTCATTTTAACCCTGAAAATACTGCTGAAATTGGTCCTACCAAAATTCTAGAAACGGAAAAAGGTATTTGGAAAAACTGTGAGCAATAATTAATTAATATGTTAAGTCCAAAGATGCGTTTACCCATGGATGTGGTCATCTTTGAAATATGTAACAAATGAGGGGCAAAAAACCCTCAAGGTATTCAATCTAAGGCCTTATTCATCCAGGCCCACTGCAGAGTTCATGACAATTGAGGCCAAAATTCTATTAAAAGTCGACTCTCCTTAGCAAATTAGCTAAGGAGGAGAGCAGTATTAAAGTACTTTAAAGGCTGCTTGAAAATACATTTATATCAGTAATGGATAAATTATACTTCTAAACCAGGAGCTTCTTATAACTTAGTTTTAAGTCGCTGTGTAGTCAAAGCATAATAAATTACTAATTCAAACATTTTACCAGCTCAATAGGGCCTTCGTCCAATTCTAAATTCTTCAAATTGAATGATTTCCCTACTTCTAAAAATATCCACATACCTCCAGTGGCAAACAGAGAATAGCTGTAGGTTTGGAACCCTAAAAGTCTTCAGATCATGATGGATGAGAACAAGATAAAAAATAAATTAGTTCATTAAAAGGCATTTCTTTGCCAGGTATCCTAAAGAAATCCAGCTCCACAAACTAAAATATTCTACTACTGGGAACTTATCATCCAGATTTAACTTATAACCATTTATAGAATTAAATCTCTTTTCATTCTTTTATTCTCTAATTCATTCAATAAACATTCCACACACCTGGTGCCAGGCACTGGGTTAGTGTGCAGTGAAATCTACCAGAGAACATGGAAACTAAACACATAATTATAGCAGCAAATACTACAGAAACGTACTACAGCAAAAATCCCACCAACTCTTTTAAAAAGTGAAGTATAAAATGTTGCAGTGGGGAGAAGGTCAAAAATCCTTGATAATACCAATCTAGGCAGGCCCAAAATTAAGTCCCAGTAGGCCAAGTAAGGTGGGTAGGAGCAAGTAAGCCCAGGGAGTCAGAGACTTGCAAGACATCAGTAACTCACTGGGCTGGCGGGCTTCATCCACGCTGGGCCAAGCCGATTGCCCCTGCACACTGGAGACCCTCTACGAGCACTCAGAAGCTTGCTGACAAGGATTCAGGCACGGCAGGAGTGCTAGCGTGAGCTAACCTCACTCCTGAGTGGGGATCTGATTAGAAAGCCCGACATCAGTAAGAGAAGAGGGAAAGAAAAAGGTGGGGGCTTCCTGCCACAGTGGCTCGAGCACACTCGTTCTCAAATGTAATTGCTCATTACAATGACCTGATGGGTTTTGAAGAACACCTGGCTACCAGCCCATCCCCAGAAAGTGTGCTTTAACTAGTCTGAAGTTCTTAGCAAACATCTGCAGCTGTAAGAATGGAAACACCACTTACTGAAATTCAGGGAGAAGATTACAGTAAGAGCAGATTTAGGGAGTAAGCCGAGTTCAGGTTTTTGTTTTATTTTATTTTCCACTGAGTTATAATTAACATTCAATATATTAGTTTCAGGTGTACAACACAGTGATTCTATAGTTTTATACATTATGAAACGATCAGTGCAATGAGTTCAGTGTTGAGGATGTAAAATTCTGAGATGCTTATTAGACCTTCAAGTGGAGATGTTGAGAGGGCAATTTTTATGAGTCTGAAGTTCAAAGAAGAGGTATGTACTGTATGAATAATTTGGGAGGCAACTGTTAATTGATGGCATCTAAAGCCATGAGAACTGAATGCAAAAACCTAAGGACTGAATATGGATGGAAAGCTCTGAGTACTGAGCTGTGGAACATTCCAATACTTAAGTTTGGGGATATAGGAAAGATCCAGCAAAGGGGACTGGGACGGAGTGGCCACTGGGGTACAAGGAAAACAAAAAAGAGTATAACGTTTCCAGGAAGAAAGTGCACCTAGAAGGTCTGTGTCAAAAGCTGAAGAACTGGCCATTGGATTTCACCATGTGAACATGTGAAGTCACTGATGACCTTGACAAAAGTACCAAGAGCAGGATGAGAAGGAAGAAAGACTGATGGAATTGGGTTCAAGAAATAATATTACTGACTCTAGTTTCAAAATGTGTATGAAACCCAATTAATTCTCACCACATCTACTGTCACCACCCAATCCTCCATCATCTCTGGCTTGGAATATTCCCAATAGCCCCCTAACTGGTGTCTCTGCTCTACTCTTGTCTCCCCATGGTCTGTTCTCCACAGAGCAACCAAAATAATTACCTTAAAATGTAAATCTAATCAGGGACTTCCCTGGTGGCGCCGTGGTTAAGAATCCACCTGCCAGTGCAGGGGACACGGGTTCCATCTCTGATCCAGGAAGATCCCACATGCCGTGGAGCAACTAAGCCCGTGCACCACAACTACTGCGTCTGGGCTCTGGAGACCACGAGCCACAACTACTGAGCCCATGTGCCGCAGCTACTGAAGCCCACGCGCCTAGAGCCCAGGCCCCGCAACAAGAGAAGCCACCGCAATGAGAAGCCGGCGCACCGCAACGAAGAGCAGCCCCCGCTCGCCACAACTAGAGAAAGCCCGCGCGCAGCAACGAAGACCCAATGCAGCCAAACAACAACAGAAAAAGTAAACCTAATTAAATCGCTCATCTGCTCATAACTCTTCAATGGCTATCTATGTACTCGGAAGAGTGCAAAGTCCTCACTTACCTCGTCCCTGGGAGCCTCTCTGACTTCCTCTCCTGTCTCTCGGCAATCTCGTTTCCCTGCCCAGCTACCTCATCTTCTCTCTCTCTCCCTCTCAGTCGCTGACCTGCCATTACACTGGTCTCGTATTTCCCAAGCAGACTAAGGAAGCTCTCATCTCAGGTCCATTGAATTTGCTGCTCCCTTGACTAAAAATTGCTTACACGAGACACCTGCACTGTGCATTTCTCATTTCATTTAGATCTCTGCTCAAATGTCCCCACATCAAAGACTGTTGACCACATATTCTGTTTACTGTATCCAAACTTCCTATTCTTCTTCATTCTGACTTACGTGGGTAATTTCTATTTACCTTTTGGTTACCAGATCAAGTGTTATTTTCTCAAAGAAGCCATCACCGACCCCAAAATCGAAGTCATTTTGTTAGTTACTCTCATAAAACCATGTTTCCCTCCCATCATTCATTGGCATGATTATTTGATTCATGTTTCGCTCTTATGCTAGATTCTAAGCTTCATATGGACATTAAACGTCCAGCACTTAACTTAGCACCTGGCAAATAGTAGGTGATAAATAAATTTGGGGAACTGAAAAGATGAGATTAAGAAGCAGTGAATGAATCACATTCTTGTTATATGCAATTCCAAGGAGTAGAAAGGATAATTTTTTTTTTAATCTGTCCATAAGTTTGGAGTCACAAACTGTGAGAAGTAAACATGGATGCCTAAGAGACATGACGGTCTTTCAAAATCATGAAAGAAACAGAGGCATGCAAGAAAAAAAGTCATGCAAGGAAAACATGAAACATACCTTTTCTTAGACTGCATTTTCCCCATGCCTCATCCTTTTCCTGTACATCTGTCTCGTCTGACGCATCAGAAGGAAGTAACCTTACGCAAAGAGAGGTCTGGCCTTTGCCCTCAACTATAGGAAGGTAATCTCTCTAAGTGCCTGGAAGGTCTTGCCTGATAAGAGTATCTTTGTTTACATGGGGACCTTGGGCCATGCCAAATATTCTAAAATAGCAGTGACTTATGGTGAGGCGTATATCAGCTCATCCTCCAGAGGGGCTAGGGGCTAAAGTCAACGATGCAGGTGGTTAACTGTGTCTACATGACCAAGCGCCGACTAAAACTCTGGGTACCAAGTTTCAGATGAGCTTCCTTGGTTGGCAATATGCCATATGTATAGTTGCACCATGGTTGCTGGGAGAAGTTATCTCTGTCATAAATCCACCGGGAGAGGACAACTGGAAGCTCCTTGTGTAGAAATTTCCTGGACTTTGCACCATGCACCTCTTTCCTTGGCTGGTTTGAGCCTGTATCCTTTCACTATAATGGGCCATAAATGTGAGTACAGCAGCTTTCAGTAAATTCTATGAGTCCTTCTGATGAATTATTGAACATGAGTGTGGTCTTGGGGATTCCGGAACCTGCAAGTGGGTATGATCTTGGGAACTCCTGAATTCAGCTGGGTGGCATTCACACATGAATAGAAAAATAAACTGTTGTAGTTTTCTTCTTACACTTCTGATAAATCCTTATCCAGTTCAAGAGTAATCATGAGCTTTGGAGTCAGACAGACTTGCTACCTACTAGCTCTATGACCTAGGGTCTCTCTAGCTTCCCTAGACCTCAGTTTACTCACCACTAAAATTGTAATAATAATTGTCCTTCCCTCACAAGATCACAATGATGTTTAAATGTGAAAATGAATAACGTTCAATGCCTTGCCCACAATGAGAAGTTAATAGGTGTTAATACAGTTCTCTTTTAAAAAATTTATTCATTTATTTTTGGCTGCATTGGGTCTTTGTTGCTGCATGCAGACTTTCTCTAGTCACGGTGAGCGGGGTCTACTCCTCGTTGCGGTGCGCGGGCTCCTCATCGCGATGGATTCTCTTGTTGCGGAGCACGGGCTCTAGGCACGCGGGCTTCAGTAGTTGTGGCACGTGGGCTCAGTAGTCGCAGCGCACGGGCTTAGTTGCTCCACGGCATGTGGGATCTTCCCGGACCAGGGCTCGAACCCGTGTCCCCTGCATTGGCAGGTGGATTCTTGACCACTGCACCACCAGGGGATTCCCTCAATATAGTTCTTATTATTATCATTGTGGTTAGTCTCCAGTTTTCCTTCTTCCTTCCTAATCCATAGATGTTGGTATTATGCAACATCTATTTCTCTCCTGGGTCTTTGTAGTCAACACTGCTAGCCATTCACCAAAATCATTTTTCTCTTCTTCCTGAACACACAGCTAGACCTTGTTACCCAGATTCGCTTGTGATTGGATGTGGCCATGTGGCCCAGTTCTAACCAATGGCACATGAGCAGGAGTGGCATGTACTATTTTCAGACTTGGCCCATTAAAACCTCCCTCCCTTTTCCCATACTGGATACCTGGGAAGTTGGCCTTTGGGATGATTTTAGAAGGCTTCTAATGACGCTGTAAGAGCAGCTGTCAGTCCAGGTCACTGAATAACTACGTGGAACAGAGCTCACCCGCCACCCAACCTGAAACAGTCCTGGTCTGTTACACAAGTGAGAAATAAAGTTCTCTTGTATTGAGCCATTACATGATGATTTTATTTATTGCAGCCTAGCCCACCCCAGCTAACATAGGCCTCTTCTCTTTGCTCACAGCTTTGTCTGCATTTCCCTTCATTGTCTACATTTACCCCCAAGTTACCTACCATACACTGAACAGCATGTCTAATCGCCGAGTCCTGGTTTCTTCTGCTCTGAATTCTACTTCTGACATTCTCTCTGATATTTCACACTGCTGTAAAATTAACTCCCTTAAAACATAGCTGTGATTATGCCTCTCTCTTGCTTAGGAGGCTAAAAAAAAAAAATCCCTATTATTTATAAAACAAAATCTAAACTTAATCCCACGTACTAGACCTTCCATTAATGGTACCAATCTGTCTTTCTTATTCACCTTCACACATTCTATTCTTTTGTCACTCTTCTCTAAATATAGTCATATTTTCCTTTTCTGTGCCATGTTTTTTTATTTATTCCATTCTCCACACCCAGGTACCTCTTTCTCTCTTCTTTACACATTCATCTTGAAATACCATCTCAAACAGTATATAACTCAGAGTATCCGTCTGTGCCAGACAGAAAAAATAGTTCCGTTTCAAAATGAAGATAACATTTCTTCTGTATTAGTGAGTGTTGAAACAAGTCTCTGTAGATATACATAGATTTATATAGATCAACCTATCTATAGATAGATCCAGCTACCTAAGAGCAGAGACCCACCTATGTAGATACAGATAGGATTTCTTGCTCTCAAGTTCTACCTGAAGTCCTAGTAATAAATAGTTATAGGTAAAAAGACACAAGTTGTGGAGAGGGAGTGTTATAGACTGAATGACACTTACAGATAGAGTACACTGACACCAGAAGCAAATAAGCTACACAAAATGAAGACGTTTGCTTGTAAAAAATGTTTTGAAACAATAAGACAATCATAAATATGTATCAAATGTAAATATCCTTACAAATTCAGAAAGGGAAACAAAAATCTGGACTGTCTCCCTCTAAAAATCTTCAAGGTAATAATAGGTGAAATCTGTCTCAGATGGTTTAGATATGTTGTCCAGTAAGCATATGGCAATGGAGCGCTTGAAATGTGATTAGCACTAATTGAGATGTGCTGTCAGTGTAAAATTCACAGCAGATTTTGAAGATTCACTTAGTCTGAAAAAAGCATGTGAACCATATATTGATGGTTCATATATATATCATATATTCATCATATATATATAAAGAATGTGAACTATACTGATTATGTGTTGAAACAGCAATATTTTTATATATTTGGTTAAACAAAATATAATATTAAAATTAATTTTACCTATGTCTTTTCACTTTTTAATGTGGCCACTAAAAGTTAGGCTTTGTTTATGGCTCATATATATTTCTGTTCAATAGTGTTAGTTTAGATAATCACTTACTAAGAGGCAAAAGATTAGACCTAGGTACTTCTCACCGACCTGTGAAGCTGTAAGAGTCTATGATTTCTCCCAGCAGCCAATGTGATTTAATTTAAAATTCTCACAATTTTAGAAAATAAAAGATTAGTGAGGGTGCATGAAAACATGCTAGATATGTCCCACTATTAACATGGCTGACCAGGTCAGGACCTTTACTAATTTATAGTCGGTTATCTCCTCCTGCTCTGCTTAGCAATCTGATATCTTGATTAAATGGACAATGTTTTTTGAAATGAGGATGGAAGTGGAGAAAGATATCGGGGTGTGAGTCATTACTGGTGATGACACCCAAACCTGAAGTTAAAAAGCAAAGGCCAAGAGCTTGTAAGGAAGGCACAGGTCTGCTTGGACCTGCCATCTGAAACAAGACTAAAATGAGAGCATGCACATGTGCATACAGATACACACACACACACATACACACACACACACACACACACACACACACACCTGCCTCCTCCTGCCTTTTCATTCAAGGTTTCCAAAGATAAAATGACCTAGTTTCATAACCCCATTTAAACCAATCCCACATGAAGACTCTGCTTCCCTAATCTTGTCTCTGAACCAAACAGTGAGGCAGTGAACACACTGTGCTGTTTTACCTGTCCAGAAGGAAGCACTCCTTTTCTTAGCATCGTCAACCAGAGGGAAGGAAAGGTGGTCTGGATTTAGGATGTGGGTTTGTTTCTGTTGAGGCTCTGTTTTCCACAGCCCTCAGCCTTGGAGGAAATTTTCCAACAAGGAAGGCAAAAATGAATTGAAATCAAGGATGCTATGTTGAAAACCAACATGCTTTTTAAGAAAGATCTTGGTGGCTTTTCTACCATTGCTTTGAGAGTTGTTTAGGCAGTGTAATGGACAAAAGCAAATTACAGAACAGAGGACACAGAGTGAAGATCCACATCCTATGTTCTCTGCTCTAACGCTAAAAACAGGGAAGAAATCTCCACGTCCAAATTAAGTCTCCGTTGCATGGGAGGCAAGTGACATTTAAGAAAAGACACACATTATCTGTGCAACAGACTCACTTCGAAGTGGGCTAACTCGCTCTAAACTGGAAGCTTGGATTCCAGCCCAGAAGATGAGACTATTTTTCCTTTTTGAGCATTACTCCCTTCCTTTCTAGCAATTTAGCTTGTTTTCCCCAAAACTGGCTTGGCTGACGTTCATGGCATGGTGTCAAAGGGAGAGCCCCTGTAGGTTGTCACCATGAAAGGGAAGAGAGGATACCATTGGGAGGAATGGGAAGATCAAAAACTGTGTGTGCTTTAAGTCTTAAAACAATGCACTAGATTAGGAAGGAAATTTAAAAAGAGTTGGGCTTCCCTGGTGGCACAGTGGTTAAGAACCCGCCTTCCAATGCAGGGGACACGGGCTCGAGCCCTGGTCCTGGAAGATCCCACATGCCGTGGAGCAACTAAGCCTGTGTGCCACAACTACTGAGCCTGTGCTCTAGAGCCCGCGAGCCACAACTACTGAGCCCGTGTGCCACAATTACTGAAGTCCGCGCACCTAGAGCCCGTGCTGTGCAACAAGAAGCCACCGCAGTGAGAAGCCCGCGCACCGCAACGAAGAGTAGCCCCCGCTCACCGCAACTAGAGAAATCCCGCGTGCAGCAACCAAGACCCAACACAGCCAAAAATTAAAAAAAAATTTTTTTTAAAGATTGTTCATTTTAATGCATTTAGTCCAGAAAAGTGGGCTGATAGAAGGAGAGCAGTGGTCACGCTGCTTTTTTGTAGAGAAGCAGACAAGGGAGTAGAATAAAGAGTATGGTAGTAGGTCAAGCCAGAGGACTAGTCTTACAGTTTAAACAGAACAAAGAAAACCCGGGTTTAGCTTCTTGAACAAGCAGGCAAACTAAAGTAACATAAATGAACTTGGTGTAAAGCACTTAGGTTAGGAAAAGCCAAAAATTTAGAAACAAGGGCAAGTCTCAGCAAAAAAAAAAAAAAAGTCATTGAAATGTTTTTAACAATCTGCTTCTTCCTCTCTTCTGAGAAAAATCTTTTACATGATTGTCTTAAGGAAGTATCGGGCTGGCTTCTGTTTGCTAACAGCAATATTAGCCCACAATTACAGGTGTTTTTTTTCTGAGTCACATCTTACAACTCCTTCTACATCAGATCTCTAAAAAAGCCCTGAGATGGAGTGTCTTCAGAGAAGGCTTTCCATTTTACCTCCACTGTTAAACATCCCCAAAGTGTTTCCTGCCACCATGATAATTCATCAGGCCACCAAGACAGGGTGGCCATAATCAAAGGGGCTGAAGGATTAAGATCAGCTACGCACCCTGGCCGTACTTCCTATTTGCTCTTCCTGAACTGTGTACTGCAGTTCACCCACCACTAGCCAAAAATACCACTGTGATGAAATGTTAGAGTATATACCTCTCTACAGGAATCAGAAAAATAATACCTTCTAGTCAAGCTTTGGCTCAGGAAGGAAAATTCTTTCTAAGAGCATTTTCTGGTAACTCTTTCCAACATCAAATGGGGATGGAGGCGTCCTTCCTCACAACCCCAGTGATGCTCTCTGTACCCCTCTACTCTAGCTGTTGCTGCCCTGTATTTTAGCTGTCAATGTCCCTTCTGCCCATGGCATTCTAAGCTTCTTGAAGACAGAAACCATATCTTCATCACCTCAGAATCCTAAGGAACTAACACAGGTTCTAGAACAAAGCAGGTACTCAACAAATGGTGATCAATCAACCAATTCGTCAATTACTTTATTTCTGAATAGAAAACCTGCCGGCTGTACCGTTTACAAAGAACTTTCACACTCATTGCCCCCATTTGATCTTAACAACAGCCCTGAAGTCCCCCTTAGGCAGGGGTCACCATTGTCCCCCTCTACCGATGAGGACCCTGAGGCGGAAAGAAATCAAGTGACTTGACTAATGTCACAAAAGGGGCAGAGAAATGATTTAATGGATGTTTCTATCTAAATGATATAAACTCTCTCTCATTAGAATCTTGCATCTCAGTTAGGATCCTACTACTTTGGCAGAGGATTTGGAACACCATGGATATTTAACTTTTTTGGGTCCCTGTAACACACTCTCATCATTGGCCCATGCATATCCCTTTTTTATTTAATTTACCTGTTTGTTTATATATTTAATTCTTTTTAAATTATGTAAGCACTACTGTAAATGTATTCTACACTCTCTTATGGTTTAAGAGTTTATTAAATAACTGTCCTGGAATAAAGGGAAATTCGAGGAGAGGAACAGTCTTCCTGAACACCAACTCAACATACACAGGCGCTACTGGAGCACTCTTGGACTCCATCAAGGAAGAAGTTGCATTCCAATTAAATTCAGTCTTTTGCCAGGTACTTCATACACTGCATACATTGGTATGTGTCCAGAGTATAAAATAAGGATGTTAGTAAGTGTGTTCTTGGGAAAGAGGGAGAAATATTATAGTATTAAAGGACATTAAATCATAGCCTATGTGCTAAAAATAAAATTGAGTTTAAAAATTCCTCTCCTTCCCCCTACCCTGCCATAGTCTTTCTTATGGGAGGAAAAGAACACGGATTATTCCCTCTGTTCAACTCAACCAGAAATGCTAAACAAGATTCATCATTAAGACCAGACTGGCAGAATCTCAGAGCAGCCCTCCTCTAGCTTCATACTGTTCCTTACATTCCTTCAGAAAGGGACAAGGCCTTTCAGTCCACAGTTAAAAGTGTCTTCAGCCAAGAACTTGACTCACCGAAGACTCTCAGTAAAAGAAATTCACACGGCACTCTTCAAGGTTAACAGTTTTTGTACATGTCTTTCAGGTAAAACATTAAAATCAGCTAATATACAGCAGATGCAAACTTTTATATATAGAATGGATAAATAACAAGTTCCTACTGTATAGTGCAGGGAACTATATTCAATATTCTGTGATAAGCCATAATGGAAAAGAATATGATAAAGAGTGTATATATATGTATAACTGAATCACTTTGCTGTACAGTAGAAATTAACATGACACTGTAAATCAAGTATATTTCAATAAAATAATTTTTTTTAAAAAAAACAGCTAATATACCCACCCCGCTGATATGAGACCCATCTACCTTTGGGTTAGGGGAGGAAGTATAGCAAACAGGAGAACATGGAGTGCCTGGAATGTAAAGTAAGGTCATCCTCTCGCAGGAAAAGAATAAAAAAAAGAAAAAGAAAAAAAAGGACCAAAAAAGAAAAAGCAGCTTGAGCTAAGGAAATCAAACTTGGACTTTGTGATGTCGCTAAGAGTAAACTCTATTCGTCATCAACTTGGCAGGGACCAATAAAGCATGTGCACAGAGGTACTTTTTATCTCACAGCTGCAAACCCAGGCAATAGTGCTTCAGAGGATTCATGAAGTTTTTATTTTAGTTTTCAATACGTCTGACTTCATATAAAGGAGCTATGTTCTTAGGAATCTGGAAATGGAGCCAGGGCTTAGATGCCCAAAGATGGATCAGTGAACAATATTGAAAATGATTAAGTCTTGTTTGGTAGCTACAGGAATCGTGAGGATGAGAGAGACGCACATGCAATGGAATGGTGTTGAAATGAAACAGCCGACACCTACAGTCCAGTCCAGAGTCGCTCTGGGCTCCTTCGCTGGCCCGTTTGCCACAGGAATGCTGAGGGGATGTGCAGGGGCCAGGTGCTGCAGGCCCGCCCGGGAGATTGCTTTCCTGCAGCAAGAAGAAACACAAAGGAAAACCAACATCAGAAGGTAATACAGAGCTAAACATTTCCCGTGGGGTAGAAACAATGCCTGAATTAGTCTTCCACACGTGAAGACCTTTGCAAATGTACTGGAATATATCTCTCTAAAGCGCATGGTGAAGACAGAGGGTGGCAGGTCTCAAAAGACAGGGAGACTGAGGGGACCACCTTAGGGTGATATCGCTTCAGGACCAGAAATTAAAATGTAAGCCCCTATTCAGGGCAGAGGGCGGAATGCAGGTCTCTGTGTTTACAGAAAAGGACCTAAGGCTGGGGTGGTCCCAAATCTTAGACAATTTTAAAGCTACCAGAGACTAAGCAAGAAAAGCAGGCTCATGAGGTTTTCGACTGAAATTCCTCCATTTCCCACCAAAGAGCTCTCCAAGCTGGCTCCCTCCCCAAATTCAGTCGTATGCATCTCAAGAACATCCTCCCTTACCCTTGCAGAGGAATTCTACACATGGCCTGGGGTCCTAAATGCGAAAAGACCGATTTGCATCCTAGAAATCGCACACGCTGAAAGACCAATATCTTACCAGGGTCCGTGGTAAGAAAAATCCAAAACACATTGGTTGGATTTTAGGTTTGTTGAGTGTAACGTAACAGAATTTGGGTCAGAAAGGAGCGAATGAATCAGGGGAGGTTGAGAAAGTCAGGCCTGACACTGGTCTGCAAAGGTAAGAAATCAGAGGAGCTGCTTTAGCAAAGCAAACATGACTGTTGCTGAGCAAAGGGAAGGGAGGAGATAAGAGCCTAGTGGAGAAAGTGAGGACAGCAAGATAAAGGAAGAAAGCAGGGATCACCCACGGAGAGCTTGTGGTACCATCAGGAATAACAGAAGCCCAATTTCTGAAGAGCTCCATCAAAAATGTCGACAGGGCTTCCCTGGTGGCGCAGTGGTTGAGAGTCCGCCTGCCGATGCAGGGGACACGGGTTCATGCCCCGGTCCGGGAAGATCCCACATGCCGCGGAGCGGCTGGGCCCGTGAGCCATGGCCGCTGAGCCTGCGCGTCCGGAGCCTGTGCTCCGCAACGGGAGAGGCCACAATAGTGAGAGGCCCGCGTACCGCAAAAAAAAAAAAAAAAGTCAGACAGTGGTCTCAAGTTTAAACGGGAGTGCTGATTTGTGGATTAACTAAGTGGCTCCCTGGACGGGAGAGAAGCGTTCCTCTCTGGGAGGGTCCACATGTGCTCTGAGAATGATCTGAACTAGAATCAGGCGGGCCTTTGTGATGCTGCAGCTCTGAGTCCCGAGTGGGTCTGAGCGGGGTGTGGGGGGCAGGAATCTGCGCTTACACATGCTTCCCAGGTGCTTCCTTCTGTCGCTAAAGTCTTCACGCTGCTCTACGGGAGTGCAAAAAGATTTTAATCTAAAACGGAACCAGAGGATATGAAATGGAGAGTCTCACACATGTGCCCTCAGGCAAACGAAACATAAGAACTAAGAGATTGATTTCCAGTAAATGCCTGATTTACAGGAGACAGAATCTTATCCCTCAAGCAATGAACATTCGCCAAGAATCTCTCCCCATCCTCAAACCAATGAACTTGCTGCTTGGATTCTGGCTGGACTCTCCATTCTTTGCTCTCTTTGACCATAAGAGCAGCTCGTCCGAAATTATCAGCAGATTCGCCCATAGCTTACTATAGTTTGCGTGTCCCACATGGCACTGCTATTCCCATATAAACTCAATTTCTGGTCATTTGAGCGTGCTTCAGTTTACTTCTTTGTTTAGGTCGACAGAGCAAGACAGGGGCCACTAACTACCCCAGGCCTATCAAGTGTGTGGGGGGGGGGGAGCCTGAAGGAAAGCACCAGCCACTTCATTACCTACTTTACTTGCATTAGCTGTCTGCAGCCTGTCTCATAGGATGTACACACTGCAGTAAGAACCTGCCATCTCTGACACTACACCTGCAGAAGCACCAAGTCCCCAGGGAGGCCCAGATGCTCATACAGAGGAACAAGGCTACACACAGACAGTGAGATGGGGAGAGGCAGGCAGTGATGGCCAAATGTATGGTGAATCCCATCATAACCCAGCAGAATCCAAGCTTTGTTGGACTCTAGAAGACAGATGATCTCCCTGTACTGTTCACTGATCTCTGCAAATTCCACCCATTCATGCAATTTGTAAAGGTGAACAAGATGAACAGCAGAACCAAAACCCAAGGGAAGTCTGGGTAGAACCCAGAAGAGAATCCAGGATGTATAGCCAGTAATCAAGGATCAAGTGTGTCTGAGAGTTCAGCCAGTGTCCAGCCTTCTTCCCCTTCCCCGTCCCCTTCCCCTTCGCTTCTTCTTTCTTCTTCTCCTTCTCCTTCTTCTTCCGCCCCTCAGTCCAATGTATATTCCATTTTGTTGAGCCATAAGGAAAGAACACTGGAAGATTCTTCTTCTCCTCCTTCTCCTTCTTCTTTTCTCCTCTCTTTCTCTACACAGGAAGTCCCAGAAACACTGGATAGGTCCTTCAGTAGTTGGAAGTGATCATATCAAGCTTGCCAGTAGCCTATATTCAGAAGCTCCCAGTACCGGGCAGCAAGGCAATGTACTTGTTTTATATAATCCCACAAGGAGTCATCACAGGCTATGTAGGCCTTTAATGAAGACAGTCTGATGACACCATATTTTTTTCCCTCACTTTCATCAAGGCAAATAATTAACAACATCAATTTTGACCCTTCACTCCAAAGTATATTCCATTTTCTTGAGCCAAAGGAAAGAACACCGGAAGATTCTTATACGGTGAGCCTTCACCCCCCGGGCATTTTTTTCTCCACCTGAGTTCAAAGAACTTCTTTAGCATTTTTCATTAGTACTTTTCTCTGGCTTTGAAGGATCCTGTACCGTGATTCTGAGCCACAGTTTTTATCACAAGAAAGCCAGATCTCTGTGGAGTCTGAATCTACAGGTTTAACTTTTGATTTCCTAACAGACACCACAACCTAAATTTAAGTGTTCTAGCAAAAAAAAGTACCAAATGGTGCCTAAGCACAAAGCCTTAGAACAGCTGAAGAATTCCTAAATCTTAGGTGAATGAGAGAAACATAAATTCTTCAGTTTTTCATGAACAGCCACAGAGAGCTGTGATCAGAAAAAAGAAAGAAGAGAGGAAATAAAATTCTGTTGTCACGGTAGAAACCACAGGAAAAATGAATTTAACTCATCAGAAGTTGGAGACTGACCATCAAAACCTGATTACTCTTGCTAATGAGGACTGCCAGCAAATTGCTCAAAGAATCAAATTAGGATGCAAGGGATACATGTGTCTCTAGAAGAGCAATGTGGCTATAAGATAAGAGACATACTAACATTTAACCCTGGATAAGCCCTGCAATGAAATTATAGTCAAATCATACTCTCTCCCAGCCTGTGAATAGAAATGATTAAGTAAGGGCTTTTGTTGATTATTTATTCCTCATTGTGGACGCAAATTTAAGGCTGGTTTTTTGTAACATTAATAGAAGAAAATTGTATATCTACCACACATAGAAACATTAATTGGGGGGAAATAAATAAGAAACATCAAAGTGGCTACCAGTTTGTAACTGTAAATGGGCCTCACGAAAGGACATTACATAAGAAAGAGAACACATATATATGGAATCTAAGGAAAAAAAAAAAGGTCATGAAGAACCTAGGGGTAAGACGGGAATAAAGACACAGACCTACTAGAGAATGGACTTGAGGATACGGGGAGGGGGGATGGTAAGCTGTGACAAAGTGAGGCAGTGGCATGGACATATATACACTACCAAACGTAAGGTAGATCGCTAGTGGGAAGCAGCCGCATAGCACAGGGAGATCAGCTCGGTGCTTTGTGACCACCTAGAGGGGTGGGATAGGGAGGGTGGGAGGGAGGGAGACGCAAGAGGGAAGAGATATGGGAACATATCTGATTCACTTTGTTATAAAGCAGAAACTAACACACCATTGTAAAGCAATTATACTCCAATAAAGATGTTAAAAAAAAAAAAAGAGAACAGGAAAAATACATAGAGGTACTACAGGGGGTGGGACGTAACTTCTGATCATAGCTTTCCATTCTTCTAAATAACCGTGGGAGAGAACTCTTTTTTTCCCAATAATTCATACACGTATACACATTTTGTTCCAAAATAAGAAAGCAATTTCATTATTTCTCAGACCTCAAATAAAATTAGTACAAGTTATTTTTCTATTTGGGTTCATCTTGACTGCAAAAGACGACATTTACGAGTCTGGTAGAATTCGATGCGTGTTGGAGTGGTGGTTATGCTGCAGTGTGTTCCAGTAAAAAAATCAATGGGGTGTCAACTTCTCGTTCTTTCCTCCTGCTCAGAATCCTCCCGAACCCACAGTCAGTAAAACCGTGAAATGCCAGTGATTCCTTCTATTAATTTTACAACACTTTGTCGGAGGATGACTATAATGGCAAAAAAAAAAAAAAGTCTTTGAAAAAGAGAAGCATAATAATAACGGTGAAATAGACATTAAAAGAAAATGTTCTAAAACGGAGTTTCAGGTGCACAAAGTCAGAGTTAATGTCAATTACCTGCCATGAGAGACCTTGAACATATTTAAAGTACGAAAGCCGTCATACATTTTAAATAGCATTCTATTATTACCTTCACTTCATTCAGTAAGACTATGAACTCTTAAAGGACAGGGCTCAATTCATCTACTAATCTTATTATGTTCTAGCCCAGGGGTAGACACAGCGTATATTCAATGAATGCTTTCTGAGTTAATGAGTGAACTTGACCAAGAAGCTAAGCAAAACAGCTTTGCTGATTAGATCAAGGGTTGGGAAATCTGATTTAGGATGATTTGAATTATATCCCAGGCCTCGCATTTCAGTTCTTTCCCGAGAGAGCCAGAAACCCCTCAAAGCAGCACTTTAAAGATAAAGGCAAAGAGAGGTAGAATCCAGTGTTGAGAAGCCTGAAAGAACTCAAAACGGCTTTGTGATCAACATTAAAATGGAATTTTTGCTACAACATTTGTAAAGGGCATATGATACTGTTAATATTTTGGTAATGTATTTAGCAAAAGAAACATGCAGCATGTACTCTTCACAAAGAGAAGCTTTTTTTCATTTATGGGAAAACACGTAAGTAAGTGGTTATTTAGCCAGGATACTCTCTAATTATCCATTTTGCAAATTTCCCTCAATTCAGTTTGGTTCTCCTCTTAGTCCAGGTTGACGTGGCTCCCGTAATCAATCCATCTCCATCTTGCCAACTCCCTCTGCTAGGGATGCTGCCTGTGGGAATAGAATGAGGACCCCACCTGCTGGGAGGAGACACCCCAGCGAGTCAGGAGGTCCCCTAAGCCATGAAGTCTCCTAAAACAAGCAACTTTCACCTTAAAGATTGGTGAACTCATCTCCTTGTTCTAGAAAAGGAACCAGCTGCCTCAAAAGTTACTCTGTACCTTGGTTTAACTCCCCAAGTACCTCAAGCAAGATCTTACTTATGGTGCATGTTGGTGTTTTCCCCCCGATTCACTGGCACTAACTTTGCCTATATTCAGAGCAGCCCACAATGCTTCTAGGCTGACCCAGACAAGCTGCCTGCCATGCTAAGGAGAGTCTACTCAATAAAAAATTGTCTCACGCCCCACACAAATTCCAAACATCCCACCATAGATTTACGTAGAGGAACAAATCTTGTGTAATTTTTTGAGCCTAAATCTTAATTCATTTTACATATGAACACAGAGTATTTTTTGACGATCTTAACGTATATTGACGTTTTCAGGAATATAATTATCATTGAAACAAAGGTTGGCTTTAGTCTCCTAAGGGTCAAAAGTCATTCAGAAAATCACCACTGGCATAGACTCTTCAACATGTTCTACCTGTATTAGTCTACATTTGTAGCTGTTACTTTCACAGTGATTCTCCAACAGCAGTGTTCAACCTCTGCCTGCAGTGGGGCTTGAGAATCAGTCGATTTAAAGGCCTTCCAGGTATTTCCAGCATGAACCGTGGACTACATAGAACCACGGTTCTATATAGAACCACTGTTCTACATAGATGTGCAAGCATCTGACCACTTCATTATGTCTGCTAATGTGACTAAGTCCTGGCATTTATATACTGAAATATATTTATTCATTCAACAATGTACTTACTACTGACCATCTATTTCATACCAAGCACTGTTCTAGATGTTTAAGATACATAAATGAATAAAGCATATATAAATTGCTGGTTCTGTGAAGCCTCTAGCAGGAAATACATTTCGCCAGGCACTGTTTCATTTTACATTTCTTATGCATCCCTCACAATGAGGTAGGTACATTTATGATCCCCTAATTTACAATTAAAAGAATTATAGCACAAAACGGTTAAGCTACGCGTCCAAGATCACACAGATGGGAAGAGGTCCAAGTGAGATTTGAATCCAGGCATCTTACTCCAGATTATACATACTTAACCATTACACAGCCCCACACTTGTATGAAATGGTGACAGCACATACTTACACGGCAAGAGAGACATATGATACAATTAGCCTCTTACGATCCTAATTTTGTAGCTGCCTCAATTATAAGTGTCTTATCTCCACAGGAAGAGCGTAAGCTTCTAGCGAGAGGTCAATTTGGGAGGCATTAGATCGCACAGGTTGAGAACACACCCTACCTTCCCCATCACCAGCTACGTAGTCAAGTTGCTTGACCTCTCTTAGCCTCCGTTTCCTTCTATTTCAAATAAGAATAATACTATCCAACTCAGAGAGTAGCTAGGATCACATTTTTTAAACGTGTGCAGGATGTCTGGTACATGGCAAGCACAATAGATAATCACGGTTATTCTTATTCTCTCACACATACTGGCTGCCCCCAAAGCTAGGTATGTGGGAAATCTCTGCATAAATATGTGCTTTTTATTCAATTGCTCTCAAATATTCCAGGTTCCCTGGACTCTTCATTCAGTAAACATTTAACAAACCTCCATTACGTGTCAGGCAGTTCAAAGGGGTTATCCAAACACGAGATCCTTCTCCAATCACGGTAAATAATTCCACAGTTGCCAGAGGAATCATTCTTCTTCCCCGACTTGCCTAACTGCCTAGGGCAAAATTAAGCAGCACCACACTCTCCCCTCAGACAAATTTACCAACATATTTTTTAAAAAATGCAATCCAAATGACATTGGAATTATTTCATTATATTCATGTAAATGAACGCAATACCAAAAAGGCATTTTGTTTGGTTAATCTGTAAAGCAGACTGCTAAATGCCTCTTGAGAACTTGTGAACCCACTGTTGGGATTTATTTCCCAATCCTAATTCATTATCAGCACATTCCTAAAGCAATGCTGGCATGGGGTTGGCGTGGGATGTGGCAAGAAACCTCATTTTTAAATGAGGCAAGATTTCTTTTACTGGGATCCTCTCAGGAGCTAATGATATTCTTCTCCTTAAGATATCAGTTGAGGGGAAAAGTAAGCCTTGGGAATGGAGAAGAAGTAATCAAACTGTTTGGAGTTGAATTGTGTTCCCCCCACCAAAATTCATCTGATGAAGTCCTAATCCCCAGTATACCAGAATGTGACCTTATTTGGCGATAAGGTCTTTACAGAGATAATCAAGTTAAAATGAGGGCCTTAGAGTGGGCCCCTAATCCAATATGACTGGTGTCCTTATGAAAGGGAAGATTTGGATAGACACACACATAAGGAGAACGCCATGTGAAAATAAAGGCAGAGATCAGGGTGATGTGTCTACAAGCCAAGGAAGGCCAAGGATTGCCAGCAAACCACAGTAGCTAGAGGAGAGAGGCCTGGACCAGATTCTCCCTCACAGCCTCAGAAGCCCCTCCCACAGGCCAGCACCTTGATCTTAAACCTCCAGCCTCCAGAACTGTGAGACAATAAATTTCTATTGGTAAGACACTCAGTATGTGGTACTTTGTTATGGCAACCCCAGCAAATAGACATCTTTCATAGCAAATACACACATTTCAAAGCTAGGCCCACAATTTGGATTTACTATGACTGGGTTTGGCTAACTTCAAAATGTGGACTTCTCTCTTCCAATTGCCCCTGTGAAACTTTGCGTACCTTCCTATCATAATTCTACCCTTCAGAAACTAATAATACTTAAACAGAAACACATCCTTATGGAAAAACCACTGTCAAAAACAACATTCTCACACAAATGGTGAGCATCCGACAAAGTTTTATTTAACTCATTAATGAGGTAACCAACAGGGGAGAAAAATGCAAAATCAAAGTGTGTATAAGAAATTCTGTATGACAAATTGACTCTTTATTATAGAAAGGAAATGCCTAAACAGACTGCTGAATCTGCTGTAGCAGTAGCTAACTTTCCGCAGGTTAGTAAGACCTTAGCCCCTGTGTCATTCACTTTTCTTTGATCTATAAAATCGTGACACATCAGCTTTTCACAGGTTAACCTCTAACTTTATGGGGATATAAACTGCCAGCACCTCTATCAGTGGTGGATAATTAATCAACTCTACAGAGACAACAAAATTACAGCACCCAAGAGTATCAGGTAAGAGTCAGTTACTAAGAAACAAGGTGCTGCCTCTATTGGAGCAGGCTAATTAGAATATGCTCTAATAAAATAACATTTAAAAAATCAAACAAGACCCCTTTTTCCATCGTCAAAATCGGGGATAATTTCATTCTCACTACTCATGGGTCAAACTATTAATCAGAATTTGTTGTGCAGCTTCACATATGTCTGGAATATTCTGGAAAATCTCATAAAATACATGATCTTACTCTCCAGACAACAATAATAATAATCTATTGGGCACCTAGTATGCATTGGACATTATTTTAACCATTTTCTCTTAAGCTGGAAACCGATGTTACCAAGTTCACTGGACAGCGTGGAGGGGACTGAGGGCAGCAGGTCTGGCAAAATAAGAAGCTGAACTGTGACGCGATTACAACAGAAACCTCAGCTGATCTCACATAAAGTTCTGGAGCCAGAATGGCCCTTCAGAGTTGTCCCAATTTCAGGCAGAGACAAGATTTTGAACCTCTACATCAACCAGTCTTTGGTTGTGGGCAGCCCCCTGGAAGGGCATAACACGGGCAAGAGATTCTTTTATGCTGGGGCAATGCCTGGCAACCATCAACAGCCAATACTCCTTGAAGCTGGAAAAATAAGCACCTTGGTCCTGAGAAGGCATGTGGCAGCCACCCACGGCATCCACTAAACACCTCTGATACTCCTGACAGACTTACGAAATGGGTCATTTTATTATGCCCATTTTACTGATGGAACAACTGACATTAGAAAGGTTAAGGAATTTATATAAGCCGTACAGCTCAGAAGTAATGAGGGCAAGACTGGAGCCCAGATGTCTGGTTCCAAAGGCTCCATCAATCTGCATTCCCTCTGAAAGGGAAAAGGAGGGAAGAGAAGGGAAGGCAAAGTAGGAGAGGGCGGGAAGGATGGACAAGATGGTACAAGGACTGGGCATGCAGTGGCTTGAAGTGACCCATGAAATGCTCTGGTGTGGTGGGCGGGGGCAGAAGGACATTTTAAGAACACAGTCTAATGTCCACTTGGAAGTTGTATTGCTGTCATGGAAGTACGTCCTTTACCTCTGCCGTATTTCCCACCCGCTCTTATATCTTCAGGGAAGTCTACTCCTGGCTTAAACGCAGTGAGGTTTTATGAATGTGAAAACTGAAGAAGGGGCTGAATTTTACATCTAGGTCAATGAATATAGAATCGACTGCCTACTGGGATAGAAAGATAATCCGAAATTGAACAAATTTAGAAAAAGCATGAGCCTGCGAACAGAAATAACTTTAAGAACATAAGCCCTTTGGGAATCCACAGAATTTAGGGGAAAGAATTTAGATTTCCAGAGGGTTGTTCCCAGTGAAACTAGCAACAGGAAACGCTTGTCTTTACAGCCCCCCTCCCCATTTCCATGCTAGGACACTTCCCGACCTCCTTCAACTTCCCGTCACCCTGGCACCTTTGCTGCTTCCACCGCAATCTTGTTCAACTGGTAATGCCACTGAACAGATAGCCCAACAGTTTTGTCAACTGAAAACAGTTTAGGATATTTCCCTCATAAGGGTATGTACAGTCTCTAAAGAGGCTCATGGAAATGCAAAAACCGTCATGATCCAAAGAAATGGAGTCAAATGATATTCAAAGTAGTTAAAATAATTTTCCTAAGCTACAATCCAGAATATTGTAAATATAGATGGGGTGGGGGTGGGGTTAGAGGCAGAGACTTACTGCCTACTTTGAGACCAGCCCTAGGCATGACGGCTAGGTTTACAGAGAGGCTCAAGAGCATGTGTCTTCTCCACTTGTATCAGTGAGAGAAGGGTCCTGGCAAAAAAGAGAACTCACCTCAGATGGTTCAGATGAAGAGACCTCCATAAAGGGATTACTTAAAAGTAAGGTTAGGGAATAAACCACTCCCTGATCTCGAGACTTACATTCCTGATCTCGAGACTTACAATAAAGCTAAAGAACCCAGGAACATGTGGTATTGAAGAAAAGAGACGTCAAAGCACCCAGAGACCAGGGAGCTGGTGAATGTTTGTCTTGGTGCAGTAAACCAGGATCAGTAACAAATCAACGGACATCTCAGCCTTCTCTTTAGCAGACAAAGGAAGTCCAGGCTCATCAATCTCTTCTCACATTTCTTACTTTTCAAATCTTTTAGTCACATTTTCAACTCTACCAGACTTTCTCTGAAATCAACTTGGCTGTCAGCTGTACCTCTGGGTCCAAGGTAGAGGGCGAAGTACCTTATTTAAGGTCAAATAGCTAGTTGGTGGTAGAGCTGGGAATAGAAATCAGGTGTCTTCACCTCAGCCCAACTTACCTACATTATCACTGTATGGCTTCCGTCCATCCCATCCAGCTTGGCCAGCAAGTGTACATGTTCTTTGCATTTTCCCTGCCCCCCTAGCAACTAACTCATCACTACCCAGATCCTCATGCTTCATGCGCATCCTGCAGGGCCACTTATGAAAAACGAAATTATGACTAAAACTTTCAACAAGCTAGAAAGAGAAAACAAGTCTTCAATCTGATAAAACGTATGTCTGAAAAATATATAAGTAACATCATACATACATAACATTTTCCCCCTAATACTGAAACAAAATATGTCTAGTCTCACCACTTCTATTCAATATTGTACTAGAAGTCCTAGCCAGTATAGTAAAAGAGAAAAATAATTAGGAAAAAATATATATATATTGGGAAGGAAAAAGTAAAACTTTTAATCTGCAGATGGCATGATTGTGTAAAATCATGTAAAATCCCAAGTAATCTATCAGAATTAACATGTGAGTTTGCAGTCATAGTGTCCAGAAGCCATATACAAAAATCAACTGTATTTCTATAAATAAGCAATTACAAACTGAAAATTTTAAAATACCATCAAAAATGACATTCAAAAAAGTGAACTATTAGGTATAAATCTAAGAGAATATGTATAAGACCTTATACGGAAAACTACAAAACTTTACTGAGAGAAATTAAAGAAGTTGTTAATAAATATATAAATATTTGCATATTGAAAGACTCAATAATGTTAACATGTCACATCTTCCCAAAATGACACATGGATTCAACACAACCCCTGTCAAAACCCAGCTGATATTAAAATGTATATATTAGAAATGAAAATAATACATAAAGTAGTCAAAAATCTTGAAAAAGAAGAAAAAGTTGAAGGACTTGCTCTACCCAATTTAAAACTTACTATAAAGACAAATCAAGAGCATGTGACATCAAAGAAAGAATTGACAATTAGATCAATGGAAAAGAATAAAGATTCCAGAAATAGAGCCACACATGTATGACTTCAAAAGCGGCACTGAAACATATCAATGGGGAAAAGAGAAGTTTTAACAAATGATATTGAAAAAAATGGTTATTCATACTGGAAAAAAATTTAAGTTGATCCCTATCACACACTGTATACAAACAATGCTTTAAGAGGGATTACAGATACAAACCTAGAAGGTAAAACTATTTAAGTTTCTAGAAGAAAATATGACCTTGGAGTAGACAATGATTTTTTTTTTTAGATAGGATACAGAAAGTTCTAGCCATACAAGGAGAAGTTGACAAACAGGAAATCATCAAAATTAAAAACTTCTACTTATCAAAAAAGGTATCAAAAGATACTTCACACTCTGCATTCCTATTCCTGTGCCAACAGTGGAAAAGGCAGAATCAGAACCTCTGAAAAACTGCTCCTTCATAGAAGCAATGAGAACACTGGCTAAATTGTCAAAAATCATTATTTTTCAGAACTCTGGAAATTACCAATTGATCAGATGAGGCTGGCAGCAGAACTGGCCTTGGCTAGCCACAGGGCAGGCTGAGCGCTTCATCTTGAACCAATGGTAGCTTCAGTCTGCTCCACTGACCAGGGCGTAGCCCACACTGCTCCCTCTGCATTAACCATCCCGACAGAGGTGTTGTCTTCTCGCCCACCTGATGGCAGGCTGGAAGTTGCATCAACCTGCAGTCTTCTAATGTCCAGGGTTTGCTGTTGTTGTTTGCCTCCAGCACACCCAGGATATATCATTGTGATGATACTAACAAGACTGCACTTGCTCGACCAAAAAAAAAAAAAAATTAACTACCTGTTTCTTAGAGCCTGAGTGGGATCAATCTTTTAAAATTTTAGGGAACCAAGAGCTTGCGGGGATCCCAACGTTTGCCCCCATTTTGCCTGGTAGTCCCCCACCAAGTCATCTCTTCACAATTTTGTTTCTTCTACTGAATGGCCTGGCAGCCAAGTCCATGAGCTAAGTGTGTGCCCTAATGGGGGTTGTCTGCAGACACGCCCAACTTGCAGGACTATTCTCTCTGAGCCCTCTCCCTTTCCCCCTAGTAGCAGCTGGAGAATGAGAGAAGCAATGAAACTTTCTTCACTAACATTGTACTCTGAACAAAGCAACATCTTCTCTTCTACCCTCCCTTTCTATCGATTTACAGGAATGGAGAGAAGGGCTGGGTAGAATAATTTTCTGATCGTAGCCCTCCCAAGAGGTGTCTGATCTTAACCTCTGGCAGCTCTCCAAACTTAGAATGTGTGATCCTTGGTGTGTTCGCGGTCTTCAGCTTTGAGACTTGGCCATAAGTCCAAGCTAACAAGAAAAAACCCATTCAGTAAGGGCTTTTATGAAAGGGGGAGGCGGTATATTTAGGAAAAATAAAGTGAGTTTCAGAATCAGACTCTTGGACATTCAGTATTTATATTCAATGCTTATTATGTACTGCACAGAAGTACAATGAATTGCTGGTTGTAGAGAAGTAAACAAAATGCTCAGGGTCCCTCCTCTTGTTGAGCTTATGACCCTGGTACAGAAAACAGATAGTAAATAAGTAAATAAACACGTGAATTATTGCTGAGAAATACAACTGTTATGAAGGGAATAATAGGAATAAGTGGTGCAGGAGAGGAATGACGGTGATGAGGGAAGCTACCAGGAGGAGGTGACAGAAGTAGGATTTAAAGTAACCTGGAGTTGAAGTCTCGTTCTCCCACCTGCTAAATATATGATCTACCTATGGCTTAATGTCGCTTAGACTCAATTTCTTCATCTGTAAAACAGGAAGACTAATTTACACTACATGGGGTTGTTGTGGAGATTTAATTAAGTAAGAATATTAAAGGCACCTTTTCCCTGTTACTTTCTTAGAACACAATAAAGGTTTTAAAAAGGCGTCTAAGGGCTTCCCTGGTGGCGCAGTGGTTGAGAGTCCACCTGCCGATGCAGGGGACACGGGTTTGTGCCCCCGTCCAGGAGGATCCCATATGCCGCGGCGTGGCTGGGCCTGTGACCCATGGCCGTTGGGCCTGTGCGTCCGGAGCCTGTGCTCCGCAACGGGAGTAGACCACAACAGTGAGAGGCCCGCATACTGCGAAAAAAAAAAAAAAGGCATCTAAGGCATCTATTTTCATTAAACAGAGGATTCGCACTGTAAAGTGGAAACTGAACTGGACCAAAATAAAAATTAAAAAAAAAAAAAACAGATTCAACACTTATTAACTTTATAACTCTGGGCAAGCCACGTAACAGCGCCAAGCTTTCTTTTCCTCCACTGTAAAAGTGACAAGACAGTACCTTACAGAGTATATGAGGCTATAAACTACTTTATAAAATAAAAATATTTATTCGTAAAGCTCCAGTGTCCTTGATATGATAAAATAATGAACATTCACTCTTAAGCAGAGATGGATTTATCATGAAACTAATGAAGCTTAAACTTTAAGGTGTCTCACTTGTATGTGCCACTGTGAGTCACAGAATTTTGCATGTGGGAGAGTTAGACAAGATGCAGTGAGGGAGTATTTACATGTAAACATTTCTGGTGTATTGTCTAAAGAGAACTCGGAAAAACAGAGGCTAAGTCTCAAAGACTCCATTTATGCATCTACAGGAAAAATATCTGTCTTGGATATTGGTACCAAGTGAAAGAAGGAAAAAAATCTTCCCTGGATATTTGGCTATAAGCTAGCCTTTACATAAGTTTGCTCCCTGGGCTGTCCCAAAGACTTCAACCCAAATAATTAGTTTGAAGTAGGTATGGGTTAATAAATTTCCCTGAGTGTCTAAGAGTAAATACAAGTCCGCCCTAGAGAAACCAGTTTTAAACGAAGGTCTCAAAAGAATTCCAAGAAAGTACCAAGACACCAGAAATTTCTATCAGAAATCACGAACACAGGAGAATAAAATGCACTCAATGAGTACAAGCCAGCAAAAACAACAGACTCTAGAATACTAAAATGGTCATAACTAGAATATAAAACAACTATGTTTGGTGTCCTTAAAGAAATAAAAAAAAAGGATTAAGATTAAAGAACAAGAGACTATAAATAAATAACTGTATTTTTTAAAGAATATAGATAACCTTTAATAAGGAAAACTAATTAAAAGCAAATAATAAATGGGTACATGGTATATAGAAGCAACAGAAAAGAAAAATTAGCAAACTATAATGCAGATCTAAAGAAATTATCCAGAATGCATAACAGAGATAGAAAATAGGAAAGGAAAGTTAACAGATGTAGAAAACAGCGAGAAAGTAAATGTAACATATGTCTATTAGAGTTTCAGAAAGAGAAGAGACAGAATTGGGCAGAGGCAAACTTAAAGACATATTAGAAAGTCATCAAAACACCCAAAAAAGAGGAGATCTTTGTTCACGTGGTGGAAGACTTTTTAAAGACGTCAGTTCTCCCCTGAATGATCTATGGATTCATAAAATTCCAATCAAAATTCCCATAGGCTTTTGGGTGACCCTGACAGACTAATTCTAAAATTTATATAGAAGAGCAAAGAACAAGAGTGGCCAAGACTCCAGAAAAAAAAAAACAAATGGAAGTAGGGCTAGCATTAACAGATATCAAGACTTGTTATAAAATGTTAACAATTAATACAGTGTGGTATTGACCCAGGAATAGACAAGCTGAGCAATGAAACAAAAAAATGCGACTCAGTAACAGACCAAAAAATATATGAAAAGTTGATTTATGACAGAACTGGCATTGTAGAATAGTGAGGAAAGATACATTTTTCAATAAATGGTCCCTCAAAAATTGATTATCCTTACAGAAAAAAAAGGAATTGGACCCTACCTCAAAGGACACATAAAAATTGATCCCAGGTAGGGCTTCCCTGGTGGCGCGGTGGTTGAGAGTCCGCCTGCCGATGCAGGGGACGCGGGTTTGTGCCCTGGTCCGGGAGGATCCCACGTGACGCGGAGCGGCTGGGCCCGTGAGCCATGGCCGCTGAGCCTGCGCGTCCGGAGCCTGTGCTCCGCAACGGGAGAGGCCACAACAGTGAGAGGCCCGCGTACCGCAAAAAAAAAAAAAAAATTGATCTCAGGTAAGTTAAAGATGGAAATGTGAAACACAAAACTAGGTAATATTCAGAAAATAATATAGGAAAGTATCCTTTTATCAAAGGTGGAGGGGAAGTATTTAATAAATAAACATATACAAAAATGCAGATATTCTAAAATACTTTATAAATTTAATCAATTCTGTTTATCAAAAACTATGAAGAGAGTGAAAACACAAGCCACGAAATAAAAAGATATTTTGCCCATTTGTATTAGTTGACAAAGCATTAGTAGAAATCAATAACAAAATGACCCCCCCAAAAAAACAGAAAAAAGAAGTGAAGAAAGACTTGAACAGGTACTTTACAGAAAGGGAAACCCAAGTGGGGTGGGGTGGAGAGAAAAAAGAAAACATGCTCAAATTCATTAGTAATCAGAGAAATGGAAATTCATCTCCGGCCCCCTCTCCCCCATTCATTCTTTTCTCTATCACTGTGAACCACTCTATACACACTGGCAAAAACGTTAAAGTTTATTTTTAATATTAATTCTTGGAAATATTAACCACCGGAGAGAGAGAGAACTTATATACTGTTAGAAGGTATACAATATGGCACAATCACTTTGGGAAACACCTGGTATTACCTAGGAACACTGAAGGCGTACATAGCACAATAATTATCCATTACACTCCAAGGTACAGACCCTAGATATCTCTGGCACATACTCACAAGCTGGTATCAAAAACATTATATCAGCACTGTTTATCACAGAAAATAATAGAAACAGCCCAAATGTCCAATGAAAGCAGAATGGAGAAATACATTCACAATGTGAAATAATACTCCATAGCAATGAAAATGAATGAGCTACAGCTCCACAGAACAAAACAGATGAAACTTGGGAAGAGTGGTGATTGAAAAACACCAATTCCAGAATATGTACAGTTGTATCTCACTTACACAACATTTAAAAAACACAAATAGGGGCTTCCCTGGTGGTGCAGTGGTTAAGAATCCACCTGCCAATGCAGGGGACACAGGTTCGAGCCCTGGTCTGGGAGGATCCCACATGCCACGGAGCAACTAAGCCCGTGCACCACAACTACAGAGACTGCACTCTAGAACCTGTGAGCCACAACTGCTGAGTTCACGTGCCACAACTACTGTAGCCCGCGGGCCTACAGCCCATGCTCTGCAACAAGAGAAGCCACTGCAATGAGAAGCCCGCGCACCACAATGAAGAGTAGTCCCTGCTCGCCGCAACTAGAGAAAGACCGAGCGCAGCAACAAAGACCCAATGCAGCAAAAAATAAATTAATTAATTTTAAAAAAACACACAGATAGAGCTATGCTATGTATTCTTGAGAGGTGGCGTGGTGTGGAGGTTAAGAGCACACAAAACTGCAACCAGACTGCCTGAGTTGGAATTCTGGTTACTACACTTACTATTCCTATGATTGGACAGTTATTTAGCCTCTATATACCTCATTTCCTCATCTGTACAATGGGTCTACCTACCTCTGAAGATTGTTCTAGGGTTAAATGAGTATATGGCACCTACAAGTGTTTGGCACATAGAAATCACTGTATAGAAGTGTTATGCTGCCATCATTAAAGATATAAATATTTGGTAAAAAGAATAATGAAAAACAAGGGAATGATAAGTAAAAACTGCAGGCCAATTAGAGTACGTTCAAGGATGGATTGAGGAAAATACCCTGGTGGATGTCAGAGGTTATGGTAGTGCCCTTTGTTATTCAAATGGGTACTGAATTCTCAGGTATTCGTTGTGTTATTATTCTTTATAATTTACAAACACTTTATAAATATTTTGTCATATTCTATGTTTTCTCCTTCCAATGAAAGATACTTCTAAAGTTTGTAAAATTAGAAATAAAAGGGATAGGGGAGTTTAACAGTCAAGTTACCAGTGTCCATTCAAAGCTGCCACCCTAGAAAATAAACACAAAATTGCACTCAATAACAGATGGCGTTTTCCTGAGATTCCAGTACCTTCTTCAAAACATTAGCAATTTCTCGTTTTGGAAATGACTTCTAAGCCTGCAGCCCTTCTCTTGAGCATTCTGAATGTTGACAGTTCTCATCCTCTGAGGAGAGATTTTATTTTTATCCAAACAACAGCAAGTGATTTGAAACCAAGTTTGATAGATGAGATGGGTGATTTTGCTCTATGACAGATAAGTGAGATAATAGTGTGTTTCATAAAACAGTTTCTCGAAGTAATTTCAAAAAATAATGGACTCCCAGGCTTAGCAAAGTAATCAAATCCAACCTCCCTCACAACTCAGGGACTGGTTCTGCCAGAACCCTGACAAATGGCCAGTCAGCTTCAACTTAGAATTTACAAATAACACAAAAGTAGACAAAACACCCCAGAGCATGGGTGGTGATAGGCATTGATACTTACCCATTAATCTAATTGCCACATTTTCTAAATGTATAATCTTTTGTTATATTTTACTGGTTAACATCGGACCATCGTTTCCGTTGATAGATATCAAAATCTGATTTCTATTGTCAGGTGCATTAGCTCTCTTTCCCAGAGGAGAATAAGTTGAGAAGCATTCGTGTATGATTCACCTAAGTCATTGATGAAAGTAGCAACCAGGTCATAACCAAGTACAGAAATCCTGCTCAAATAGAAACCTGCCTCCAGTTGGGAATTAATTAGTAATATTTGTGGGAATGGTTTCCATCTAGACCATAGGGAAATCATGAAAAAGGATCAGATGCACTGTTAAAATTTAGACACGAATTGTCTATGGAATTTCCTAAATCTATTACTGTAATAACCCTATCCAATAAATGAAATGAGGCTAATTACATATTTTATTTACATATATATGTATATAATGTATATTTTATTTATGTAATATATATACTTTATTTACATATATTTTATTTATTTATTTCATGCTAGTTCATCGTGATTTTCCTTTCTAAGTCTACATAAAATAACTGTTTAAGGACTCTGGGGAATTTTCTAGAGGTTGTCATTAAACTTATTAGCCTACAATTTCACCTGCAGTTTTGACAATGAAATATTTTCCTATCACCAATCTTCCAGAAATGCTACAATATTTACCATAAATATTGCTACCAACGCAATATTTTTCAGACGTTATTGGTCCATGGTCTTATGATCAAATTTGCAAGCTCTCTCACTATTTGTGATACAATTTAATTAAATGTGGAAACCTTCCCTCTTCAAAGAAACTAGGTTGATTTAAAACATATTCTTTCTGATTTTAGATTCTTTTCTATTATCGATATTTATTCATTTCTTCCAGTTTGAAAACAATATCCCTTCAGAGAATTACCTGAAGCAATATAAGCAAAAATCCACTTTTAACTTTTTAAAGATCTAAAATTCTAATATTATTTTTTTTTAGGATTCTTTGAAGGATATACAAGTGTTAAAAACACCCAACACATACTTGCTTTTAAATATATATTTTAAACAATGCAGACTGTTCTAAGGCAGTTTTCATCTTTAAAACTGTGTGCCCATAATTGTTACTTTTAAATCTTCCTTCTATTTCTTTGCACCAACTTTTAGACATTTATCCTAGATAAAAGAGAATGATTCAGCACAGGAGGGAGACAGAGAAGTGGCAAAGGTCAAGAGAAGCAGGGGTAGGGACGGGGCAAGCAGCACAAGTTGCCCAAATTCCATGTTAGACCCTGGTTCATGAAATTGAACCTGCAAAATAAGAGGCAGCCAGCATTCCATAATTACCACGCAAATTGGTCCTGAATAAGGTCCTTCCGTATTACTATTTATTTCAGTCCACCTGGTTATAAAACTGAATGCTTGTGTCCCCGCCAAAATTCATGTGTTGAAGTGCTAACTCCCAATGTGATGGTATTTGGAGGTGGGGCCTTTGGGAGACAACCAGGTTTAAGTGAGGTCATGAGAGCAGGGCCCCCATGATGGGATTAGTGTCCTTATTTAAGAAGAGGAAGAGATCAGAGCTCCCCACACCCCGACCATGTGAGGACACAGTGACATGGTGCAAAGGTGGTCTGCAGACCAGAAAGATAACTTTATCAGGAACCAAATCAATGAGCACCTTAGCCTTGGACTTCCCAGCCTCCAGAACTGTAAGAAATAAATTCCTGTTGTTTAAGCCACCCAGTCTAAGGTTTTTTGTTTTTCCTGTAGCCCAAGCTAAGACACACTATAAGCGTGGTAAAAAAAAGACATCTTATTGAAATTAAATGTTAGCTATAAAATTACTCCCCAGGGCTTCCCCGGTGGCGCGGTGGTTGGGAGTCCGCCTGCCGATGCAGGGGACACGGGCTCGTGCCCCGGTCCGGGAAGATCCCACGTGCCGCGGAGCGGCTGGGCCCGTGAGCCATGGCCGCTGAGCCTGCGCGTCCGGAGCCTGTGCTCCGCAACGGGAGAGGCCAC
>NW_021703776.1:89436398-89606160 GCF_005190385.1 Monodon monoceros
AAAAAAAAAAAAAAAAAAAAAAAATTACTCACCTGCTTAGAAACAAAGTAACTCCTGTGCTCTTCAACATTAAATCCATACCCTGGACCTAAGCTTTGAGCTGCCCTACCCACCTCATCCCCATGTCCAATCATGCAAGAGTCTACCTCATCAATCCACGTACGTGTCTATCAGCTAAAGTAAATTGCTCATTCCCATGCCTTTGCAAATATTAATTCTTCCACCTTAAATGGCCTTGCCCCTCCCTTCTAGCTGTTCATATTGTTCTCCTCCATTCCTCCTTCCTTATCAGAAAACAAAAATAAAAATAACTACAGTAAAAACTAATAAACACGCGCCCTCTGTGATTTCTCATAATAGAATCACCCCTTGCTGCCCTGCTCCCTCCCACATCTTGCTTCTTGGTGGAAAGCAGGAGGAGGAAAGCTTAGATCAGTGGTTTGGTGTTAAAGATTCTGTGTTAAATGGTGTGGGTAGGACCCAGGCCTTGATATTTGGAAGGCTTCCCTGGGGAATTGAATGTGTACTCAGGAATGAAAGCCACCATGGGATCAATGCTCCTCAGCCCAGCTGTGCACAGGGTCAAGGGCTAAGCTCTGGACACATTCTCTTAATTAGGAGTTATCCACAGGCCTACCAAATTAGACTCTCTGAGGCTGAGGCATTTGCATTATTAAACACTTCTTGCCAAACCTAGACTGAGAAACTTGGGCCCAAACAGCACATCAGCCTGATAGTAGAGCAGGGTGGAAGGTTCGGTTCTAAGGCCCACTGTCCTCTTCCCCTCCCATTCTGAAGTCCTTTAAAGTACAGGAACAATGCCCCTTTTAACATCATCCAAAACATCACTTGGGTATTCTATGATGCCCTAGAGGGGGGTCATTATGAAAGCCCCAGCTTCACCTAGGGTGGTTCTATAGTACATGCCCAACAGAACAAGCAAGTGTGGGCACATGCAACAGTGCCCTGTTTTGTGCAAAAGAAGAAGAGGAATATGTGAAACAACAAAGAAAAACGTGTGATCCTCAGAAGTACTCTGTGCTCCCTGAAAAGCAACCACGCAACCATGATACCACCCTCAACTTATTATCTCAGTGGTTCAGCCAGTCTGCAGGGAGCACAGAAAAGGGAATGAATTCTGCCTAGAAGAGGGTGCAGGTAAAGCCTCACCGAGGAGGTGGCACTTAAGCTCCGTCCGAGAAGAATTTAACCAGATGAAGAATTCGGTTCAAAGCTTGCTAGGAAGAGGGGAAAGCCCCAAGCTGCAACAGTGAATGTCTTGTTCTGGTACCAAGAATCACCACTGTGCTCACATGTAAGGAGTATGAAGGAAAGAAACAGCACGAAGCTAGATGGCTGAGGGAGAGGATGAAGCCTTGAGCGGCCTACTAAAGAGGTCGCAGACAATGGGAATCAGCAAAGCTTTTATATCAGAGAATCCGTTACCACTCTGGTCTGTGCCAAGTCCTCCTTATTCACAACTTTAATAGAACCACAACGTTACAGTTCTCTGGGAATCATGGAACATCTTACAACTGTCTCATTGTAATTTTGTAACATCTTCAGACAATCTAAACATTCATGAAAAGGTTCACTGTCAGAATAAAAATTGCAAGAAAGGTCTTTAAGTGACTGTAAAATTTCCTAAGAAAAGCTTGCAGACTCTTCAGGCTCGTGCTCAATCCCCACAGGTATCCTCAACTGCTGTCACATTCAGTTGCTATAACAACCTGCCACTCACATCTACTTTACACCAGTAACCTAAAGACAGCTGGAGCCAGAAGAGGTGAACTCAAACATAAAGCAAAAGATGCCAGTGGAGGAAAACTCAGCAGGGAGGTAATTACAAATGAAATCACTATTCTCTTAATGACCCTTAAAAAAGCAAATGATAATGTAGACCCTTGAACACACGCAGCGCGTGTTGAGAGACTGAAAGGTACACCAGGAATGAACATTTTATCATTGACTAAGAAAGGGTCTCTTTTCCCAACTTCATTTCCATCCACTCCCTCTCTGCAAAAGACTGCATAAATTCCCAAAGGTCAAAGTGGGTACTTCCTTAACCTTGCTCTCCTCCAATTTAAACAGGCATGACTACCATTACTCACCTAACCCTTTGTCTCTCCCTCTGAAACAAACAGAAAAACAACCAGCTTTCCCAGCCTAAGCAAAATTTTCCATCAATGTTGATTTTACTCCTTTCCTGCCTGACTCTTGCACAATGTTGTTTCAACATTCTTTTGCTCACTGAAAACTTTACCCTCTCCTTCCAGACCGGCTCTTATGGAGCTTGTCCTATTCCACTTGTCCCATAAGGTCAGTTCACCTTTCTAACCTTTCTTATTAAATTATAGAACACTTGGGGACAGGGACTGTGTCTTATTTGGGGCCATAACGGGACCAGCAAACAGTAGGTGGCCAATTTTGTGAATGTGATCGGAACTGCATGAAGAAATTTTGCCCCATACACAGAAAAACTCCAAAAAGGTTGCTTTCTTCAATTTGTTGGTTTAGAGCCTGTGGGATGTGGGAGGCCCTATTATTTAATCCTGGTCAGAAATGGCTTTGACGTGCTTTTCTTAGCTCTCAAGAAGGAAACAGAGGACTTCCCTGGTGGCGCAGTGGTTGAGAGTCCACCTGCCGATGCAGGGGACACGGGTTCGTGCCCCGGTCCGGGAAGATCCCACATGCCGCAGAGTGGCTGGGCCCGTGAGCCATGGCCGCTGAGCCTGCGCTCCACAACGGGAGAGGTCACAGCAATGAGAGGCCCGCGTACTGCAAAAAAAAAAAAGAAGGAAACAGAAAAGAAAGACTATGGCTTTTTTCTCTTTCTGTAACTTTAGAAGAAACCAGACTTCTATTTAAAATGAGTAGTTGGCATTTTGGCTGCAGGGAACATTTCTCAGGATGATGAAAAGTGAAATAAAATCAAAGAGCAGACAAGCACGTTTTCAGTGACATCAACATTTTCTAAGATGCTGTGGACCCTCTGTAAGGCTTTAAGATGTGTCCGTCTGCTCATTTACCATGAAGTAGGCGCAGAGCTCCACAACAGCTACACTATATGTATGCGGGAGGTGGATGAGTATGCGGACGCACTCTTGCACAGAAATGTTTATTATTTCAATTTTGCTCTTAACACTTTATGTAGATATTTGGAAGTGTTAAATTTCCATGAAAATTAATGAAAAGAGGAATATTATGTGGGTGGAGAGGAGGCATGAAGAAACAAAACATGAAATTCCAACAAGGGAATGTGATGAACAAGGGCTTCACACTTCACCTTCTCCTGAAGCCTTCTCATACAAAGCCCGCTGCCCAGTGGCCACTTCTGGCTGAAAAATATCGTACTGAATACTTACCAAACCATTTCCACATACACTGCCCTTGATGGTGTTAAGCTTCCCCTTAGCGTCCTCGGTGCAAATTACCACTCCACCTTGTGGCTGTCGCAATCCACCAGGGAAGGAGAAATCGTGAGCCCTGTTCTCTTCTCCCAGAAGAGGGGTGCTCTTCAAAGACAGCCTTCTCAGAAGTGCTCAGGGTGCAGGCCCACCCGGAACGGGAGTGATGAGTCATCAGGCGGTCCTGCCCACTCGCATCTCAAGTGAATGAAACGAGAACCGACTGGACTGGCTGATGGCTCCCAGCCTTGGGAGGATAACAGTGAAGAGTAATTGAGATCTACTTTCTATCAGACAATACATGAGGAGTTTTTTTAAAAATAGCAAGCGCTAGGCAGTATTAGTAGTATTATTAGATGAGCATGATGAGGTCCACAGAGGTTATGTAACTCGCCTAACGTCACAAGTTAATAAAGGATAGAGTTGGGATTTGCACCCAAAAGGTGGCCCTTTGGAGGAGAGATGCCCACCCTGCCAGGAGGTGTGATGTGAGTGTTGGAAGGGTAGACTGAGGAAGGAACCAAGGCCAGTGAGGAAGAGGCCCTGTAACTAAAAATGGAGGCCAAAGACTTCTGTCTGACTCAGGCCCAGTCTGTGGGACTCAAGAGCTTCCTCTGCAGGACACACAAGGTTCCAGCCAACACAGCTCCAGTCACAGTGTCACGGCCTCAAAGGAAATGGGAGACTTGCTCAGGGCGGCAATACCCAGGTGTACGTGGAGAGGAAGCCCTCTGAAAACCCAGAATGTCCAAGGAGGACTGCAGAAGGCATGGGAAAATCATAGCCCCAGGAGGCTCATAATTTTTCCAAGTGACAACAGCAGTCTTTGGGCCTCTGCCAGTGGATCCCGCAGCCCTGAGCAACGAAGGGGAACAGAAACTCATACCGGAGGGCACAAGTGACTCCGAGAGAGCTGGGAGGGGCACTGTGCCATGGAAGGTGACAGCCGTCTGACATTAGCAAAAACTTCCCATTTGGAGGGACTTGTGGCAATGGGATCACAAAGAAAAAGGACCCGATTTTTCAACAGGATGGATTTTTGAATAAAATACACAAGGGCCGTGTGCGTCTTTCACTTCATCGATATTTTGGTCAGCGGAAGGTCCTTGATCTTGGCACAGAGTATCTTAATGTCTAGATTTTCTGCATCCATTTGCTATCCTATACACACCTTTAAAAGATGCTGCTGAAACTTAAACAGGGTGTGAAACCTGAATCCACATGAAATGTGCCCTAAAATCACCTAAGTATTGTCTGCAGCCCAACTAGGGTTCTTGCCTCAAACACTGTGTTGAAAGGTATGTGCTGTCAGAGCCCTCGATGGACTTGGAGACACACGAGGTGAAGTGGGGACACAGCCGCTCCTCCCATCGGGGACCACCTCCATGGCGGGGGTCTCACAGCAGTCTCCTCGGCCAAGAACTAGCTATAACTGTCTCAACTTTTTCAGGAACATCGCTTAAAACCAGACGATTTTCCAGGAGAGCCCTGCTGCATTTGATCAATAAGGCACAGAGTTTAAGAGCTATATTTCTCCATTTTCCCCTTGAACACGAGTCTATCCTTTTCTAAGCTGAATTCACCAGGGATTTCCTGTGGAGCCACGCTCCTCCACAGGGCCCCATGCTGAACTGGAGAAAGAGCCCCCAAATGAGGCACTCGAAGGGTTCACCTGAGGCTGGCTGGAAAGGCATCATCCCTTAGTATCAAGGTCCCAAAACTACTTTGATTGGAATCACCTGGGGAGCTTGTTAATCACAAATTCTCAGCTCCTAGAGGGATTCCCAGTCCAGTGGTTTTGGGGAGTGGGGTGGCCATAAATTTCCAATAAACTTCTCAGGATGTTCTGATGCAAGCCGTCCACAAACCACACTGACCAGTGCGGGGAAAAATGTTGCTCCAAAGAAAGAATGAGCGTTTATGGAATGCCTACCCTGTGGGACTATTTCATACAGACATGAGCACACTCAACCCCCATGCCTGCTCTCTGACGTGGGCAGTGCTATTACCCCCATTGTACTCATAAAGAAATTGAAGTTCACAAAAGTTTTGTAACATGCCCAAGTTTATACATCTAACAAGATGCAAATAGAACTTGAACCAGGTCTGTCTATGTAAACCCCAAAGTCAAGCACTTTCCCCCATACAACATGGGTTTCTAGGACTAGCAAACTCTGCGGACAGGTTGAAGAATTGAGACCTAAGAGGGGGTACTGGACTTCAAATCTGGGGAAAAAGTAAATATCCTACACCCTTGGAGACTGTTGGGTTTCATATTTTGGGGGTCACCTAAACATCCAAGTGTCTACTTGTTTGGCCTTCACAGGAAATAGGAAGACCCTGGCCCACCATTTTCTCCCCTGGGACACACCATATGCCTCACTACTTTTTATCTAATCCACCCAACATCACTGTTGTCATTGATTATGGCAACTGGCAGTGACAGAAAGACCAACCAAGAGAGCTCGAGAGAGAAGAATCTCACAATGAGAATCTGAAAAGAGAAACAGAAGTTGATGCATTCTGCTTGGACTCATTGTCAGGACAGAGGAACGATCGTAGGCTTCATTCCTGCTTCTCTCTGCACTTATAATGGCATAAATTAACATCCTCTTCAGAGACAATTAAGCTGATCGTTCTGACAAGGCCATCACAATGCTAGACTTTCGTCTCTGAGAGGATGCTTAGCGAGGAAAGAAAGATAATCAGACAGTATAATAAATGTATTTTTATTTTATATGTATATATGTATTATACTCTCGATTCTTTGTTACTGGTTTCCTACAGATAGAAAAGGAATGAAGAGAAAAAGAACTCTCTACCTGGAATTTGCCTTTAATTTGTCATTCCCTTTCCTCAAGACTTATTTCTGAGGTTTTCTGACACCCATACAATGCCAATAGTGAATTTTCTTACTGAAACGATAAAATTTTCCAATTCCAAGCCCAATTTCCAATTCCTAAAACCGTGGCAAATTCTTAAAAAAAAAAGTCACCATCCTGGCCCTGAAACATTTTTGTGGATGCGCAGATAAGTGAGGGCTGGTGAAGTCTGCCCCGTCTCAAATTACCCCAATTACTTATAGAGATAGAATGCAGAGAAGTCCAGAATGACAAATTCCATCTAATATTCTGGTCCTGCCTGCCATTCTTCTCGCTTACACTGTGCATTCATTTTGCAGAATGTTCTCATGTGCCCAGGCGAACAGAGAAAATCCTCAAAGCTACACTGCAGCTCTGCATCTACTACAGGACACGGAGCTCCTCCCACTTTTTAAGGAACTAATATGATTTAGAACTGGAGGTGTAATCTCAAATTCATCAATCTTAAGAATTTTCACATTTTACATCAAGTCCTTAGAGTAATTTGCAAAGTGAAATTTTTGGTAAAATTATTAGATATTTCAAGTTTCCTTTCTAAATCCAGATCGTCTCTTCCAAATCTTAATCCTGTATGTGTGCACTGATCCCTAAGGTCAATTAATTACACTCATATGCTGTCCCTCCCCTACATGCTATTTCAAACCTCACATTTATTACATTCATATTTAATTTTGCCTTGGAATTCATAATTATAGTTTAAATTTGTATTGTTGTAGAGGTTTTTAAGTGGTTATAAACTAGTATCATGCTTGCTTTATTCCCATTTGCTTCATCACATAACTATCACTGCATTTTCAAGTCTCCATGATGTATTTTTAAAATTTTATTACTTCAATAGTTAAAACATGAAGATAAAAAAATTAGGCAGCAATAAAAAGTAAGTTTCCTTACTACTATTAGTCTCCAGTTTTCCAATCCTTTCACAATTTTATGTAAAATATTTACTTAAAACAATTTTACGGATCTTTCCAGAACCTGTAATGCATTTACAGTGTATATGTGTGTGTACAAATAGATTTTTATAACATAAATCATAGCATACCATTACCATTCACTGTTCTGAACCCTTTTATTTTTACTTCACAATGTATCTTGGTAATCATTATTTAGCAGTACATAAAGACTTGCATCCTGCGTTTTAACTGCCGCATCGTATTTCATTGTTTGGACATACTGTTATTCAGTCATTAATTTACCAGTTGCACAAATTCAGGGAGCCCCTCACATTCTCTTCTCTGGGGTTGTGCAAGGCCCTGCACTATATTGTTTCTAATCCTACTGCACACAGTCCTGCAATAAATACCTTTGGAAATAAGGCCTGTGTACAGGTACCATTAACTAGCTGATCTGTAGAATGAAACCCTAGATGTGAAGTGACTGATTAATTGATCCCTCTAAATGACGCCATCTACGCCTCCCTCTTCCTCACCCCATCACTGACTCCTGTTGATTCTACCTCAAGTCTATACTACCTTTCCATCACCTCCACCTCCACCTTGGACCAGGTCACCATCACCACTTTCCTGGGCTATTGCAAGACCTTCCAAACTGGTCTCTCTGCCGTCCACCTGCCTGCCTCCCAGCCTATCCTCTACAGGGCTGCCAGTGTGACTGTTAAAAAATGTAAATCTGTGCACCTAACGTTCCTGCTTAAAGCCGCTTAATGTTTCCCTTTGCCTAAGGTAAGTCCAGATTCCTTCCACAGCCTCTCTGGCCCTTGCTTAATAACCAGGCTCATCTCTTACTCTCTTACACGCCCACTCTACACTCTGGCCATACTGAACCTCTGTCACGTCCTTGATGGAACTGATCACAATCTGACCCTTGGCACATCTGACTCCATTTGCCCAGAACACTAACTCCTGTATAAGTCAACCCTCCATCTACTCAGCTACTCCTCCATTCTCAGTCTTCAGCTTCGACGTACAGCATAGTGGTTAACAGCACACGCTGTAGAACTAAGCTGCCTGGGTCTGCCTCTACCATTTACTAGCTGTATACTCAAGATAAGTTAATCTACTTCTCAGTGCTTTATTTTCCCCATCTGTAAAATGGGACTAACAATAGTATCAACCTCATAGATTTGTTGTGAGCATTAAATTGGTTAGTGTGCATAAGGCACTAAGCATGATAGATGGCTCACAGTAAGTACTCAGTACCTGACAGGTATGATTACTCTTATGTACCCTCCTTCGAGAGGTCTTCATGGACCCCTTGGACAAGGTCAGATCATTTTATCATAGTATCCCTGCCATATGAATGGGTCCAAAGAGCAGAGGAAGATGTACTAGTGATTAACTTACTAATGTGGCTTCATTCATTCATTTAATCATTTATTCACCTACATGACACATATTCATATGTGCAGTCTCTGCTCCAGGCAGCATGCTAGACACCTGCGAGCACTGGGCAGACTCACTGCCTTCCCAGGGCTGCTAAAGTAAGGAACTGAGCTCCCTGATTATTGATTTTGCTATTCAGTCAGTTAATATTTACGGCACTAATAGTTAAGCCTCGTGGTCAGGCAATCTTCTGGATGCAAGACATAGAACAGAAAAGCCCAACCAAGCCCCTCACTGAGAGAGCTTTCTGTGGGATAGAGACTCAGACAACAAACAAACACACTTTTAACATAGAGTTAAACTGTGATGGCAGCAATGGGGGACAAGAACAAGAGCAGAGTAAGGGAGGCTGTTCTAGATCAAGTGTCAGCAAAGTCCTTTTGGAAGAGGTGACACTTAAGCAGACCCTTAGATGAAGTGAGAGAGAGACAAGGTCTATTTGGTGAAAGAGTTCCAGACAGAGGTAACTCCAAGTGCAGAGTCCCTCAGATTTCTGTCTTGTTCAGGGACAAGCAAGAATGTTGGTGAGGCTAGACCTCAATCAGCAAGGGTGAGAGTGACAGGAGATGAGACTGGAGTGGCATCTGGGGCTTTCTGGGTCAAGATGAGGACTTTGGATTTTCTAAGTCTGAAAGGAAACCATTAGAGGTTTTTGAGCCAAGAAGTGACCAGAACAGAATTATGTTGTAAAGAATCACATTAGCTGATGTGTGGAGAATAGATCTGAATGTATGTGGGAGAGGACAGCTATCATCAGAGAAACCATTTAAGAGGCTACTGCAATAATCCAGAAGATGGTGGCTTGGGTTAGAATGGGAACAGTGCTGGTGGTCAGAAGTAGTAAGATTCAAGACTCAAGATTCAAGATTCAAGATTCGTGCCCCGGCCCGGGAAGATCCCACACGCCGCGGAGCGGCTGGGCCCGTGAGCCATGGCCGCTGAGCCTGTGCGTCCGGAGCCTGTGCTCCGCAACAGGAGAGGCCACAGCAGTGAGAGGCCCGCGTACCGCAAAAAAAAAAAAAAAAAAGGAGCAGTCAGTGATGGAGGGGGAAAGTCAGAGCAGAAAAGGGAATAACTATTTACAGTTATTAAGTTATAGAGGTAAAAAAGGGGTGGGAGGTGAAAAGGCACAAAAAGGATTCCTGAAGGAACTCATCACAGGTATTCTGCTGGCATCTTCCCCCTCTTTATTCTTTAATACCACACCCTCCCAGAGCCTGTGGTTTTTCTTCCATGCCTACTCCCTATGCTTCTTTCTTCTCCCCACTTCTACTGAATCAAATATGTGTGTATGTGTGTGCATGTGTGTGTGTGTGTGCCTATGCACATGTGCAATGCTTGCATTAGGCAGCCAACAAAAGAACTGGTCAAAAGATATTCAACCTAGAGGAGAAATGATAAATCAGTGGAATTGCTGGTCTTCTTGGTTTTGCTGTTTAAGAAGTCTTGAGATTGACATATACACACTACTATATATAAAACAGATAACTAATAAGAACCTACTGTATAGCACAGGGAATTTACTCAATACTCTGTAATGACCTATATGGGAACAGAATCTAAAAAAGAGTGGATGTATGTATATGTATAACTGATTCACTTTGCTGTACAGCAGAAACTAACACAACATTGTAAAGCAACGATACTCCAATAAAAACTAATTACAAAGAAAGAAGTCTATAGCTCAATATACTTGAAATATATTATTCTGGGCAGAGAGACAAGTCAGATCACATTGACAAATAGTCAAAATAACCAAATTTCCCCTAGTCCAATCAATCTTCCCTCAATTATTTAAAATTTCAGACCTATAACATCTTCCCTTTGATTTTCCTTATTATGTCTTTATGTCCCTGACGTGACCTGATGTGACGAGACATCTCAACAACATTAAATCCTTGGAGCTTGCAGGAAAGCTTCCCCTCAGCTTGAAAAAAGAGAATCTAACAGAGGTATTTCTATTTAAAATAACTATTTAAAATGTTGTGTAATTTTTTGAAATAACTTTTGTGATATTTTTCTTATTATAAAACATAAATAGATTTAATTAGTCCTAGCAAATTAAAAGTGGTGGTAAACTAATCTGTTTTCTTTCTTCCTATACTTTTGTCTCTTGACTTCTGATAACAGCCTCTATTTCCCTTTTAAGGGTACATTTCCATGTAAACTAAACCAAAAGAGAACAAAATGGAAAGTTTTAAATTTCTCTCTGAATCTAACTCTCTTATTATACTCTTTAAGTCCACTGACAGATTTTATGGGTCCCAACCTGATATCTTTCCATTGTTTGGGGGGTATTATCAAGTACATCATCTCTGTTTTTATGACTGTCATATAGTACCTAAAATTAGTTATTAAATAAAATACCCCAATTCTCATCAAATGTCAGCTGTTGTAACATGTCATATCTGTGGTCCAAGAGACTCTTTTAAGCCCCAATTCATGTTTCCTACTGCCTGCTTTATATCTCACCTTAAAGATCCCTCATACCTACCATGCTCCAAACTGAACGTCTGGTTCTTCCTCCATCTCAGTGGTCCTTTCATCCTCTCAGTTGCTGTGAGTCCTCCCTACGGACTCCATCACCCTCAACCTCCACAACCGACTGTCACTAAATCCAGTCAATTCCACCTCTACAGTATGTCTTAAAGCTCTCCATTCACTGCATCTCCTCTGCCCCAACACCAACCCAAGGCATCCTCATCTACATTACATACCGCAAAAGCCTCCTAACTGGTCTCTCCTCTTGTATACTTTCCCCTTCCAATCCACATCCAATCTCAAAATACTTTTCTCATAGACATCATTCTGAAAAATAAAATCAGGTAAGATAATTCCCTGGTTATCAAAACAGCACTGTTAGACCAAAATCATTCATCAAAACATAATGGTACTCAGTTATGATGTTAGTTGCTAAAAAGAGCTGAGAGTTCCGAAAATCTAAGAAAACATGCAGATTCTAATTTAATAATTCGCACATGATATGGTCATGAACTTTCTTCTATGAATTCTTCTGTGGAGGATCAAGGCTTCACATATAAGGCAAAATCATCAACAACCCTTTCTTAATGAAGAAGTCAGCTAAGAATGAGGAAAGACTTTCTAAAGCTTTGTCCCCTTAAAAAATACCTTTTAGGGTTCAAGAATTCTTGATATATCACTATTGACCTCCGCTATTGACCATACAGCTTTATGAAAGATGCTGATAGTATATCACTTCCTCTGTTTTAATTTCCTCAAAAAGTCTTATCTTGTGCATAATGTTAAGGCTTTTAGGACTTCTCCTGGGAGTCTATTCCCCATTCCTAAATGACCTCGCTACTTTGTTATTACAGATCTGATAAAAACTCTGACGAAACACTTCTTATATGTTTCTATTTTATTTATCGAAGCATCTATTTATGCATGTTGTTAGTTAAGGGTGCTGTTGTTTTCAAGATGTACAAAAGAAAACAAAATGTTTTCTCGTGAGGAGATAACATTTCCTTGGAAACAGGACTTTTTCCCTTAACTGCAATGACATTAATAATCAGGTGTCTCAAGTCATACAAAAGGGAGGAAAGGGAACAGAAATTACCAGCCAATCTTTCCTATGTCAATGGGGAACACAAGGATCATGACCCTCATCTGGGACAAGAGTAGATGTTCAACAAGTTAATCTTTCATCATATTTTCATTTCTAAATACATCATATGACAACAGCAACAAAATAGTTGTCATCAAAAGAGAAGATTCTGAGTAAAACCACTCAAGCAACAACCAAAGAGCCCCAGCTTAATCCCACTGCTCCTCTAAGAAGCCCGTCCACACCCATCATGTGCCACCCAGAACCAAGCACAGAGGGCATCTGATCAAATGCAGAAGAAAAGGGTTTGGTCAGGGACTTCCCTGGTGGTCCAGTGGTTAAGACTTCGCCTTCCAATGCAGGGGATGTGGGTTCGATCCCTGGTCAGGGAGCTAAGATCCCACACGCCTCGGGGCCAAAAAAATCAAAACATAAAACAGAAGCAATATTGTAACAAATTCAATAAAGACTTTAAAAATGGCCCACATCAAAAAATCTTTAAGAAAAGAATAAAAAGGATACGGGCAAAGAAGTATTTCTTTGTACAGACCTCTGTAGGGCTCTATTTACACAGTGACAAAGGAGCAGATGAAAGAAGTAAAGGAAAACTCAAATGACTCAAATCAGAATGTTTACCAATTTACAAAATTCTCAAACTGTACATCCAACATTCAAGTGACTAAATTTTTTCTTTTCATTTTCCCCCAGATGCTCACTGTCGCGTCAATAGCCCTGAGTCTGAGGAGTGAAATAATTTGCAAACCATGAGGAGAACCACATGTAATTTTTCATAGCAAAAGCTTAAAACAGAACATTTTGTTTGTGGTCAGAATTGGGAAGCTAGGAAACTACCTTGTTATGATTAAACCTTTTTCTACCCACTTCTTTCAAGATCTGCAAGACAAATAATCCATCAGACCAGAATTAAGGACAAAGAAGGGGGAACTGGCTTGGGGTCTATCAATCACAGGATGATCCAAAATCACGAGTACAATTTTGTGAATAAAAAATTTACAAAAGTTTGGAGCTACTCCCTGTAAGACACAAACAAAAAAAAAATGTTGAACTGACTAAAAATTGCATGGTGAAAGTAGCAAATGTTACTCTTTAACACAGTTTTCTGGAATATCTGGTCAATAAACATGTTATTAATTTGGTGTTTTTTTCAAAACAGTTATTTGGGGAAAACTTTAAAGGAAAAATTATGGCATGTCACAACGTGGTCCAAAATAGTGGCGATGTTTCCTTCGGATGTATACCCAGGAGTGGGATTGCTGGATCATATGGTAGCTCTATTTTTAATTTTTTTGAGGAATTGCCATATTGTTTTCCATTAGTGGCAACACCAATTTATATTCCCACCAACAGTGTGTGAGTATTCTCTTAATCAGTATCTTACAGAGCTATCTGCACCCCCGTGTTCATTGCAGCATTACTTACAATAACCAAGATACGGAAACAACCTAAGTGTCCTTTGATGGATGAATCAATAAACTGTGGTACATATACACAATGGAATATTATTCAGCCATAAAAAAGCAGGAAATGTGCCATTTGTGGTAATATGGATGAACCTGGAGGGCATTATGCAAGTGAAATAAGCCAGACAGAGAAAGACAACTACTGTATGGCATCACTGACATGTGGAATATTAAAAAAAAAAATCTAATTTCATGGAAACAGAGATTAGAATGGTGGTTGGTTGCCAGGGCCTAGGGAAGGGGAAAATGGAAATGTGGGGGGGGGTGGGTGTAGTTCAAAGGACAAACTTTCAGTTATAAGAAGAATAAGTTTTGAGGATCTAACATACAGCATGGTCACTCTAGCTAATAATACAGCATTGTATACTTTAAAGTTGCTGAGAATAGATTTCAAGCATTCTCACCATAAAAAAAAAATTTAACTATGTGAGGTGATGAATGTGTTAATTATCTTGATCTTGGTTTGTGTTAATTATCTTGATCATTCCACAGTGTATCTGTATATCAAATCATCACATTTTACACTTTAAGTATATACAATTATATTTGTCAAGTTTTCCTCAATAAAGCTGGAGGGGAAAAAAAGATTAAAAAAACAATGGCAACAGCAAAGTTTGTTCCCACCTGGAGAAAGTCACAGCTCAGAGTCCTGCTGGCTAATATCACAAGGTCTCAATCAGCCTTCAACCCCGCAGGCTCAGAAACGAGGCTTTGTCAGCACATTAAAGAATCCTTCTCCCATAGCTGAGACTGAGGGATAAATCCAGAATGCTAGTTTATGAATTTCTATCGAGAAAAGATCCACACAGGGACATGAATTTTCAGTCTGTGTGAAAAACAACATTTTACGTCCAGCATGATAACATTCTTTTCCTTCTTGGGAAGCCAAAAAAAATAAAAATAAAATAAGAATGAGGGTGGATAGAGATGAAGGCGAGTTGGAAGCAGTAAATGTAAGGGCTGACATCCAGCCCGGCCTCCCTGATGCAACGCGCCCATCTGGCCTCTGCCAGTGCAACCCAAGAATCCAAAGGCATCCTTTTGCCAAGGTTCCGTTTCAGCTAATCAGGGCTCAGAGAGGCACCACCAGCTTTGTCCCAGTGTCTTTTCTGTTTTCCCATGGTTAATCAACCTCATTGCTTAGCAACACATTCTTCCATTAGATATATTAATACTTTTAATCACATTCAAGTCGTCTGGCTTGCAGGGGAGCCATTCTGTAGCTTTCAGGTGACTTTGTACATTTCTCTATTACAACAGATTTTGAAGTCTAATTTCAGCAGATCATCTCACGTCCTTTATTTGGAAATTCTGAGGGGTTAGACCAACAGGTCTGTAGCTCCCAAGGACAAACAATAATCTCATTATCCCAGTTAGTTCACTTTGTTCAAATTAAGTCTGGCTCAGAAAACATAAAAAGTTTTTTTTGTTGTTGTTGTTGTTTTAAAGATAGCTGTTCAACAGCCAACATCATCCTCAATGGTGAAAAACTGAAAGCATTTCCACTAAGATGAGGAACAAGACAAGTTTCCCACTCTCACCACTCTTATTCAACAGAGTTTTGGAAGTTTTAGCCACAGCAATCAGAGAAGAAAAGGAAATAAAAGGAATCCAATTGAGAAAAGAAGAAGTAAAGCTGTCACTGTTTGCAGATGACATGATACTATACATAGAGAATCCTAAAGATGCTACAAGAAAACTACTAGAGCTAATCAATGAATGTGGTAAAGTTGCAGGATACAAAATTAATGCACAGAAATCTCTGGCATTCCTATACACTAATGATGAAAAATCTGAAAGTGAAATCAAGAAAACACTCCCATTTACCATTGCAACAAAAAGAATAAAATATCTAGGTATAAACCTACCTAAGGAGACTAACGACCTGTATGCAGAAAATTATAAGACACTGATGAAAGAAATTAAAGATGATACAAATAGATGGAGAGATATACCATGTTCTTGGATTGGAAGAATCAACATTGTGAAAATGACTCTACTACCCAAAGCAATCTACAGATTCAATGCAATCCCTATCAAACTACCAATGGCATTTTTCACAGAACTAGAATGAAAAATTTCACAATTTGTATGGAAACACAAAAGACCCCGAATAGCCAAAGCAATCTTGAGAACAAAAAACAGAGCTGGAGGAATCAGGCTCCCTGACTTCAGACTATACTCCAAAGCTACAGTAATCAAGACAGTATGGTACTGGCACAAAAACAGAAAGATAGATCAATGGAACAGGATAGAAAGCCCAGAGATAAACCCACGCACATATGGTCACTTTATCTTTGATAAAGGAGTCAGGAATGTACAGTGGAGAAAGGACAGTCTCTTCAATAAGTGGTGCTGGGAAAACTGGACACATACATGTAAAACTATGAGATTAGAACACTCCCTAACACCATACACAAAAATAAGCTCAAAATGGATTAAAGACCTAAATGTAAGGCCAGAAACTATCAAACTCTTAGAGGAAAACATAGGCAGAACACTCTATGACATAAATCACAGCAAGATGCTTTTTGACCCACCTCCTAGAGGAATGGAAACAAAAACAAAAATAAACAAATGGGACCTAACGAAACTTCAAAGCTTTTGCACAGCAAAGGAAACCATAAACAAGACCAAAAGACAACCCTCAGAATGGGAGAAAATATTTGCAAATGAAGTAACTGACAAAGGATTAATTTCCAAAATTTACAAGCAGCTCATGCAGCTCAATATCAAAATAACAAACAACCCAATCCAAAAATGGGCAGAAGACCCAAATAGACATTTCTCCAAAGAAGATATACAGACTGCCAACAAACACATGAAAGAATGCTCAACATCATTAATTATTAGAGAAATGCAAATCAAAACTACAATGAGATATCATCTCACACCAGTCAGAATGACCATCATCAAAAAATCTAGAAACAATAAATGCTGGAGAGAGTATGGAGAAAAGGGAACACTCTTGCACTGCTGGTGGGAATGTGAATTGGTACAGCCACTATGGAGAACAGTATGGAGATTCCTTAAAAAACTACAAATAGAACTACCATGTGACCCAGCAATCCCACTACTGGGCATATACCCTGAGAAAACCATAATTCAAAAAGAGTCATGTACCAAAATGTTCATTGCAGCTCTATTTACAATAGCCTGGAGATGGAAACAACCTAAGTGCCCATCATCGGATGAATGGATAAAAAAGATGTGGCACATATATACAATGGAATATTACTCAGCCATAGAAAGAAACGAAATTGAGCTATTTGTAATGAGGTGGATAGACCTAGAGTCTGTCATACAGAGTGAAGTAAGTCAGAAAAAGAAAGACAAATACCGTATGCTAACACATACATATGGAATTTAAGAAAAAAAAATGTCATGAAGAATGTAGGGGTAAGACAGGAATAAAGACACAGACCTACTAGAGAACGGACTTGAGGATATGGGGAGGGGGAAGGGTGAGCTGAGACAAAGCGAGAGAGAGGCATGGACATATATACACTACCAAACGTAAGGTAGATAGCTAGTGGGAAGCAGCCGCATAGCACAGGGAGATCAGCTCGGTGCTTTGTGACCGCCTGGAGGGGTGGGATAGAGAGAGTGGGAGGGAGGGAGAAGCAAGAGGGAAGAGATATGGGAACATATGTATATGTATAACAGATTCACTTTGTTATAAAGCAGAAACTAACACACCATTGTAAAGCAATTATACCCCAATAAAGATGTTTAAAAAAAAAAAGATAGCTGTTCATAAGAAATTAAAATCATTGAGAAAAAATGGAGCAATTGACAGAGAGTTGCCAACTTATTTATTTTGCTAAGAACATTTAAAAGAAAAAAATACCACCTACTAATACTAAGTAAAGATATTTCAACCCAAATATAGGAGAAAAGACAGTCTCAGGATAAAGGAGTGCCTTATAGGGTGGTACCCGTAGTTTTCCCACTTTTCTTTGCACCATGCGTACCTCTTTTTATTCCAGTGTGGTCTGGGGGCGGGCACAGGATGGTAGAACAGCACTTGGGAAACCATCCTCAATGGCTCCATCACTCCGAGAGCCTCCTCCCAGACCTCAGGGCAGGATGTGGCCCAGAAACAAGGGCATCTGCCCTGTGCTCCAAAGTCTCCTAGCAAAGAGATTCCCAAGATCTTCCTATATTTAAGAAACAAATGTGACGCTCTACAAAAACTAACACAACTCTTAGGTTTGGGAAGAAATTTACAAAAATAATATATGGTATTTCAATATGCCTACTTCTTTCCTTCAGAGCTGAGCTTCTGGGAAGAGCAGTCCTCGCTTACATGCCTGGATCCACTCGCATCTGGCCTCTGCCCTCTCGCGCCACTGAAACAGCCCTCAGCAAGGTCATTATTAACCTTCTAATGGCTAAATCCAATGAATGTGCTTCAGTCCGTATAAGATTAAGGTCTATGCCGACTACTTCCTTTTTCTTGAATTTTTCTTGGCTTCCAAGACAGACTCCTTCATCTCCTTAATGGCTTCACATTCATTGCTTAAATCAGGGATGGAAAGGAGAATTCATCTTCCTTATTGACAGTGATCAGTTGCAGTGGGTTCTAAGAACATGGTGCTGAGAGATTTCCAAGAGTGTTGATCTTGATGAGCAGTGTTTCCCATGAGCATGAAAGGAGGCACAGGACAAAATGCATGCCAAACAGTTTTTAATCTCATTTTAAATATTGGTATCCCCCAGAGTTTTATCTTTCACTCCCTTCTCATCCCTGGATTATGTCATCTGTGCCTATGGCTTCAATAACCTCTCACACACTGACTCCCCACGTCCCTGTTTCTAAACCAGAAGTCTCCCTATGTTAAACTATCTATTAACCCGGATATTCCACAGGCACCTCAATCTCAGCATGTCTATAACTACATCATCTTTCCCCAGAACCTGCTGCTCCCCCAGAATTCTACACTTTGGTTAATGGCCACCACAGTTAATGGCACTTCTGGCCAAGCCCACAAATTGGCAGTCGTCCTAGGCTTCTTCTTTCTCTCACTCCTTATTTTAAATAGTCCCCAGGTCTTGTCACCTTTACAGTCGAGTTCCTCTCCTCCTTCCTCTCTACATCACCAGAGTTCGGTTCCTTACCAGCTTTTTCCTGGATTTTCGTGATGGTTCTCTAACTGATCTCCAATGCATCCCTCACAAAATATGAATGTCACGTCTTCGCTTTAAAAATTCCTCAAGGCCTCCCCTAGTATTTTGAAAACATTTTTTCTTTATAACTTTACTGAGGTATAATTGATACACAATAAATGGCACATATTGAAAGTGTTCAGTTTGATGAGTTTTAACATACACGTGCAGTCACGAAACCATCACAACAATCAAGGTAATGAACACATCCGTCGCCCTCCACATTTTTCTTGCATCTCTTTGTAATCCCTCCTATGTAGCCTGTATACGCTCTAAAATCAGACCACCTGGGTAAAATCCTCATTCCAAAACTTCAAAGCTGATTTTGGGCAAGTCACTTAAGCTCTCTCCATCTCAGCTTCCTCATTAAAGTAAAAAGGGGATAATAATATTACCAATCTCATATATGTGTGAGGAGGAAAATATAGCTAAAACTTCAGAGTGCTAAGAGAAGCTTCCGGTGGCTCCCATTTCACTAGATTAAAAGGCAAATCCTTTAAAATGACCATATGCGAGGCTGTGTATGATCTAGCGCTCAACAGCAACTGCTCTGCCCCATTGCTGTTCCTTGTACTTGCCGGGCAATTCCTTACCACAGGGACTTTATGCCCCGCTCTTCCCTTTGTTCAAAAAATTCTTCCCCAGGGACTTCTCTGGTGGTCCAGTGGGTAAGACTCCACGCTCCCAATGCAGGGACCCTGGGTTCAATCCCTGGTTGGGGAACTAGATCCTGCATGCATGCCCCAACTAAGAAGTCCGCATGTCGCAACTAAAAGATCCTGCATGCCGCAACAAGGATCCCATGTGCTGCAACTAAGACCCAGTACAGCCTAAATAAATAAATATTTTTTTAAAAAAAGAACAAAAACATTCTTCCCCAAATTTGCCTGGCTTGTTCCCATATTAATACTGTATCTCTGTTCAAAATGCCAAGCCTTTCCTGAGCAAATTTTTACCTTTTTCCCAGCCCTCTTCTGTTCACTCCGCTTCTTCCGTTTTCCAAAGTGCTTATCACCCTCCAGCTTCCTATATATTTATTGTCTCCCTTCACTTAAACATAAGCTTCATGAGAACAAAGACTTTGCCTCTTCTGCTCATTGTTTCTCCAGCATTAGGTTCATACTAGGTACTAAAAACAATTGTTGAATTAACAGTGCCTCTGGCACACAGCAGAGACCCAACAAATAGCAGCTGTTATCAGTAATGTGATTGTCATCATCGTCATCACATGTGCCCTAGCACCACCATACCTAGGGAACAACCTCCAGCTCTAAAAAACGGGAGACCAAACCCTCTCCTCCCCAAATCAGGCACACATCTGCCTTCTGAGGGTAACGCCATTGTGTCAAGTTACATTTCTCCGAAGTCCTTGACCTTGTCTAACCTTGATTTCTGCAATTAGCTGCTTCCTGTAATGTTTACTTTCTCAGCTTCCTAAATCTGGCCTCACCACTGAATAAACCACAGACCTTCTCTTCAGAGCTTAGCCTATTTGACCCTCAAGAATCTGCCAAAATTAACTTCAGATTTTCTGGTCCCCAAAATAAAAATCCACACCATATGTCAATCTTAAGCTCTGCTTGATGAGGCCTTCTCTACAACTAACTTCATACTCTAGTTGGACCATATGACTTTAAGTGAATTATATATTTTTATGAAACAATCTTTAATTCATATAAACACTTCTGTGTCTTAGTAAAAGTTTCCATCTTCCAGCGAAACTTTAAAACCCACTCACAGCTCTTGAGAAAACCTGCAATTCTGTCATGAGTAATACCTATTTATTTGCCTAGATGACAATTGCTATGCTGATATTAGCTATGCAAATACAAGCTAGCAAACCAAATAGTGATCTCACAATAGTATGTACAATCACTTTTCAATAGATATTTGTAACTATACATTTTGTGTGCCTTTCATACCATGGGGCCTTATAGGTAGTCAATGAAGATATATTAAATTGAGTCTGCTTGCGTTGTGGAATCTGTGTGATAGAGCTCTAGTACATAATCCTGGGTCATTTTAAACCTCGCCTGATTTGCCATGCCTGAATACTTTGCATACAACATATTTGTTAGAGCCAAATATTCTAATTCAGAGGCTCTCACAAATATAATACACTAAAAAAAAGTTCATCAGTTTATTTCCTTCTATCAATACTTTTCACTATGGTAACTGCCCTAGAGCCTGTGATCCTAACTGCCCTAAACCACCAACCTCTCTTCACAGTTCAGTAAAGCTTAGTCTTGAAAGCAGTTCCTGGGATCTGACAGACACCAGTCTGGATGATGCAGACTGTGTGAGTCACCCAAAGCCACTACGATATTTGCTCCAAATCTCCCATGTACCACATCTTTATCTATTTGGAAAGTTTCAGATATTGTTCCTACATATGGGTGGACTTGCTTCAGTGTCCTTCCTCACTTCTCCCAACCCACCTTTTGTATTATTATTTATTATTTAATAGCTGTATCTCCAAATGGCCTCCCCACTGCGTTGATTCTCTCTGCAACACACACAAACATACACACACATACACACTCACACAATGACCACTACTCCTCCCAGCCTGAAAACATTCTCAAATCTCACTCATCCTTTATTAAGAAGAGTCCTGTAGCTTCATCCTCCCCAGCTTCTCAATCACTCCTCAACCCATAGCAATCCAGCCTCTAATCCCAAATCCCACTGAACCTGATCTCACCAATGGTCTCTGTGTTGGTTAATCCAACAGACGTTCCCCAATCCTTATCTTATTTAGTATCTCTACAAACTTTGGAAATGTTTTGTGGGTGTGGTAAAATACGTATAAAGTAAAATGTACCATTGTAACCATTTTTAAGTGTATGGTTCTGTGGCATTAAGTACATTCACACTGTGTGCAACCATCACCACCGTCCATCTCCTTCCCCCCAGCCCCTGGCAACCACCATTCTACTTTCTGTCTCTATGAATTTGATTACTCTACGTGCCTCATATAAGTGGAATCATACAGTATCTGTCCTTTTGCAAGTAGCATATTTTCAGTTAGCATTATGTCTTCAAGGGTCATCCACATTACAGCATGTGTCAGAATTTCCTTCCTTTTTAAGACTGAATAACATTCCACTGTATGTGTGTACCACATCTCACTTATCCACCCATCAACAGACACTTGGGCTGCTCCCACCTTTTGGCTTGGGTATACTACCTTGGGAAACTTTTATCCTTCCTTCCATAACTATTGAGAGACATTAGGGTACATTATCCTTACTAAGCATTAAGGGTAAACCAGTGTACAAAACAAAGAATTCTGTTTTCATGGAGTTTACATTCTGATGGGGGGAGACAAACAGTGAATAATAATTAAGTAAAGCATTAACATGAGAGCTGCAATTTTAAATAAATTGGTCAAGATAGACCTCATTGCAAGGGTGGCCTCTCAGCAACGATTTGAAGGAAGTAAGGTGGTCATCACTTTGATTCTTTCACACAGCACTTGTGACATGATTATCTACCCCCATCTATGTCTCCATATCAGGGCTTCTGGCTATGTGTTCAAACCTACCTTCTGCCATTCACTACTTTATACATCATGCTTTAGTGATATTAATCTACTTTGATTTTTCTTTACAAACCATCAGTTTTTTCCTCTTTTCCTTGGTTCATACTGTGCTGTTACCTAAAAACTCTTTCCACCTTTCTCTACCTGGTTAAATTCTACTCATTGTTCAAGACTCCACATCAGGAATCATCCTTCCAGAAAACCTTCTCTGAATACGCCAGATTTGGCCAAGTAGCCCTTTCTCGTGCTCCCTGGGGACCCTGAATATACCTGAGTTTCAGCATTTACTTCCGTACAGTTATAGTATCTCTGAGGTAAATGGTAAGGTAGTAAGGTTTTCCCTTCAACATTTTATTTAAAATAAATTAATATTTCTTGATGGTATACAGGCACCTCTTAGGTATTTAAATGTCTATTCAGTAGCAAGCCATTTTCTTGGGATTAGGAAGTGCCACAATGTAAAACTGGTCACTATGAAGAAAGTGGACCAAAATGCATAAGGAGCCCAAAGGAATTTGGGGAAGGAAAGAAGTACAAACTCAACTCTCGGCCTTACAAATGTAAAGTTAAGGACACTGGTTGGGACAGACCAAGGGGTGGGGGGCTGAGCCCCTGGGCCGACTGCAGTACCCGTATCAGTGAGGCGCGATGCTCTCCTGGACCCTGCCCCCTGGCACCGTGATTACACACCAGGAACAACAGCTGGAAATGAGCGAACAACCGTGGCCTGAGCCCTCAGCACAGGGCTACACACACACACGTGTTGTACACAGAGCCACTCGACTTTCACACGGCTCTCTTCTCTCCTTCCCTGACTCAGCTCATTCCAACTTCTCTGAAGATAAGCCGAAGGAAAATTCACAGAAGATCATTAACGTGGCCTCACTCTCTTTAGTTGTTTTTTCTTTTTGTTGTTGTTGTTGTTTTTGCGGTACACGGGCCTCTCACTGTTGTGGCCTCTCCCGTTGCGGAGCACAGGCTCCGGACACGCAGGCTCAGCGGCCATGGCTCACGGGCCCAGCCGCTCGGCGGCACGTGGGATCCTCCCGGACCGGGGCACGAGCCCGTATCCCCTGCATCGGCAGGCAGACTCCCAACCACTGTGCCACCAGGGAAACCCAAGGCCTCACTCTCTTAATAAACGTCCAAACAGATTTTGCAGCCTGAGCAATATGGATGCTGCGAACATCAATAAGCCATTTCCGATATTAAAATAGAATATATTCAGCAGGCAATCTCTGTCAAGACAGGTTTTGGCAAAGGGCAGCCTAATGTAAGGCTTAGGCAAGGGTTCTGGAGACAAATAAAGCTGAACTGCAGACCGGCTCAACCTCTTACTAGCTGTGTGGGTAAGTTATTTAGCTCCTCTGTGGCTTATATCGGAAAAGGCAAACGGGACGAATAGTAGTCCTTACTCTGTCAGGTTGCTGTGAAGGATAAATGAGAGAATCCAATGAAGTGCTTAGCAATCAGTAAATTTAACTTTTAAAGTGATCAGCTGAAAGGGAAAACACTTAAAACCTTTCCATATGAGAAGGTCAAACAGCAAACCCACAAATAGCATCCTGTTTGTCCTAAGCAAAACAAACATCTAGGGAAAGCACTGGAAGCACTGGGAACTTGAGATTGACCATATGGGATCTTCTGCAGATTACAAAAATAGCTTAATTTAATCAGAAACCCCAAGCTTCCAAGAGGCCTGAGTAAATATGAGGAGGAAATAGATTTTGTCAATCAAGACCTTGTGTCAGGCTCTCCATATTAGACACAGAAACATGATTAACTTAATCAGAGGTCATATGGACCACGGGACAAGACAAGCATTCTGTTCAGTTTTTTTCTAATATCTGCCCTCAGATCATTGATAATAGTGGCTTTAAATAATGATCTTTGTTATCTCTTATAAGTCAGGATGAATCAGAAGTTTGAACAGTCTGTGGAACAACTCCTAAAAATTTAGGCTAATTGGTTTCAGAAATTGGACTGAACCACTGAGTAGGACACGATTGGATGGCAGGAAACAAGACAGTGTTTTAAAAACGTAGACCCCAAAATACTTGGTTTCCTACACTGGGCCTGTGTACACTCACCCAATAGTGTTAGCTATAACTTGAAAATATTTCGATGTGCCTTATTTTAAGAAAACATACATGCAAAATTTCAAAGCAGAGACATCAGAAGATAATGAGTTGCATTAGAAAAGATTCTTGATTTACAGGAAATATTCATGGAAGGATTCCTTTGAATAGTAAGATTCCTTAGAATATGAAGAAACACTAATTCCAGAAACCGACTCTGCTATTACGTTAAGATCTTATGGAAAAACCCTAACGAACTTTTTGGCCAATCCAATATAAAGTTGTATCTGTATCGATGAATTTAAGGAATTAACAAAAATAACTAAAATCTTACTATCATAAATTGGAAAAGCAGGAAAAGATCTTGAAGATCATGGACGCTAACCCTTTCATTTTATTAAAAAAACGGTCTGTTTCAGCAGGTGAAGTGACATCACTGATCATCTGGAGACTGGAAGCCAGAAGCTTGGGACTTGGTCCTCCAGGCACTTCTCATCACCCCAAGCTGCACCTCCTTTTCCCTACATACGATTTGGATACTGCATTTTGAAATGCTTCTACACATCAGCTGTCAACTTTTCATAAGCTAAGAGCCAGAGCTCAAGCCTCCTATAGACTACCGTCTTTATGAAAGAGCAGATCAATCTGGAGGTAAACAAAGTGTGGCAGAAGAGATACGCCAGACTGAAAAGGCCCAGCCACATGGGAACTAATTTCACACACAACATCACTGGCAATCTGAGGCTTCAGATTCACTGCACGGGAGCCATGAAGAAATAGGACCATTAATTTATTCAACCGATATTTGTTGTTTGTCTATGTGGCCCAAGCTCTCAGAGTAACACAAGGAATAAGAGAGAAGCAGTCCTTTACTATCCATCAACCGTGGCAGCCAATACTGATCGAGGGCTTCCATGTTCTGGGCACGGTGCAGTCACATAGTTTACCTCAGTTAATACACCCAATATACAGCCTGATGAAATATGCCCTACGGTGATCACCATTTTTTCAGCTGCAGAAGGAAGCACAGAGAGATTGACTAACTTAACCAATGTCACACAGCTACTAAGTGACAAAAGTGGAATCTGAAACCAGACCTCAAAGTGTCCACCCTTAGCCAGTGTGCTGGATTGACTCCAAGAGAGTGGCGGGAGATGCACGTTAAACACATACCTGCATATCATTATTTACTTTACCACTGTAATTAGTTATACAAAGGGGAACTTTAAGTTACTCAGTCCTTTACAAGAAGGATCTAGTCACTGTCACATAGGGCTATTTGCACTACCAGACTTATTCACTACTTGCCAATGTTATAGCAACATTTACCTTCCAATACAAAATGCCATATTAGTAAAGTACGCTTGTAGTAATGGGTTGCGGGGGGGGGGGGAAGCTGTGTTTACAAGCTTTAAGCATTAACCACTGACACAAACCTAACTCTGTCCATTCAAATTCTGGCTGCCAGAGGAAATGTCCTTTTGTATTGATGTAAGCTTGAAAATGGGTCTTCAAACCACCCAGCCCTGTCTTGCTTGAACACTTTTTTTTTTTTAATACCAGAGAAGGTGGGGTTTTCTCTTTTCTTTTCACATCCAGCTCACTAACTACTCATGGTGAAATTTGCCAAATCTTAACTCTTTTTTCTTTGCTACAATTCTGAAAATGCCCATCATCCGTCAAACCAGCCCACGCAGGTCTGGTTCCATCTTAGTTATTCATGCCCATAACCGCAAGAAAAAAAAGAAAGATTCACCCCTCATCCCCCAGGTCTGCTTGATTTATGTCAAATGAGGGCAATTAGTAGGCATATGGACAACGTCATCTACCTAATGGAAAGCTTACTCCCTCACTCAGTCATGTTTTCCATCCAAATCTGTTTCACATGAACTGGGAAAACCGTGCAGAGCTACTTCATATAGTGCACAGTTAGTGCATCGCAAACAGGGGATCGGGATCTGATACCCAGCCTGGGCTCAGCCCTCCAAGCCATGCGCTGGCCTGGCTCTGTGTCCACCTCAAAGAAGGGCATCTCTTCCTCTGCACAGACCTCAGCTTGCCGAGCCAGGTGCCCAAAGGCTGCGTTCTCCCGTGGTGCATTTCTGTAAATTCACACCAGGTATCTTATAGTTTAGCCAGAGCCACAGAATTACCCAACCCTGTGAAAGTCATATCTCACTGGCTCTCATCGTCTTCATCTCCAAACTGAAAAGATGGACGAAATAAATTCCAAGCCTCCTCCCATGTTTAAAACTCTAAATATAAAAGTTTAGGCTTCCCTGGACTTTTCAGAGACGCAGTGTGATCTGCCTAAGAGGGGGAAAAAAAAAAAAGGCATGAACAAGAGATCCCAGAGGCTTCCTATGGGATCTTGGGCAGGACTTCTCTGTGGATTCCATCTCTACCTCTCCTGAGAATTTCCCAAGGGGTTGCCTTAGATATCTCATCCCTCTCTTCAACGGGAAGAACAGAACCATTTGCCCAGCACCCAGTGTAGTCAGAATGGCCAACAAGAGGGTAGCTATGAAAGCGTTTGGCAAATGTAAAAGGTGTTACATAGATGTGTCAGCTAGGTCCTCCCTCCGGATTGTCCGGGAAGTTCTTTTTGGTCATTTCCCTCCCAATGCCCTTCTTCCCTATCTTTCCTATTTGTCAATAGGGTATATGAGAGTGAACATCTGCTTTCCAGTCTATTTTTGCCATTTGCAGGATCGAATTGGCCATCCAGAGAAGGTTGACACTGAGGTCTTCACTATTCCTCCTGGTGTTGCCCAGGGATTCTGCTCCACCACGACTTTCAAGGTTGTAGCAGGAAAGGAAAGCCATCAACTAATCAGTTGTCTTGGAATAAAGTTAAAGTTAAGCCCACCACCATATTTCACAGCATATTAAATCTGGGCATCTCCTCTACTTAAAGCCCTACAACAGGATTTGGAAATTGTGGACTCTGACAAATTCAAGCACAAATTCTGTTTATGCAGTCTGAGAAACGGACCGCAGAAATTCACATTCTTGGGAAATAAATCTAAAATATCTTGGTTTATTAATTCTGGATGAAAGACCAGCTTCTTCTGTCTCCCACTTCTGATTTTATTCACATCAGCCTGGGGAAAAAGTGAGACGAAATCAGTACTGTTTGGCATGAATGCAAGATGTGTGATGTGAGGAATTTCCACAGGGAGGATGCCTGAGGTCAGGCTGCAGAAGATATTCCCCTGGGGCATCAGCCTGGCTGCCCTGTGTCTCCACTGCAGCCCCCACCAAAGCGTTTCGGCAGTGGCAGGTATACAGAGAACGTCCATCAATCTCTCTCTGGGGATTCACCACAATCGCTCCTCTCTGCCTCAAAACTGGAGACTCAGAGACTGTCTTGCTGTAAGAAATGGGGAAATTACCTAGACAAGCCCAACCCTTCTTTCCCTCTACAACAGTCAGCCCCAACCTTGGCTGCTCAGTGTGTTCAAAAGTGGTGCAAAAATTTAATCAAGGAAATATCTCTGGAAAACTTCTGTGACTTGCTGGTGTCACAATGCTCAGCCTATGACTACAATTTTTTAAAAAAATTTTTATTCATTTATTTATTTTGGCTGCACCGGGCCTTAGCTGTGGCACAGGGGATCTTTGTTGTGGCATGCGCACTTCTTAGCTGTGTCATGCAAACACTTAGTTGTGGCATGCATGACAGATATAGTTCCCCAACAAGGAATCGCGGGCCCCCTGCATTGGGAGCATGGAGTCTTACCCACTGGACCATCAGGGAAGTCGCTGTGACTATAATTTTAAATAAACATCCACAAAATTCAACACCCATTTATGATAAAAACCCTCCAGAAAGTAGGCATAGAGGGAACTTACCTTAACATAATAAAGGCCGTATATGACGAACCCACAGCTAACATCGTTCTCAATGGTGAAAAACTGAAACCATTTCCACTAAGATCAGGAACAAGACAAGGTTGCCCATTCTCACCACTCTTATTCAACATAGTTTTGGAAGTTTTAGCCACAGCAATCAGAGAAGAAAAAGAAATAAAAGGAATCCAATTCAGAAAAGAAGAAGTAAAGCTGTCACTGTTTGCAAATGACATGATACTATACATAGAGAATCCTAAAGATGCTACCAGAAAACTACTAGAGCTAATCAATGAATTTGGTAAAGCAGCAGGATACAAAATTAATGCACAGAAATCTCTGGCATTCCTATACACCATTGATGAAAACTATGAAAGAGAAATTAGGGAAACACTCACATTTACCATTGCAACAAGAAGAATAAAATATCTAGGAATAAACCTACCTAAGGAGACTAACGACCTGTATGCAGAAAACTATAGGACACTGATGAAGGAAATTAAAGATGATACAAACAGATGGAGAGATATACCATGTTCTTGGATTGGAAGAATCAACATCATGAAAATGACTATACTACCCAAAGCATTCTACAGATTCAATGCAATCCCTATCAAACCACCAATGGCAGTTTTCCCAGAACTAGAACAAAAAATTTCACAATTTGTATGGAAACACAAAAGACCCCAAATAGCCAAAGAAATCTTGAGGACAAAAAACGGAGCTGGAGGAATCAGGCTCCCTGACTTCAGACTATACTACAAAGCTACAGTAATCAAGACAGTACGGTATTGGCACAAAAACAGAAATATAGACCAATGGAGCAAGATATAAAGCCCAGAGATAAACCCACGCACATATGGCCACCTTATCTTTGATAAAGGAGGCAAGGATATACAATGGAGAAAAGACAGCCTCTTCAATAAGTGGTGCTGGGGAAACTGGACAGCTACATGTAAAAGAAGGAAATTAGAACACTCCCTAACACCATACACAAAAGTAAACTCAAAATGGATTAAAGACCTAATTGTAAGGCCAGACACTATAAAATTCTTAGAGGAAAACATAGGCAGAACACTCTATGACATAAATCACAGCAAGATCCTTTCTGACCCACCTCCTAGAGAAATGGAAATAAAAACAAACAAATGGGACCTAATGAAACTTCAAAGCTTTTGCACAGCAAAGGAAACCATAAACAAGAAGAAAAGACAACCCTCAGAAGGGAAGAAAATATTTGCAAACGAATCAATGGACAAAGGATTAATCTCCAAAATTTACAAGCAGCTCATGCAGCTCAATATCAAAATAACAAACAACCCAATCTAAAAATGGGCAAAAGACCTAAATAGGCATTTCTCCAAAGAAGATATACAGATCAACAAACACATGAAAGGATGCTCAACATCACTAATCATTGGAGAAATGCAAATCAAAACTACAATGAGATATCATCTCACACCAGTCAGAATGGCCATCATCAAAAAATCTAGAAACAATAAATGCTGGAGAGGGTGTGGAGAAAAGCGAACCCGCTTGCATTGTTGTTAGGAAAGTAAATTGATACAGCCACTATGGAGAACAGTATGGAGGTTCCTTAAAAAACTACAAATAGAACTACCATATGACCCAGCAATCCCACTACTGGGCATATACCCTGAGAAAACTGTAATTCAAAAAGAGACATGTACCACAATGTTCACTGCAGCACTATTTACAATAGCCAGGACATGGAAGCAACCCTAAGTGTCCATCAACAGATGAATGGATAAAGAAGGTGTGGCACATATATACAACGGAATATTACTCAGCCATAGAAAGAAACGAAATTGAGTTATTTGTAGTGAGGTGGATGGACCTAGAGTCTGTCATACAGAGTGAAGTAAGTCAGGAAGAGAAAAACAAATACTGTATGCTAACACATATATATGGAATCTAAAAAAAAAAAAAAAAAGGTTCTGAAGAACCTAGGGGCAGGACAGGAATAAAGACGCAAACGTAGAGAATGGACTTGAGGACACAGGGAGGGGGAAGGGTAAGCTGGGACGAAGTGAGAGAGTAGCACTGACATATATACACTACCAAACGTAAAACAGATAGCTAGTGGGAAGCAGCCACATAGCACAGGGAGATCAGCTTGGTGCTTTGTGACCACCTAGAGGGAGGGGTGGGATAGGGAGGGTGGGAGGGAGACGCGAGAGGGAGGAGATATGGGGATATCCGTATACGTATAGTTGATTCACCTTGTTATAAAGCAGAAACTAACACACCATTTGTAAAGCAATTATACTCCAATAAAGTTGTTAATAAATGAATAAATAAACAAACATCCAACATACTAAATCCATGTAGGATGAGGATGCTCTCATACAAAAGCAAAAAAGACTGGACTCTTGGGCCATACCCTGCTTGTAAGGCAGCTGGATACTGGAAGTAGAGTGGGCTTTACAAGTGGCTCTGGGTCCATATCCTAGTCTGTCATATTCTGAATAATTTGGCAGATTAGTTAACCTCTCTGAGCCTCAATTTCCTCATCTATAAAAAGGGCCAATAAATCTCTACTGGAAGGGTTATTTTGAGAATTAGAAAAATACATTTAAAGAGGCCAATTGAAGAGTCTGTCCCAGGTGGTAGGACATCACCATTGTTAACATGCTGCTAGTCTTCACCTCTCCTTTCTTGCCTTCCAGCAGATCAGAAGTCCCAAAGAGACAATCGGTCCAGCAGGCGCTGTGTACGTGGAAGGTCGTACTGTACAATCTTCTTGACTTTAATTAGTAAAAGACAGCAGGTATACGAAAGTCAGCCTGCCACGGGCACGCTATCCTGTACATAAACATCGGAGGTATTACTCACTCCTGCACAGTTTTACAGATGCCTCTTCACACCAACTGGATATCTGCAATGCTTAGCGAAAGTGCAGATGGACAGGTGGAGTGCAGAGGTTTGAAAAGAGGGCATGTAAAAAAACTTATCCAACCAAAAGAAGAAAGTTAATCCCATGAGGTTCATTCTGGCTTATCCCAGCTTCTGATTCTTAATATGTCATGTCCCTCTGTACCTTGATTCCTTCGTGTTCAGATCACAGACAGGTCGTGGGTTACGCAGAAAGATTTCGTTGGAAAGCACCACTCAGTGCTCCAAGAGGCATCTGTGTCTGAATGATAAAACCAAACAAACCACAGGTGCAAAACGTGCATGGAATCAGCCGGCCAAACATGACTCCCTGTGCCCAAGTACCTATTTGAATCACTAAGAATGACAGTCCCTCCTGGGTTTGAAGTTGAATCTAGTTGCAATAGCTATCTTTACAAATTTGGACACTTGCTCCAATTTCATGAATTTGCAACGTTGGAAGATTTGGAAAACCCAGTCAATAGATCTAACACAAATAAAACCTCTTGATTGTAGCAATGCTGAAAACCATAGGAGTTGCTATATAATAACAAAGCTCTCCATTTTGTTAGTGTTTTTACATCTACAGATGTAATACATAATCATAATCTTGATTCTCTTGAAAAGATTCCTGTCGAGAATGTATATTTGCCTTATGAATAGCTGGAGAAAAGTTATTTGTGCACAACCAGCTTTTAGTGGCCCAAATCACGATCTCACCAAACCTGTACTAATTAGAAAATCAACTATCTGATCTTGATAATGATCTCCCATAAACAGTTACTGCTTGAGTCAGATTTACAGCATGCCTCCTTCCAGGGAGGCAAAGAGACAAAGTCTCTCATACGCTCTCATATGCCACAGGCAGTTCTTTGGCTCAGGGATCGTTCCCAAACTGATGATTGCCATTCCTCTTTTCACCCCACCCTCCTCGCCCACCTACTGCCATTCCAATTCTGTCAGCTGTAGCCTCCTTAAGGAAAAAGAAGAAAGAAAGGAACAGAGCTTTAAAAGCCTTCCTAGGTAGGGTCCCCTTGCATTCAGAGCAGCAGCAGAGAACCTCTGCATCTCTCTGGGTAGAAACAGAGCTTCAATTTAGAAAGTGCCATTCAGCCTGGAACTCACTGCCATGGCCAGGTATGAACAAGGACATCCACGGGCACCCCGCATCACCTCCGCTCTGCCCCACAGACACGCAGGACCTTGAGAGGCAGAACCCTGTGCATGCAACAGCTATTTCTGAGGCAGAGACACCTCCGACGCACATGACGAGATGAACGTGCAAACCGCAAACACAGGCTCATGGAATGAAAGCCCAGGTATACAAACAGCCTATGTTTCACTCAATAAATAGAACTGCAAGAAACAGAATAAGTTACTGAGAAAAAAACTGAAGTTGGGAAGGAAAAATTAAGTGTGTGAGTGAGGAAAAAGGACTTGATCCCACAAGTAACCACTAACAGGACTAAAATTTTATATATAATGGAGTTTACTAAATAAAATAATACATGGGAAGATACAGAATGGAAAATGTAAGGCTGTTTCCTTATAATCATAATACCTAATGTAAGGGAGTTCTGGTGGGAACAGTATTTTAAAATTGTTCTAAAGCTGTTAAAACATCCACTTGTAGGTTTCTGCCTTATAAAGTGAAGCTGGCATGGGGGTTGGGAGGGGAGGTGAAGCGGGGCAGAATTAGCCTTTGTTATGGAAACGATTGCTTTAGTAGGCCTTTTATTCAGGCAGATGGAAGGCAACATTCTTCTTTGGAAAGCCTGAATTCAAAGAAACCCATTGTAAAAACATATTAAGTATCTATTTAATAATGGAAACCGACTACCCTAACAGAACTGTGTCTGCAGAGGCAGAATCACGCTTTTGTTTTTGTTTTTTTCCAAAGTTTGATTGAGAATTGATTAATCCTTGAGATTCTGGTTTGTTCTTGAGCTACTGTGTTTGTATCACACGGGCTTCTGCTCTCTGAAGATGGAGCTGGAGCTAGACTATCAGGACTGAGGCAAGGCTTCACCCTCCTTCCCCTGTCCCTGGAGGAAAGGCCACAGGAAGGCAATTCGGACTTGTCAAAGCACAGTCTGGGGCTTCCCTGGTGGCGCAGTGGTTGAGAGTCTGCCCGCCGATGCAGGGGACACGGGTTTGTGCCCCGGTCCGGGAAGATCCCACATGCCGCGAAGCGGCTGAGCCCGTGAGCCATGGCCTCTGAGCCTGCGTGTCCGGAGCCTGTGTTCCGCAACGGGAGAGGCCACAACAGTGAGAGGCCCGCGTACCGCAAAAAAAAAAAACAAAACAAAACTGAGAAAGGGTGTCTTGAAGACACCTGATAATGAAAGGAAATTATGACTGGGATTATTAACCTTTTATGATTTACAAGTTACTGGTTTCTTCCAATAAAACTGGCAAAGAGCTAATAAAAAAAACTGAGTTGGATGACAAGATAACTTAGTGTCATGCCTTGCAGACAATAACAGCAACCCATGATTATATCTTCAGAACCAAATATTGACACGCGGGTTATGACTACAGGATTATTCATGGAGACAACAGAATACACTATTTGTAATTGGGATGTATGGTTGCCATATCCACAGTGTGATCATCAAATATTTAGGAATGGAATCACCTTTTCTGACTCTAGCATCTATTATCAATAAACTTGTAAAACAAGATTCCCAACTTCATGTAAGTTAAAACAAAAACGGCTCCTCTGTCTTCTGTCTTTCCATGTTCAAATCATAAAACACCTATTCTTTGTTCCTCAATTTGCAAAACACAGAAGAGCAGAGCACTAAAATAAGGGCAGGACTCTGATGCTCTCTGCCCTCCCTCTCCCCTTTCCTCAGCTAATACATCTGCTATCATTTCTGTAGACACTGTTAACTTTCCCCAAGCAGGGTATCCCCTCAAACTACTGCTGAGTTCCAGCCATCAGGCAGCAGAGGCATCAAACTTCCCATCTTATCCAGGGTCTAAAGCATTCTTATTTTCTCTCTCCTCCTCTCTCAACGTCTTTTCGGTTGCTTAAAAATCCTGGTTGTTTTTACAACTTTAGCTGAATAATAATAACCAATCAGCTGTAGGCAGAGGATGTGAGAGGGAGGGGAAAAGAGACTGAAAGGGAGAAATTATAGACTGGATATTTGAGCTTAAAGGGACGTTACAGTTCATCAACTCCAAACTCATCATTTTGCATATGAAGAATCAGGATCTCTGAGGGTAGCCAAAATCCAACCCTGATTCCACATCTGCAAATATAAGAGCTATGAGAAGAGGGACCTGGTCTTCATTTTATCTCCGCCTAGAACAGTGCCCATGAAACACTGTTAAATCATCAAAGAAGTGGAAAGTTCTGACTCCAGACACAGCTGGGGTGGGGCTGTTCCCTGCAGCAAATGGGCCCTCGGGTGGGACCCACGATCCAGAGCTGGACACGCTCAGTAGGGTCGGGTAGGAGCTGCAAAGCCGTGGAGCAGAGCACAGCGTCACGGGAGAGCAGAGGCCACAGCACCAGGACACAGCACTGGCTTCAGGGAGTCCTAGCAAGAGGTGACAGGACAGGAGATCGTGACAATGGAACCTAAGATCCAGCAGAATCAGGAATGGCAGGAAAGAAGGCAAGCCTCAGAGAGGCTAAGAGAGGGGACCCTAGTCCTAGAGGAACCAGGGGGAAGGTATTAAGAAGACAGGGTTTTGGCTGCAGGGAAAGGAAATGGAAGGAAAGAGGTGCACAAGAGGTGCAGAGCTGGTGAAAAGGTGGTGCCGGAGCTCAGACCCGGGCTTCCTGCTCCAGGTCCGGTGCTCCCACCTGTCCACACCCCAGGTTGCTCCCCCAGGAAACAAACACCCTCTCCGCTGGTGAAGCACACTGAGATGTGAGACCCACAAGGGGAGGCTCCTTGTCTCTTTAAATCTCTGTCGCATCCCGTGTGCCTGGAACATAGCAGGTGCTTAATAAACGTTGAATGAGTGAACAGACGATTACTCATGGACAGTTAAATGGAAGTTCAATTCCCTGCCCCGATACCTGTGGGTCATTTTCTCACCTATCTGCTCCCTCCCCCACTCCTAACGTTGGTATTCCAGGCACTGATCAGCAGCTGTAGGAATTCGGAGGGCATTCCAGCAAAGCAAAGCGCCCAGCCAGCCCAGCCCAGGAAGGTCTGCCCCAACGAGCAGTCCCGCAGGGCAGCCACGGGAAGGTAAGCTCTCACTGGGTAGTCAATATTTCATTCCCTCATCTGTGACCTTGGGGATTCTGGAGGACCAAGGAAAGGATGGGCATGTTAATGAAGGTCTTTAAGACAATGAAAGACTTTATGCTGACATTTCCAACATGTTCTCCATTTCTTAAAATTTGAGGAAAAAAACTAGTAAAATTTAGGAAAGACCAGGTAGTCATTAGTCCTAGTTTCCAGAGACAATTTTATACAACTAACTAGATCTCTTGGCCCCAGTTTCTTCAGCTGTAAAATAAGTGGGATATTAGTAGGTGATCTCTAAAGGTCAGTCCTAGTTCCAGACTCACTTCGGTTTTAATTCATATTTTTGTTCCAAAGGTCCAAAATGGGGCATTTCTGAGTCTATGATAACTGTGAATCTCATGCCAATTAACAGGCTAAGTTTCCTCCTATGCTCTCTTTGGAAACAAAAACCTCCCTCGACAACAGAAGCAAAGGCCTACTTTGGTGAAGAATTGGAGGCTGCAGATAAAGGTCTCCTTCCCTATTACAGGGAGCAGGCAATACCATCATTTCTTAATTTCCATTCCAAAGTTTCTACCTATTAGATTGGGCTAGAAAAATCATTTTGCCTCCTTTGAATACGAAAACAGCGTGTATTTTTCTACAGGCACTATGAGAACCTGTCAGACAGCTTAGTTATTTTAGCAGATTTCTCCTACTGGACAGTTAACTCTCTGAGAATAGGACCATATTCCATCCTCCTGAGTGTCTCTCACTGCACCTGACAGGCTTCCTTTGCACTTGGGGTCGGGGGGAAGCTGTAAATATTTGCTGGGCATCTTTTCATATATTTTTTTATCATATGTGCTCCATACATGTTTCAGGTGTCTCTTTCTTCCTTGTCTGATTGGTTTAGAAGCTCCATGAGCACCAGTAATGATCATGCTTTCATCATAGATCCCCTAAGTATTTAGTATCACTGTAGACCTTTTGAAAGTATGTAAAGGAAAGAGGAAATCAAACCAGAGCAAGGCAAGCTATGTCTGTTGAGGGTCAAATACTAAATATTTTAGGTTTTGCGGGTCATAGAGTCTCTGTCACAACTACTTAACTCTGCACTTGTCTTACAAAAACAACCATAGTCAATATATTTTTACATATATGAGCATGTCCATGTTTCAATAAAACTTTACTTACAAACCAGGCCAGATTGACCTGTGGGCTGTAGCTTTCCAACCCATGAAGTAAACCTTGGAACAAAAAAACAAGCATAAGAACAATTTAGTATCATTTTGCCAGTCTCGATGAGCAACACTGAATCCTATATGGACTCTTAAGGAGCAAGTTAAGAAAAAAGACAATAATAACATGATAATAACAAAAGGATAAACTAAAGCAACATCTTTCAGTTTATTGACTATGTCTAGGCACTAGCCAATCATTTAATATTATGTACATATGACATATGGATTTAAATACATAACCACATACAATCTATCACTATGTTTCAAAATCATAAGCCCTGCCACAATAAACTCTGGACTAAAACTCTGGCTACTTCCAAAACGTATCCCCATAAGAAACCTCCCCTAGCCTGTTCCAAAGAGATTTCTCCCTGAATAATAGAAGCTGGGAGAAAACAAAGAGGAAGAGGTGGGCAAATTATAAAAAACTGTGGGTGGTGAGCTGCCATCACTCGATAATAATATCATCTACACAAAAAGAAAAGAAAAACCAGATCTCACAATCCCCACAAAGGTGTAAATGGGGGGTCCTCGTTCATAAATTTCAGTCTGTAAAGAGGAAACAGGAAGGTCTAATATTTATCGACTACATTTTTCTGCTACAAAAAGTGGGAAGTTCCTCTTTACTCACCAGCCATCTGTGGACTCTGACCCTGGCACTGGGCACCTGTTTTGGTTTCTGCAGCTTCTACAGAAGAGATCCATCCACCCCGGACTCATCATTCCAAGACATCCAGGAGATATCTCACACGTGTGTACTCAGGCACGTGCGCGCGCGCGCACACACACACACACACAGAGACACACACACACACACACACACACACACACACACATTATCCGCCTGGAAGCTTGGAGCTCTGTCTCAAAGTAATCATCTCAACCCCTCCCCGTTAGTCCCTAAATAATAAACCAAGTTAAACTTGAGTGGTCTGACTACTGAGAAGAGGAGAAAGGAAAAGATAGACTGGCTCTGCCAAAAGATAACAAAGGCTGCAAACTGATCCCCAGCCCAGACGTTCTCTGGCGCTAGACACTGGCCCAGAAAGTGGATTAGCTGGGCAGATGGTATTAGGCTTGGAGCCTGGATCCCTGGGAGAGCCTGCCAGCAACTGCTGGAGCACCCACCACATACACTTAGGAAGAATTCCAGGCCTTTCAGGACCCAGCCGCCCTGTCCCCAAGGAGTCTGCGCCCACACGCAGCCAGGGGACAGTTTAGTCCCTCGTTGCCAAGAGGAATGGAGGGGAAGCAGGAAGAAGAGAGCGGAGAACACTTAGAGAAGAATGGGTGTAAGGTCTGAGCCAGTTCACACCAAAGGCAAGGCGGTTAGAACGTTTAGTGAATTCACTTTCCGTTCTCTTTGACTCAAGCTCAGTCTTTCGCTCAGATTCACAGTCTGAGGTGGACAGAGGATGTGGGGACTGGAAGGTGGTACCAAGAGGCTGTAGAAAAGGCAGATGTCCTTCTCCCACCACCTTCACAAGCAATTCAATTTCTGGGGCTAAAACAACAGTGACATCAGCATCGGTACAGTACAGCAGGTCTGGCAGCAAATCCCACCAGCTCCCACAGAGCAATCCCAAATGGGTGGCAGATAAATGAGAAAATGACACCAGGGCAGCCAGTCGCACTGAAGTGGGATACTCGATGTTTCTGTTACAGTATTTTTTTAAAGGAGAAAGGGGAGGAGGAGGGGGGAAAAGGACAGCATCCTTGCTGGTACAGAGAGAACACACGGGTCAACCTGGGCACTCCTGTTTCTGTCCTCCGGCTGCTGCTTCACTCCCACCAGAAGTGCTCCAGGTGGAGGGAGTCCAGCCCCAGCCTCCTGCACTCCCTCTCCCAGGAGCTCCCTAACTGGGCCTCATCTCCACTCATCCTGTGGCTTTCAGAGTACAACAAAAATGACTTCCTCTGCGCAGAAATCACCGTCTTCACGCTGCAACTTGCATTTTCCGAATGCGCTTCTCATATGTAAGCAGACACAGGTTAAGAGGGCAGAAGTCTGCCGGCCAATCAGCTCCAGATCTGCCGCTCCAGCCGTCTGGAATCATCCTCTGGCTTCGATGCAGCAATAAATGTCTAGTTTACCCTTTTCATCTGGAGCTGTCCCCGTGTGACCTCCGCCCTCCCCCCCCCTCTCACCTCAGGGCACCTGCCTCAAATAACTTCCCTAGTGTTGTCATTCACCTCCTGGATAATTGATAGCATATCAAGCTGATGCTGAGAAAAGAACAAGGTGGTCAGACGTGTGCCTACTATAAATAGACCCACGACGTGACCAGCATTTGCCAACTTTTGAGCAAAGAAAGCAGAGGCAGAAGCAGCAGAGGGAGGCAGAAGCTTCCCCGGGGTCCTTGGCAGAGCTGGCTTCGCACAGGCAGCCACAGCTCCGTAGAGTAGCTTCAGCCAATAGCAGAAAGCCGGGCAGGGGATGCCTCTCCCCACCGGGAGCAAAAATTAAAAACATCACACGTGCGGGCACTTGGAGGCTTGCTGGACAGAGGCAGCAGAAATGCTCAAACAACACACGCCTCAACACATTTGCCGTCCTCCTCCCATAGTATCTTTTTCTCTTTACGTTTTAGGGACTTAGGTTCTGAATTTTGCTCTCAAGGGCATTTCTGGTTCCAGGCTTTTATATACATCCACTCACATGAGTAAACCAATGTGTATTCGGTACCTGGGCAGACCATGCACGAGGGGCAGGGCAGACGTTGCCTATAGAAAGAGGAAGAATAAACTAAGGTCTCCAGGGTCCTGAGGCATTAAGCAAGAATCCTTTTGTCTCAAGTAGCAAAAATCTATTCAAAATAGAAATATAAATGGAAAAATGATAAGGATGTAAGGCCTTTCACAACACTTCCTAGTAAGGATTCACGACCAAACGAGGGAGCCAGTCCAGGGCAAAGATTCGATCAAGGGTGTTGCCTTCCTATCCCAGCCTGTTTTTTTCATCTGGCCTCATGATTCCTGCCTTTGAGAGAGATGGAGATGAGGAGGGACAGGGAACAAAAGCAAGTGAACGAAGTTTTTCAGGCTTAAATATTACTTCTATGTCTAGATTGAGATCCTCGTCTTGGTTACTCACACATGGAACAAACTGGAAACAAATCAGTCTGACTGCTCTTGATTTTTGGAGGGCACTGAATTGCCAAATAAACAAGTAGAGTCTGAAAAGTCCTATAACTGCCCATCGTCCCAAGAAACCCCAGCTTCCCCAAAGCTCCGCCAACAAGAATGAGGCTGTGAAAGGTGTCAGGCCCTGGGGAAGGTCACCCTCTCCTGTGCCCCTTCACATCCGTCCTGGAGAATAGTAGGCAAAAAGGAAGGTGGAGAGAAACTTTCCAGACACACAACCAACTGCAATCACTGCAAAAAGTCAGTACATTTCAGGATCGCAGAAGCGGACTGTATAAACTCCAAGTGTTGGGGTTTATGAGCAAAGCAGCAAACTGGAAAACCCTAGAAATCCGAAGGCAAAGGCTTGGGTCCATGGTCCGGTTCCTAAATGGGTGACTGAGAGAGCCCCTGAACCTTGCGAAAGGAGGGCAACCATGGAAGGTTCTTAGGAGAGGTATGTTTTGAGCTGGCCATCTCACCAAGCACATCAGTCAAACAAAGTAAGAAGTTCTTCCTTGACTCGGTCAATCGCCAACAATCAGTGACAGAGAAGAATCAGAGCCGAGAAAGCAATAGAGCCACCAGCATAATACATATCACCAATAATCCTGCAGAGGCCTTAATAACCAAGCAGATAGGAGATCTCTCCCCTGTTTCCAAGCAGAGCACCTCATCAATAATCCAGACAGGAGATAATATGGCAAGACCTGCTGTGCCCTCCATGCACAACCTCAGGGCTCCCGGTTATCGTGGCCTGAGTTCACGCCTAGGAAAAGGTGGAAATACACCCTTGGCTGCACAGCCCTTTTCTGATTCACTTGTAAGCTACACTTATAATCCCATGGTGCAAACACAGGGGGAAAAAACTCATTTGGGAACAGTCAGAAAGGTTATTTTTGCAAGACATAAGGGAATGATTATAATGATTTATTAAAATCTTACAATGCGAGAAAGTAAGATCGGCAAACAAAATCCAATTAAGGAATTCCAAATAAAAAGGAATTGAACTCCTCCAGCCTGAGGTTGACAAAGAAGCCATTCAGTAAAGAGCTTTATATGCTAAACTTAGCTGGGTAAACCTAGTTATTTTCCATGCAGTGCTGTTCTTAAAAGAGCTATTTAACTTCATCCATCTCTAGGATCTGAAAGGCTAGGTATTCAGACTTGCGGAGGTTTTTTTCGATTTAAATGCCAATTCTAAAATGAACTGCCCTCAGAAACGACATTGAGTAGACTTAAGAGTTGATTAACATAGCGTTCATAAGACCAGCTCCTCGACATCTTTCCCCTTCCCTACCCGCCCCTCTCCCCTCCTCTCTCTTCCCTTTCCCAAAACCTACCCCTTCAGTTTTCCCCACCTCTCAGTCAGATCCATCTACCTACCTTCTTTCTCTCTCAACCACGTGGGCCCCCTATATTTTGGACATGTCTCTGCATATATAACCTGTTTGTTTATTTTTTTGTTTTATATACTTCCCTTTTGTATTTGTTGCTTCTCTGGAGTTTATCAATAAACATGCTCCAGGATCTCAAAAGCAAAGAAAAGAGAGCTGCCCTTTGAGTCTTCCAAACTCCCTTTCCGGGGTACCCACACTCTCTTCTGCTCCATTTACCGTTGCATTCATGCCTTCATCCATCTGAGGCCCACAGGCTTCCCCCTCCCCACTCCCAGGAAACCTCTCACCAAAGTCACCAGTTCCGTCCCAAGGGCAAGGCTCTATCGACCTCTCAGTACCATCTGCAGCTACCAACATGGGTAACCGCACCCTCCTCTTGACCACAATTTCCTCCTTTGACTCCCCGACATGATTCACTGCTGATTTTTTGATCCCTTCTCATTCCCAGGCTTCTCTTCTTCCTTCCTTAACTCTTAGGAATCTGTGCTCAGTCCTCCTCTCTTCCCCCAGGGTTTCTCTAGAAGTCACCCAGTGTCGTGCTCTCATGACTCCCCTGTAATGAGGAGACCCAACTTTTCATCTTGGTCTGAGACCTCTCCCCTGACCAGCTAGAGGTGAACAGCTTGCATTCAACATGTCTAAAATGGTACCAGTTATCTGTCCCCCAACCTGTACTTCCTAGGAGAGCAATCATTCAAGCCGGGACCTGGAAATCAGCTTAATACTGTCCTCTTCTTCATTCCTTACATCCAGACACTAAACCCAGCCAACCCTCCCTCCCCCTCTGCGGCTACCAGGCTAGTTTAGGACAATGTCGCACCTGCTGGGTCTTCCTGCTGCCAGTGAGGCTAGACACGTGGCTCCTGCCGTGAGATTAATCAGCGGCTCCACATCAACGACAAAGTAAACCTAAGCCCTCTGATATGTCCCTTCTCACATTTCCCTCCCACCTTCTAGCTATCCTAAATCATTTGTAGTCTCCCAAAGGCAGGAAGCTCCTCCATCCCTTCCTGTCTATTCTTTTCAGGAGGAAGGAATGCATCTACCTTCTCCTTTGACTGGGTAATTCATTAAGATATATTTCAATTGTTATCTGCTCCATGAAGCCTTCTATTATGGACTGAATGTTTGTGTCCCCCACCCTGCCCCAATTCATACGTCGAGGCCCTACTGTGCATGTATTTGGAGATGGGGCCTTTAAGAAAGAAATTAAGGTTAGATGAGGTCATAAGAGTGGGGCTGTGATCCCATAAAATGAGTGTCCCTTATAAGAAGAGACACTGGGAATCTCTCTCTCTCCTCTCTCCCTCCCCCTCTCCCTCGCTCCATGGGCACACACTGAAAAAAGGCCACGTGAGGACACTGCAGGAAGGTAGCTGTCTGCAAGCCAGGAAGAGAGCTCTGATCAGAAACTAAACCCTACTGGAACCTTAGTCTTGGGCTTTCCAACCTCCGGAACTGTGAGAAGATAAATTTCTGTTGTTTAAGCCACCCAGTCTGTGATATTTTGTTATGGCAGCCCGAGCAGTCTAACCCATCTTCCTTAATCCCCTGTCCTCTCACCCTGGAGAGAGCTGGTCATCCCTCCTATCACTTGTACAACTATCCATCCATATGACAGCATCCACCATGCTGTAATGTAATGCATGTTCACATATCTTTCTCACCTACTAACTATAAACTCCTTGAGGGCAGAAACAATGTCTTATCCACTTTTGTGTTCTTCTTGGTCTAGAACAGTATCCAGCGATATAGTAAATGTTCAATAAATGCTTGTGAGATGAATTAATGAACTAGTAAATGAAATGAGTAAAACTGAATTTCCTATTTGCATCTGGGTTGACATGTGGGCGTTTCTGTGTGGGGGGTTGTATATGCATGTATGCCTATATGGTGAGATGGTTTATTTGCAAGGGGTGACAATGTGAGTGGATCAATGTGTTTCATATTCAATTGTAGAACCATTTCTCCATCCCCTCCCCAAATCCTCCTGAATTCCTAATGTGATTCCCACACAAAAATCACCTGACCTCATTTTTTATCTGGGTCTTCCTTGTTTTCTCTTGACTTGGGGTACTTAGCCAGTTACCTCCCGCTGCACGTGGTTTTATTCCCTTTGGCTGGTACTGACAACATGAAGCCAGACTGAAGTCACTGGTTCAGGAAATCTCTAAACCAATGACATCTCAATGTAGAGCCTGTTTTCCCAGGGCTCTGGGAACTCTTTGCATCACTGCTGGACAGATATACATATTCATGAGTTATCATGTGGCTGAGAAGAACAAGATGATTATATCCACCCGGCAGAAGTCAGTTTTTTTTTTTGTTTTTTTTTTTAAAAAAAGGGAGTTTTAGGCTTATAGTAAAACTGGAGAATTGTGCATACTCTCTCCAGCTTGGAGACAGATCTCCTCTACACCCTGGGGAAATCAGTCTTCATTACATTTTCTCTTTTCACAGCTATTTATGGCAGCTTGGAACAAAGAGCTCAAGTCCTGTACCTCTTGTTTTAACTTTCCTTTATGCAAAAGAACCTTCTTTTCCCAACAGCTTGAGCGATACATGCTTATTTGGAGGGAAATGGAGATGGATCCGCTTTACCACCACCCCTCCAATCAAAATGGCAAACTCTTGGAAATGACAACTGTGACGCTAAGTCTATGGCACCAACATGATTCTAAGAGCTCCTGAGCGAGACACGGGGCTCAGATCTCCCTGAGGTTCGCTATGCACCTCGGGCCATGGCCCATCCCAGGAGTCGGTCCAGCATGTGTTTCCGTAGGGAGAGCTGGAAGGGAGAAGTCTGTTAGAAAGGGAGAAGGGGTAGACTCTCAAAGCCCTATCTGCAAAGCACTTTGCCAGACTGAGAGGAGGTCTGAGAGGTCCTTCCCCAGCAGAGCTGCTGGTACTACGTTGTGTGAGATCACAATGGGTGTGCGGAGGAGATAGTTATGCCAAAAGCATCACTTGTAATCATGACAATTTCTTACACTGTCCATTCAGATGCTCTGATCTTACTCAGAAAGGGACAGCTGCACTCACATATTTTTTAAACCATCCACATTCTACTTGACAGAGAGTCTCAAGCAGCTATAGAAGTCATTGGACACACAGCAAGGGCAAAAGACTTCCAAGAAATTCTTAGGTAATTGCAGACCTGGACTGGGCCAAGAGGCTGCGTTTAATGTGAACTCACCAACACACCAACACACACACACACACATACACAGACTCTGAGCATCCTCAGAGGCAACGAATGCGGACCATGCCCAATCCTCTTCTGTACCTCGAGTCAGGAGTCCTGCTTGCCCTCAGGGTGCCTCCCTTTCTTTGAATCAGCTGGGCCCACCTCACCTGCCAATCCCCCTGCTCCCCCCACCCCATCTCCTTTCCCTTCCAGGCTCTGTTGGTGACTATGGTGATTTCTGCAACAGCCAAGAGCCCTGAAGGGAGGAATGGCATTTTCCAAAACTCTGGGCTTATATGCAGCCAACTCCTTCCACCTCCCTGCCTCCTGCCCAAATCCTAAGTGCCTCAGCTGGGAGCCTGTTGCCATGGTTACTCTAATCTTTGCTTGGCTTGTTAAACAAGCTGACTTTGCTCCAGCCTACCTCCCGGTGGCCCCACCTCCATGTCCTTCAGGGCTTCCCTCCCTCCCTCCCTCCGTCCCCATCCTTGGGTACTTCCTCCTGAGGGACGAAAGGAACGGGCAGTGATCATTGCTCCCTTCCCACCCCTCCAGTCCACCAGATCTTATCAGGAGGGTTTTCTTTCATGCTCCTAAACGGAAAAGTACCACTCATGACAGAAACAACCAGTGATTGAAAATGAAGGTTCTACACAAATTGTAGAAGTGGAGGGGAAAAGGAGGCAAAGGAGCCAGAAGGGCTCCTTTAAGTGAGAACTATTTTGCCCTCTTCAGTGAGAACTATTTTGCTTGACAAAAAGAGGCTGGTGTCTTGGAAAAGTTGATTCACAGGCCTGCTGAGGTTGGCCGGTCCACCCAGCAAGCTACCCCCAGAATAAGACCTTGCACCCTACTCTAAAGAGACCGTCCCTCACATCCCTTTCACATCCTCACATCACAACCCTCATCCCTCCAGGCTAGAGAGATGACATTCCTTCCTCTCATCCAGGGCAATGCCCTTCAGGCTGCCCTGGATTCCATAATCTCCTGACTCCTTAGGGATATTTTTTTCAACTTTATTGAGGTATAACTGACAAACAAAAATTGTAGACAGTTAAAGTGTACAACTAGACGTTCTGATATATGTAGACATTGTGAAATAATCCCCACAATCAAGCTAATCGACATACCCATATGCTAACATAGTTACATTTTTCTTTTCTTTCTTTCTTTTATTCTTTCTTTCTTGGGTCTTTGGGAACGCTTAGGGGTCTCAATTCAACCAAAATTTCCTCAGTCTCCTGAATCTTAAACCAATTTCTTTCTACTTACTCTTTCCCCTCAGCATATAAACACAATTTCACATCTGAAGGCAAAATCCCCCTTTGACCCTCTGGTTACCGCTCACTAGTCTTCCTTTCTGGAAGCCGTCTCCCTTCCTGTCTCTATTTCCTTGCTCTGCGTTCAACCCACCGACAGTAGCTTCCTCCAGGAGCATGGCAGAACCCAGGTTACAGAGAACTTCCCTGCTGTCAAATTCAGTGGACACTCTTTAGTCTCCTAGCCCTTGCAGTCCCTAACAAGTGGCTGTGATGGTTAACAAACAGGATTCCGGAGTCCTTTTACTTATTTTCAACTTTGGCCCCAGCATTTATCAGCTGTGTGGCTTTTGCACCAAGTTATTTAACTCTGTTGCCTCAGTTTCCTCCTATTTCACTGAGGTAATAACAGTAGCTGCCTCACTCGGTTACTATGATGATTAAATGAGGCAACACACGTGAAAAGAACAAAGCAGTGCCCATTCATAGAAAGCACTAGAAAAATCACTGTCGGCTATGATTATTATCCGAAGTCTCAGCAGCATTCGGTGTTGCTGCCCTTCCTCTTCTCGAAACCCTCTCCCACTTTCTCCTCCTTCCCCGGTGTCTTCCTCCTCAGGTTCCTTTGTGAGTACCTCACGAGCTTTCTGAATATCTCAGAGTTCTGCTCTGGACCTTCTGCTCTTCTGACTTTAAACATGATCCCTGTGCGACCTCAGTCATATCCAAGATTTTAACTACCACAGTGGGTGGTCGACCATCAGATCCCTACATTCAGCCAAACATCTCTTCTAGATTCCAGACTCATATATCTAACTGTTGGGTATCTCCACCTGGATATCTCATAGGCAACTTGAACTCAGTTTAATCAAAGCAGAACTCTCGAGGACTTCCCTGGTGGTCCAGTGGTAAAGAATCTGCCTTCCAGGGCAGGGGACGCGGGTTCAATCCCTGGTCGGGGAACTAAGAGCCCACATGCCGCAGGGCAGCTAAGCCCACGAGCCACAACTACTGAGCCCACGCGCCTCAACTAGAGAGCCCATGTGCTGCAAACTACAGAGACAATGCGCTCTGGATCCTGCGCACCACAGCTAGAAAGAGAAAACCCGCATGCCACAACTAGAGAGGAGTCCATGTGCCGCAGCGAAGAGCCTGGGCACCGCAATGAAAGATCCCACGTGCTGCAACTAAGACCCAATGTGGCCAAAAAAAAAAAAAGCAGACCTCTCCATCTGTCTATTGTATCCCAATGAATTGCACCACCTAGGAGCCCAAGCCAGAAAAGTGGTTTCCCTCAACCCCTCTATCCAGATAATAACCAAATCCAATTAGCTCTACTTCAGTCTCTCGCAAGCCCATCTAAGCTGTCTGTTATTAATGACTTTTTCCAGGCACTCAATATTTCAGGCCTAGATTATCAAAAGTACTTACCCTTCTCAAATCACTCCTTACACTGCTGTCAGAACAACCCATTTTAATGTTGACAGGATCATGTTTCTTCCCTGTATTAAATCTTCAATAGCTCATCGTGACCTATAACAGTATTTCCCAAACTTAACGGGGGTTTTCTTACAAATATCTAGGTCCCACCCTAAACTAACTGAAATCAGATTCTCCAAGAGAGACGGTATTTTTCACAAGTGCCTGGTGATTCTCAGGATCAATAAATTTGGAAAAGGCTGGCCTCTAAGATCAGAGAGCATGTCCTTTGTGTTATAGCTGTTCCTCTTTAGAGTAGAGAATTCCTAAGGTCTCTCTCACATTCTATAATCCAGCAGCAGAGAACAAAAAAGTGAGGGAAATACGTAACACGTCTCTCCGTTCCCATCCTCCACCAGTGATGGCCATTTGTCAACTGGTTTTCCATGTTGTGTCACACCCAATCCCCACTGCTCCTGGTCACTACACCATTATTAATGCTGCTCCCTGAATGTGGAACAGCCTCACCCCAACGCTGATCACACAGCCAACTCCTCTTCATTCTTTAAAACTGTTCAAATATCACTTTTTCCAAGAGGCTTTGCTTGGTTCAGTAATTCTCCCCACGCCCGCCCACCCCAAGCCTTCATGAGGTTCATTTCATCTGTGCCCCTCCAGCATCCTGGCTTACCCTCATCAACACACCATTACAGGATACGGTCTGCTTCCTGTTCTCCCTTCTATAGGTCATGATTTTCTAATCCCAGCACCTAGTCCAGTTCCTGGCAACCAGGGAACTTTGTCTTATTGACAGAGTGACAAAGAATGATCTCAGTAGGCTTTAGCTTCACTGTCTCAACCATTCAGATCTCTTTGAAACCTTATCATCAACCAAAGTATTCATTATCCCTCCCAACTTCAGATCACTTGAAATTTTGCGTTCCATGTTCTTTTTATCCTCATCTAAGTGATGATTAAAAAAAAAAATCTCAATGCACAGGGTCCACAGGAGAAATCTCTCTGCATGCCTGTGAGGTATTGGTTGTAAGGACCCTGGAGAAGTCATTCAAATGGGGATGATGCTATCTGATCATTCCTTTATCCAGCTCATATGTATTGATCTTGCCCAGGACACTTCTGGTGGAAAGTACCTGACACAGACACTGTCAAATGTCTTGTTGAAGCACAGATATACCATACCTGCTGTATTTACTCTATTTAAGGCTTTGCACCTTTTAAATTTCTTGTAAAGAACTTATACTACTCGGGCAAGACATTCTCAGAGGGCCAATATTTGCATTTAAGGATCACTCCTTTCCTATCCAAGTACAAATTGTCTGTTTCATAACCTGTTCAAGAGTGTTTTAAGGAAATGATCTCAGGCCCTCTCATCTATAGTTTTCTCAGTTTTTAAAACCTAGAAAATGTCTGCCTATCTCAGCTTTCCAGCTCCTGTCCCATTTATTATCCATGATTCTCCAAAGATTCTAAAGAGTAATTCAATAGCTTCTCTCTGTTATCTAGAATGTAATTCATCCAGGCCTCAAGGCTTGACTCATGTAGCTCAGGCTGGTGTTTACTTACACCTTCCTCATCTGGAGAGAATTTGAAAAAAGGGAACTAGGACTAGCTTTTTCCTATGGTTAATTGAGGGTATATCCTAAAGTTAGGGGTATATCCTGCAGTTTCCTTTAAAGACTTAGACAAATCAATCATCCATTATTTTTTTCAAGCAGAGAGCTACACACACACACACACACACACACACACACACACACACACACACACACACACACACACACAGGTTCTGGAGTCAGAAAGACCAAAAGTAAGAATCCAAGCTTCATCATCTAGTAGCTTTGCACCCCTGGGCAAGACTATTATCCTCTATGAGCCTCAATTTCTTCAAGTTCAAAATAAGAAGAACAATAATGCCATTTTTCAGAACAGCTTTAAGATATCAATGAGTTAATACAAAGGTACCTGTAAATGGTACCTGCTACTGAAACTACAATTAGACTGTTTTTCAAGCTATATGAGTAATTTTTAGCATGTGATTCTTTTTTTTTTTTTTCTTTTGGCGGTATGCGGGCCTCTCACTGCCGTGTCCTCTCCCGTTGCGGGGCACAGGCTCCGGACGCGCAGGCTCAGAGGCCATAGCATGTGATTCTTGATGTGAAAGGGTCCAGAACATTGTCAGGAATCAAATGGTAGGAAGAATTAAACCAATCTAGCACAGCGATGCAGGACTTCCCTGTATTACCTGCTGGAAAGTATTTATCCATAAATCTCAGCCTCCTTATACATTTAATGTGAGCTTCACACTGTCTGACTAAAAGAATGAAGGAAGCCCCCCCTGAATCACGGGAAAGCAAGGATGCTCCATAGAAAATAAAGGGAAAAAAAAGACCAACATAGACAACCTAGAACAGAGTGAGGCGTTGGCAGAAGCAGACCTGTTAGGGCCAGACCCTGCTGAGAGCTCTAAGATACAGCCTAGAAGCCAGGAGTTTAAAGAGCAGGTGAGCTGTGTATAGTTTCCAGGTAGCAGGCAAATCCTGCTGCACCCAGTTCTCACTTCATGAGGTACGACTGTCTCGGCTGTGCATGCCCCCAAACACTGGTCCCCCCACATCTGAAGGCATTCTAAGGAGCATCTGTAATGGAAACACGCAAATCTTTCTTGGCTTTCAATTCCTTTCATGATCGTTGCTTCCTGTTTCAGTTTTTAGACACAGAAACAGCTGAGATGCCTATTAGCTCTTATTTAAGTGCCCAGGCCTTCAATGACCTCCCTTCTTTATGGGCTCAGGTCGGGCTTGGATGAATTAAATTGCGAGATACAGGAAAGAACATGAGTCCTCACAGGCATCAACTGCTCAGCCATCACCTGGGATGCACCCTTGATTCTTAAACCTTTCTATGTATCTGTGGTTGTTGAGGTGTAGTCAAGTTTTAAGCAAAAAATACCACTTTTTTTTTTAGCCTTCTGAAATAGGAACTGTATTATAATTAGTCCAGGAATTTGGATCTGCCTTTCATGGGGAATTGTTTTTTCTTCAGTAAATTTAACCTTTTTCTCTAATCTCCTTTCACACTTCTTTCTTGCCTCCAAGATAAAATCCTTCTATATGGAAAATTCGAAAGCACAGAATTCTTAGGTCCAGGGTCACCCATTCTCATAGGGCAGACTTCTTCCTTCCTAAGAAGAGTCACTTTCACATGTGAAAATTAAAACCAAGGGAGGATCACTTAGCATCTCCCTAACATGAGCCCCTGGATTAAGGGACCCCTACCAGTCACAAGGTCCGCTGTCGGGTTCTTGGGCACAGTGGTGATTGAATGGTCAGTGGGAGAGAAGTCGGAAGGCAGAGAAGGGTTCCTCCCTGACCTGCCTGGATGTTTACTTTCTTCTCAAGGCAAAAACAGAGGTACCTACCCACCCAGGAGGAGCCACTCTTTTCCATGGGAACTGCTGGCACAACATGCCATGCTACCTGCCCCTGGTCCCCAGTACGACCTCCACCCACCACGGAGCAACTGTCAGCCTCTTGTAACAATGATAAAAGCGTGCCGTGATACCCCTGACCAGTAAGGACAGAGCAGTCTGGGCCTGAGAACCAGAGCCCTAAATAAGTGACAGGTTGTCTAACTGCTTTGGCATTTGCTCCATGTTTCTGTATCATTAAAACATCTATTTTAAGCCTCTAAAGGTGCCAACTGATGGCTCCTGGGTTGACTTTGATGGGCTCCTACCACAGATCGGGCAAATATTTAATAAATGTGCTTTGCTGCTCATCCCAGATGTGGATGATGTCACTCTGGAACAGATCACGTTTCTTAAGGGGCCCCATCCCTGTTCAGACTCCGCAAGTCCAGGGCGGCACCCCGGGAATCAGTGTTTTTAAGGCACTCCCTGAAGGACAGTAGAATTATTGTTCCCAGCGAACAGACTCTCACACTTTAGTTTCACAATGCAGAAGGAACTTCTGCAGTCTTTTTGCTAAATATGCACATCTAAAAGAATCTGGGAAAGGCCAGGATGCTTTCCGGTTAACTTGCTTCAGACACCTCCAACAGTGATTGCAGCAATGCATCGCTTGTAGCAGTTGGTTAATAAGTTCTTGAAGTTCATTTAGTTCATTTCCACCCAAAGCAGAAATGCTGGTCCATAACAGAAGTATATCTAAGCTCTGCTTAAATGCCTCCAAGGGCAGGTCATTTACCACCCAAAAGGCAGTTTTCCTGTCCAATAGCGCCTTTCTTCCTGGTTTGCCTGGGGTGCCAGTGACAGTCCCATTTTAGATCTATTATCCTGATGTATTTAACAAGCCCCCCTTTTGCTCTCAATGTCCTGGTTTGGAAGATAATAGAGTGACCATATCATCTACCTACAGCACAGGATAAACTTTAGATCCCTTACCCTGAGATACAAGACGCTCACCACCTCCACCCCACCCACCTCCTCTCTCTCCCATCTCGTCATCCAGCACTTCCTGCCACACACCGCCTACTGCCACCACGTAGAAACACTCTCCTCTCTCCATTGCACACACACAGCCACTGAGGAACAGGTAGTAACTCGCCTAAAGTTTTGCAGCCAATAAGTAGAAGACAGTTTTCCATCTATGGTTTCCATCCAGTTCCATCAATGGTTTCTCCTGAGATGCCGCTTCCAGACCCTCAGGTCCTTTGCTAGTTGACCTTCTCAGGCAAACTCTTATTTTGCTCTATCTAATAAAAGACACACCAGCAAACATGGGGCTTCAGGGGAGTCTAACCATCGAAGACGGTGTTACTTCCCGGAATCAATACATTATGGTTCCATGAATGCAGTGTTTTAGTTGCCTCTTCAGATTTAGCAGCTTATTTGAGCTTTAGTCAAATAAAACCTAAATGTCTTTTCTCTACCAGAACTACTGCCAGTAGATTGTTTTTTCTCCCATCACTACCATTGATTTGTTTAACTCCCAGATAAGATTTCACACTTATCTCTTTGTAACGTCATCTGGTTATCTTTGGCCGAGCATTCCAGCGTATGCAGATCACTTTGAGACGGGTTTTTGTCACTGATTACACTGGCCATTCTTTCCAGCTTTGCATCTGTTAAAAGTTTGATATGCATGCCTCTTGCGTCTTCTTCCAACCTCCTGGCAAGGTTACTGGCCAGGGCAAGTCCAAGAACTGGGAATCTCTGGGACTTCCCTGGTGGTCCAGTGGTTAAGACTCCGTGCTTCCACTGGAGGGGGCATGGGCTCAATCCCTGGTCGGGGAACTAAGATCCCGCATGCCACATGGTGCGGCCAAGAAAAGAAAAGGAAAAGAAAAAACTAGGAATCTCAAAACGATTTCACTGGTGATGTTCCTTGTCTGTGCCATCACAGCCTTCCAATGGGCATCCCTGAAGAAAGCACTCTCTTGCCAAAGTTTACAGCCATTCCACCCCAGCCTTTTTTTTTTTTTTTTTTGCTGTACGCGGGCCTCTCACTGTTGTGGCCTCTCCCATTGCAGAGCACAGGCTCCGGAAGCGCAGGCTCAGCGGCCATGGCTCACGGGCCCAGCCGCTCTGCGGCATGTGGGATCTTCCCGGACCAGGGCACAAACCCGTGTCCCCTGCATCGGCAGGTGGACTCTCAACCACTGCGCCACCAGGGAAGTCCCACCCCAGCCTTCTACAATGAGATGTGAACATGGGGATCTTCCTAGAAATGATGGAGCAAATCACACTGTGACTAAATGATTCAGCCAAGTAGTCCTCAGGCCTGGACTGACTCTAAGGACAGGCAGAATGTGGTATGGAGGTTTTCAGAAAGGTCCTTAAGCTCCAAAGCAGCCCAGCCTTCCAACTGGCTAAGAAGAGAAAACTCTTTATTGGAGTTTCATCCCCAAAGCCTGATCCTTGTTCCTAAGAGAAGTTACACTTAGACCTTAAGCCAATATCAGGCATTTGTACCTCAGTGTGATACAGAAAGGTTTTCAAAGATGACCCCTGAAAGGAAAAGGCCAAGAGAAGCCTGGTTGAACACAGGTTTCCCTGAATGTCAGATCTAGCTCCTGAAACCTGACAATCTGTCCTTTTCATCTACAGATAAAGACAGGAAGAGAAAACAGTTAAGGGATCTCTCAGGATTTATAATCCTGAGAGAAAAGGAAGAAAGGTCTACATCAGGAAGCTCCAGTAGGAAGAAGAGTGACCCACCCTGTTGTTCCAAAACAATTACTGCAGGATTTTCCAGCCTAACAGGAAGACAAAGCAAACTCCAGAAAACAAATTTGTTCAACGGTGATGTAATCTGGCTTCCATTAAGTACGCCATGTTAGCATGGTGTTTATCTCTGCTCCCTTCCCAAAATGCACTGTAAGGAGAGTGATTAAATTTAAAAAGCAAAATTCCACAAGGACATAGAGAAAAGGAGAAGTGAGAACAGTAAGAAGGAAATGTCAACAGTCTTCCAGAAGACGGACACTGAATAAACAAGTCATTACCGACCTATTAGAGTAAGGAAAGCTAAAACTCTCAAATGGCAAAGCCAAGGAAAGAAGCCAATCCACACTGTGGGCCCTGGGCAAGGCTGAGGGACTGGAAGTAGTGCCGTGGACGTTCTATAAGGCACACAGGACCCTCCTGATACCCACTCAGTGTCAGACCGTGCCTTCCCCATCAGGGCAGGAGATGAGAGATTTTCTTTCTAGAGAAATTAAAAGAGGGGTGCTCAGGAACAAGACGCACAAGTGGGGAGGCTTGCGTGGATGTGAGGGTGGTGCAGTGGCAAATGTGAGCCTGCAAAGGGAGAACTGAGTGAAAGTCAACACCCATAATGAGATCTCTCTGTCCCTGCCCCACGCTTGGATCCCACAACAACTGTGGCAGGCACATGTCCCCAGGAACAAGTCTGGAAGATTCTATTCTGGGTAATCTGACCTGCCCACGGGAAAAGCTTCCAGATGATGTAACTGGGGATCCTTCAACAGAACAGATCTGCAGATCCCAGATCACTCAGCAGTGAGACCAGCTAACTGGAGAGCCTGGGTCCCCCTCAAGGTGCATCCCATCAGTTGCTTAGAGCCTCCCTGTCTATGTGAACTGATGGTGACAAATCTCCCGACAAAGCCACTAATACGAAAGACAGGACCAAAACACACAATCAGGACGAAGGAACTGAAAAATCAACAAAGGAACATGCCACAGATAAACAGTTTTGGGGATTTAAAAATATCACAAAAGAAAAAGTCAACAGAAGAGTTAAAAGATAAAGTTCAGGGAATCTCCCAGAATGTAGGACAAAAGATAATGAAAATATAAAGGTAAGAGAATTAGAGGATCAATTTAGCACACCCAGCTTCCAGGTAGTAGGAGCTCCAAAAAGAAAAAAATATAAAACAATAGAGAAAAGAATGAGATAACAGTAAATGAAATGAAAGGGAAAAAGAGAAGTGATAGTATACATATGGCTCCTCTATGAACAGTATGTACAAAATCACAGTAATTTATAGAGTGTAATGGTTAAAAGCAGACTCTAGAGCCAGATTTCCTTTGATTTGAAATCTGGCTCCACCAACTACTACCTGTATGACTTTGAAAAAGTGATTTAAACTATATCTCAATGTCCACATCTGCATAAAAGAAAAAAATAACACTACCTACTTGATATTGTTGTTACAAAGATAAGTTAATATGTGTCTAAAGCTCTTAAACAGTGTCTTGCATCCAAAATGTACCCAATAATGTTAGCTATTATTTAAAGTGTTATATAATATTACAGTACAAATGATATGATCACTAAATTTAACCCAAAACTTTGATGTAAATATATGAGGAAGAGAGAGGAACAGGAAGTATGTTAAATGGGACTCAGCGGTGTTAGTCTAAAACCTTATCATTCGTAGAAGCCAGTGTTATAAGGTATTATAACGTTTCTGAAGGGCAAATCAAGTAACAGTAGCACAAACATGGTATTTAAAAATGAAGAGGTAGAGAGGGCAGACAGCAGAAGCAACAAGAACTACAATCCTGCAGCCTGTGGAACAAAAACCACATTTACAGAAAGATAGACAAGATGAAAAGGCAGAGGACTATGTACCAGATGAAGGAACAAGATAAAACCCCAGAAAAACAACTAAATGAAGTGGAGATAGGCAACTTTCCAGAAAAAGAATTCAGAATAATGATAGTGAAGATGACCCAAGACCTTGGAAAAGGAATGGAGGTAAAGATCAGGAAGATGCAAGAAATGTTTAACCAAGACCTAGAAGAATTAAAGAGCAAACAAACAGAGATGAACAATACAATAACTGAAATGAAAACTACACTAGAAGGAATCAATAGCAGAATAACTGAGGCAGAAGAACGGATAAGTGACCTGGAAGACGGAATGGTGGAATTCATTTCAGTGGAACAGAATAAAGAAAAAAGAATGAAAAGAAATGAATACAGCCTAAGAGACCTCTGGAACAACACTGAATGCAATAACATTTGCATTATAGTGGTCCCAGATGGAGAAGAGAGAGAGAAAGGACCCAAGAAAATATCTGAACAGATTATAGTCGAACACTTCCCTGAAATGCGAAAGGAAATAGCCACCCAAGTCCAGGAAGCGCAGAGAGTCCCAGGCAGGATAAACCCAAGGAGAAACACACTGAGACACATAGTAATCAAACTGACAAAAATTAAAGACAAAGAAAAAGTATTAAAACCAACAAGGGGAAAATGACAAATAACATAAAAGGGAACTCTCATAAGGTTAACAGCTGATTTCTCAGCAGAAACTCTGCAAGACAGAAGGGAGTGGCAAAATATATTTAAAGTGATGAGAGGGAAGAACCTACAACCAAGATTACTCTAGCCGGCAAGGATCTCATTCAGATTTGATGGAGAAATCAAAAGCTTTACAGACAAGCAAAAGCTAAGAGAATTCAGCACCACGAAACCAGCTCTACAACAAATTCTAAAGGAACTTCTCTAAGTGGGAAACACAGAGAAGAAAAGGACCTATAAAAACAAACCCAAGACAATTAAGAAAATGGTAATAGGAACATATATATCTATAATTACCTTAAATGTGAATGGATTAAATGCTCTAACCAAAAGACACAGGCTCGCTGAATGGATACAAAAACAAGACCCATATATATGCTGTCTACAAGAGACCCACTTCAGACCTAGGGACACATACAGACTGAAAGTGAGGGGATGGAAAAAGATACTCCATGCAAATGGAAATCAAAAGAAAGCTGGAGTAGCAATCCTCATATCAGATAAAATGACATTAAAATAAAGAATGTTACAAGAGACAAGGAAGGACACTACATAACGATCAAGGGATCAATCCAAGAAGAAAATATTACAATTATAAATATATATGCACCCCACATAGGAGCACGTCAATACATAAGGCAACTGCTAAGAGCTATAAAAGAGGAAATCGACAGTGACACAATAATAGTGGGGGACTTTAACACCTCACTTACACCGATGGACAGATCATCCAAACAGAAATTAATAAGGAAACACAAGCTTTAAATAACACAATAGACCAGATAGATTTAATTGATATTTATAGGACATTCCATCTGAAAAGAGCAGATTACACTTTCTTCTCAAATGAATACAGAATATTCTCCAGGATAGATCACATCTTGGGTCACAAATCAAGCCTCAGTAAATTTAAGAAAACTGAAATCATATCAAGCATCTTTTCTGACCACAATGCTATGAGATGAGAAATAAATTACAGAGAAAAAAACATAAAAAACTCAAATACATGGAGGCTAAACCATATGTTACTAAATAACCAAGATATCACTGAAGAAATCAAAGAGGAAATCAAAAAAATACCTACAGACAAATGACAGTGAAAATACAATGACCCAAAACCTATGGGATGCAGCAAAAGCAGTTCTAAGAAGGCAATTTATAGCAGTTCAATCCTACCTCAAGACACAAGAAAAATCTCAAATAAATAATCTAAACACTTAAAGAGGCTAGAGAAAGAAGAACAAACAAAACCCAAAGTTAGTAGAAGGAAAGAAATCATAAAGATCGGAGCAGAAATAAATGAAATCAAAACAAAGGAAACAATAGTAAAGATCAATAAAACTAAAGGCTGGTTCTTTGAGAAGATAAAGAAAATTGGTAAACCTTTAGCCAGACTCATCAAGAAAAAGAGGGAGAGGACTCAAATCAATAAAATTAGAAATGAAAAAGGAGAAGTTACAACAGACACTGCAGAAAAACAAATCATCCTAAGAGACTACTACAACTCTATGCCAATAAAATGGACAACCTGGAAGAAATGGACAAATTCTTAGAAAGGTATAACCTTCCAAGACTGAACCAGGAAGAAATAGAAAATATGAACAGACTAATTGCAAGTAATGAAATTGAAACTGTGATTAAAAACCTTCCAACAAACAAAAGTCCAGGACCAGATGGCTTCACTGGTGAATTCTATCAAACATTTAGAGAAGAGCTAACACCCATCCTTCTCAAACTCTTCCAAAAAATTTCAGAGGAAGGAACACTCCCAACTCATTCTATGAGGCCACCACCACCTTGATACCAAAACCAGACAAAGACATCACAAAGAACGAAAACTACAGGCCAATATCACTGATGAACATTGATGCAAAATTCTCAACAAAGTACTAGCAAACAGAATCCAACAGCACATTAAAAGGATCATACACCATGATCAAGAGGGATTTATCCCAGTGATGCACAGATTCTTCAATATATACAAACCAATCAGTGTGATACACCATATTAACAAACTGAAGAATAAAAACCATATGATCATCTCAATAGATGCAGAAAAAGCTTTTGAGAAAATTCAACATCTATTTATGATAAAAACTCTCCAGAAAGTGGGCATAGAGGGAACCTACCTCAACAGAATAAAGGCCATATATGACAAACCCACTCAAACATCATTGTCAATGGTGAAAAACTTAAGGTATTTCCTCTAAGATCAGGAAAAAAACCAAGCACGTCCACTCTCGCCACTATTATTCAACATAGTTTTGGAAGTCCTAGCCACGGCAATCAAAGAAGAAAAAGAAATAAAAGGAATACAAATTGGAAAAGAGGAAGTAAAACTGTCTCTGTTTGCAGATGACATGATACTATACATAGATAATCCTAAAGACACCACCAGAAAAGTACTAGAGCTAATCAGTGCATTTGGTAAAGTTGCAGGATACAAAATTAATGCACAGAATTATCTTGCATTCCTATACACTAACAAAAAGAGATCAGAGGGCTTCTCTGGTGGCGCAGTGGTTGAGAGTCCGCCTGCCGATGCAGGGGACACGGGTTCGTGCCCCGGCCCGGGAAGATCCCACATGCCCTGGAGGGGCTGGGCCTGTGAGCCATGGCCACTGAGCCTGCACGTCCGGAGCCTATGCTCCGCAATGAGAGAGGCCACAACAGGGAGAGGCCCGCGTTCCACAAAAAAAAAAAAAAAAGTTCAGAAAGAGAAATTAAGGAAACAATCCCGTTCACCATTGCAACAACAACAACAAAAATACCTAGGAATAAACCTACCTAAGGAGGTAAAAGACCTGTACTCAGAAAACTATAAGACACTGAAGAAAGAAATCAAAGATGACACAAACAGATGAAGAGATATACCATGTTTTTGGATTGGAAGAACCAATATTGTGAAAATGACTATACTACCCAAAGCAATCTACAGATTCAATGCAACCCACATCAAATTACCAATGGCATTTTTTACAGAACTAGGACAAAAAAATCTTAAAATTTGTATGGAGACACAAAAGACCCCGAATAGCCAAAGCAATCTTGAGAAAGAAAAACAGAGCTGGAGGAATCAGACTCCCTGACTTCAGACTATACTACAAAGCTACAGTAATCAAGACAATATGGTACTGGCACAAAAACAGAAATATAGATCAGTGGAACAGGATAGAAAGCCCACAGATAAACCCACACACATGTGGTCAACTAATCTATGACAAAGGAGGCAAAGATATTAAATGGAGAAAAGACAGTTTCTTTAATAAGTGGTGCTGGGGAAACTGGACAGCTACATGTAAAAGAAGGAAATTAGAACACTCCCTAACACCATACACAAAAATAAACTCAAAATTGATTAAAGACCTAAAAATAGGCCCGGACACTATAAAACTCTTAGAGGAAAACATAGGAAAAACACTCTTTGACATACATCACAGCAAGATCTTTTCTGACCCACCTCCTAGAGTAATGGAAATAAAAACAAAAATAAACAAATGGGACCTAACGAAACCTAAAAGCTTTTGTACAGCAAAGGAAACTATAAACAAGATGAAAAGACAAACCTCAGAATGGGAGAAAATATTTGCAAATGAATCAATGGACAAAGGATTAATCTACAAAATATATAAACAGCTCATGCAGCTCAATATTAAAAAAACAAACAACCCAATCCAAAAATGGGCAGAAGACCTAAACAGATATTTCTTCGAAGAAGACATACAGATGGCCAATAGGCACATGAAAAGCTATTCAACATCACTAATTATTAGAGAAATGCAAACCAAAACTACATTCACATCAGTTAGAATGGGCATCATCAGAAAATCTACAAACAACAAATGCTAGAGAGGGTGTGGATAAAAGGGAACCCTCTTGCACTGTTGGTGGGAATGTAAATTGATACAGCCACTATGGAGAACAGTACGGAGGTTCCTTAAAAAACTAAAGATAGAACTACCATATGACCCAGCAATCCCACTACTGGGCATATACCCAGAGAAAACCATAATTCAAAAAGAGACATGCACACCAATGTTCATTGCAGCACTGTTTACAATAGCCAGGACATGGAAGCAACCTAAATGCCCATCGATAGACGAACGGATAAAGAAGATGTGGTACATATATACATTGGAGTATTACTCAGTCATAAAAAGGAACAAAATTGGGTTATTTGTAGAGGCATGGATGGCCCCAGAGACTGTCATACAGACTGAAGTAAGTCAGAAAGAAAAAAACAAATATTGTATATTAATGCATGTATGTGGAACCTAGAAAAATGGTACAGATGAACTGGTTTGCAAGGCAGAAATAGAGACAGATGTAGAGAACAAACATATGGACACCAAGGGGGGAAATTGGGGGGGTGGGGGGTGGGATGAACTGGGTGATTGGGATTGACATGTATACACTGATGTGTATAAAATAGATAACTAATAAGAACCTGCTGTATAAAATTTTTTTTAATAATCTCCTGTAACAGGCATAAGCAGAATATTACTAATTTTTAATAATCAAGTGGCTCTCAGTCACTTGCATGTTAAAAAAAAAATAATGAAGAGGTAAACAAATACCAGAAGAAACAGCTAGAAGAATTGAAAGTTGCTGTTCCCTGCAGCCCTTGGCAGGGCTCAGCAGTGGGGAGGAGGGGAGTCACATGAACATGCGTAGTTTATTTTCATAACCATTTAAAAACACACAATTTAAGTAACTTTATCACACTGAGCTGAAACCCAGTGGGGATGACAATAGATGAGTCTCCCCAAGCAGCTTCTTCAAAAGCTGAGCACTGACTCAGAACAACAAATATCTTTCCAGCTGCTTCAAACAAAAAGTAACTGAAGGCCATGCTCCAGGGGAAAGGGAGGCGACCAGACTTGGTGCCGAGCCTGCCTCCCCTCTTCTCCACCCTGGTAAAATCTTGCTGTGCCCTGTTGCACCCAGGTGCCCTGAATTTTTTCCCATCCCTCCTCAGGCCCGGCCCTTGCATTCTTTTTTTTTTCTCTTTTGCCACAGGGCATGCGGGATCTAACCCGTGACCCCTTCAATGCAAGTTGCAAGTCTTAACCACTGGACTGCCAGGGAAACCCCCAAGCCCTTGTGCTCTTGCCTTCCACCTCCCAAGCCAAACTGTCCCCCAGCCCCTCCTTCACACAAAGGGACAAAAGAAATTGCTGCAGCTTGATTGAATGGCTGTTAAATTGTGCTCTCAAGTCTTTTGAGTTTTCTATTAAATGGTCCATATGGTGGTTTCATCGGAGAAGCTAACTCTTGCAGAAAAATACTTCTTTTATAAGATGAAATGTGGGCACTCTGTATTCTATCTGAGAGGCACGCTGTAATAGTTAGCAGTGCCAGCAGATGAAAATACCAGTTACTGTAAGAGATTTCTGAAGAAGTCAAGAGGGAAAGACAATTTTGTCTTCTCAAAAAATGGAAAGTGGGTCAGGAGATTCTGAGAAAAGACAGGATTTATACATAGGGATTCATCACGCTGATTATGGAGCCCTACTACACAATAATAATCACGCTTTCTGTTTCTGCCACTTTCAAGGGAGAAATAAGAGCAGATGCAGGACAAGCCAGAGCACGTTAACCACAGTAGATCAATTCTGGCTCAGGTAGAATGCAGCTACGGCAGTTGAGGACAAAGTTCTCAGGTCTTGACCCCAAATGTACCTGAAAATTTGGAGCTAAAGTAAAAGTTATCTCAACCAAAGAAATGGGTTTAAAGTGAGCTGTGAAGAATTATTCTACAGACTCGTGGTTGCCAAGGCAGGGGGGAGCAGGGGAGGGATGGACTGGGAGTTTGGCATTAGCGGATGCAAAAACGATTATCTATAGAATGGATAAACAACAAGGTCCTACTGTATAGCACAGGGAACTATATTCAATATCCTATGATAAACCATAATGGAAAAGAATATGAAAAAGATTGTATATATATATATATTTAACTGAATCAATTTGCTGTACAGCAGAAATTACCCCAACATTGTAAATCAACTGTACTTCAGTAAAATAAATTTTTGAAAAAAGAATTGTTCTAATCAGTCAGTGAAGATAAAAGCAGTACCATTGGCCTTCCCTGGTGGCGCAGTGGTTGAGAGTCCGCCTGCCGATGCAGGGGACATGGGTTCGTGCCCCGGTCCGGGAAGATCCCACATGCCGCGGAGCGGCTGGGCCCGTGAGCCATGGCCGCTGAGCCTGCGCGTCCGGAGCCTGTGCTCCGCAGCGGGAGAGGCCACAACAGTGAGAGGCCCGCGTACCAAAAAAAAAAAAAAAAAAAGCAGTACCATTCACTGGTTGATAACAATTAAATATTTGTTTTAATAAGTATGGGTTTTAATAACATATTTTAGGCATTTTTAAGGTTTATTTATTTAAAAATTTAATATCATCATATAGTCTTGGAGTGAACTGATAAAACATAGGCAGTTACCTACTCCACTTATTTAAGGCAATCGTTGAATGAAATAAGTAGAAGTTGAATCCATATGATTATCAACTTCTATTTTGGTAGAATTCTGCTTTTTATTCCCAATCGGAGTCTATGTTTTATCTTTGAAGTCATGCTCATTCATTTTTGCACAAACCACTTTCTTAAATCTCTAATAAAGTATTAACCTACTAGTTTGTGAAAAAAAGATTCATATCATATGATATGCATCATACCTATTGAAGATATTTTTGGTGTTGTGGAAATCACGAACCCATAAAATTAAACCAAAAAGATTTCTTTGTACAAATTTCAGTAAATGTTCTCTTGAACAAGACAGAGGAATAGGTAGATATTACAAAACATGAATCTTTATTTCAATGCTATTTTAATGCTATAGTTCAATGATATTTTAAAAATCAAAATGACTTGGTACCCTCTGACGATATGCAGAGTGATGCTGCTTTGCTCTTTGAGGAAAGTGAAGCCTCATTAACTACTGAACAAGCTGATAGATTTACTCAAATCTGTCTACCAGATCCCAGATAAGTCTGGAAGCTTTGTCAGGAAAACCAGAAGGACTTAGGGGCTGCGACACATGCTTGGCTTGCCTCTAACTCAAGTCGGGAAACACCTTCTAATAATAAGACGACATTGCTCTTGGGCGCACCAGAATCATTGGAAGTCAGTAAAAACCCCTGGCTGTGGACATAGGAATTGGCAGATGTGGGCTTCAGGGAGTAAAGAATGTCCTGGGACATGCACAGCCTTAATCCGATTTATGATTTAGGTCCACTGTACACTGTTGTGCACTCATGCCCAGAGAGAAAGTAGCAAGATAAAACTCATGACTGGTTTTATGCCTCTCTCTTTGACTCATTCTGGAACCTTCCATGTTGGCAAAGCATAGATAAAATTTCATCTATTCTTTTTCCACTAAAACCAAAACTGTGTTCTTTAGAACGCTGTTGAGATACACTCATCATAAAGATAGAAATTAGAAGTATGAATAGAACATCTGGGGAGGAAGATATTTAACTCCATGGCGACCTCTCTCTAAGCCAACATCATATTATTTAAATATGCCTTTGGTCCGTTCTGCCTCTCCAATTAGACTGTGAACTCACAAGCAAGAGCTAGTCCTTATTCATCCCTGAGCTGAGACGGCCAGCACAATGTCTGGCACAAGGCACTCAACAGATTTTACTTAAACTAAACTGAGCCTACTTAAGGGAGGTATCAAAAAAATCAAAGTAATACATACACCTGATTTTAAAAAAGAAAGCATGCAGAATGGTTTATAATGAACAGCCTAAGTCCCCAGACCGGCTCCTGGACCTACTTCCCAGAGGCAACCACTCCTAACGATGAGAATTTGTTTTTAAGGTTTTGTAACATTTATTGCTAATGCAAACACAAAAAAAAAGAAGAAGAAAGGATGCCAGTTTCAAATTATTCATGTCTCTTTACTTAAATAGACCTCAAATATTTAGAAACATGGCTGGCAGTTCTTCCAAGTTGTTGTATTCATACTTCAACCAACATATATTGTTTGCAATGAAAGTGGTGGCATTTCTGTTTTCATACTTTTATTAGTAAAAACCAGCTTTCTCCCCACCTTAGGATGAAGGAGGCATAAGTCAGTGCAACCCTAGAATTAGTGGGGCCAGAGCACATCAGAACTAGACAATGGGGGTGGAGAGAGGAAGGGTGAGTCAGTGTCACGATGGGGTAAAATGCTCCGAGTTAATGCTGCAGGATGGGGAGAATCGCCGGATGCAGAGATCTGCTCCCCTGTTTGCTTTCTCTCAGCACATGCCATTCTGTACAGATGGGGCCCACAGGGCGATCGCATTATACCCCATTTTACATCTACAAACTCTGAAAGCAGCTCCACATTCTAGGGAACCATCCTCTTATTTTGAACCAGTGAAATAATCTGCAAAGTCCCTTGGAATTATTTATAATGGGATTTCTCTTATATTAGCAAAAATAAGTAGGAGCATAAAATGACGCCACATTTATAGCACATAATGGTAGGAAACACTCTGCAAAGGCATGACAATTTGGGAAAATCCCCACTCTGATCAGAATGAATAAATATGATTAACTTGCAGAGAAGATGCTATTAGGCTCTTTGCCAAAGAAACAGATTACTGCTTTAGAGAGTCAGCCTGCAAAGGTGACCTGACCCCCTGGAGGGGCTGGAGCCCTGAAATAGCCACCCTGAGGGGTGCCCGTGTGATGGGGGCTCCATGTACCCAAGGGAGCATACAGGAACTGAGAAACAAGATATTGATCAGGAAGCTGGGCTGAATGGGTGGCTGTTCATCAAGACAAGACAAGAGACCAATTCAGAAAAATTCTGTTGGCAGAATCCAGATTTAGATACTTCAACATCACCTCCTACCTAAACTAAGGAGCAGCCCAAGGCTCAGAAAGATAAACAAACAAACAAATAAGGACAATCAAGGAACAAGAAAAATGGGGCTTGCCTGGTGGCACAGTGGTTAAGAATTTGCCTGCCAATGCAGGGGACACGGGTTTCTGGGAAGATCCCACATGCCGCGAAGCAAATAAGCCCGTGTGCCACAACTACAGAGCCTGCGCTCTAGAACCACGTGCCACAACTACAGAAGCCCGTGCGCCACAACTACTGAAGCCCGTGTGCCTAGAGCCCGTGCTCCGCAACAAAAGAAGCCACCGCAATGAGAAGCCCGCGCACGAAGAGTAGCCCCTGCTCGCCGCAACTAGAGAAAGCCCGCGCACAGCAACGAAGACCCAATGCAGCCAAAAATAAAAATTAATTAATTAATTTTTTAAAAAAGGAACAAGAAAAATGAAGAAACTGATGTTTTCCGAATTCTTAATGGGGGCCGAGGTTTTACAAAATTAATCTGATTTAATCCTCACTCCAGTCCTATCCTGCAGGCATTACCTTCATTTTCTGGGTGAGAAAACAGGCTTCCAGAGTCTCTGTAACCTGCTCAAGGCCACAGAAGTAATAAAGTGACTCAAATCCAAGACTGACTCTAAATCCAAGTTCTTTCTATCACGATAGGGTAAATATCTAGAAGGTGAGAAAAATCATATATCTAAATGCACAGACATTATACATGGCAATACCTCTGAGGTTTACAAATGAGTAAGCGAAGTCTGGAGACAGAGATGGAGACTTTACCAAACTTTTTTCAGTCACTTAAACTTACTTTTGGGTACCTTAAAATATTTCCTGGGTGACTAATTTGGCCCAATGTTTTAAAATACTACTAGGTTCTGGCAAAAGGATCATTGACATTCAGCTGAAATTTTGGTTCTAGAAAATTAGCTTTGCTTTACAGAGCGATTCAGTAACGTAACAAGAACGGGTCTGTGCGTAAGTTGCCTGGTGGGCCCGTGCCCTGGGCTGGTGTCTCCAGCTGCCTTGAATCAGGGCAGTTATAACAGTGCTCACCTACCCCTTGGAGACACGCTGATGCACCTTCTAACATCAGAGGGGAAAGTAATTACTACTTTAAAAAAGACAAATGCCACTTTATGTGAAAACAAAATAGCGAAGTACATGCAGCATTTGATACAGGCCTGCACGTGGACTGTATTTAAACTCTCCAACAGATTCTATATCGGATCAAACAGAATTTACGGTCATAGTTTGAGCAACATGAAAAGCACCTTAAAAACACTTCCACTGGTTAAAAAGAGGAATAACTTTAACTCCAATTTTCCAAACTGCTTTTGTAAAAAGCAAACTTTGAAATAGGTCAGTCAAATGGAGATTTTTCTCAGAAAGTTACATGTTTGTGAAAACGGAGTGAAACTAGAAGCTTCAGTGTAACTTCCACTACATCAAATCTTTAACTCTGGAGGGTCTTTTCCCCCTACTGTAAATAAAATTAAAATGCTCATCCTTATGTGCATGAATATAATAAAATTGCATCTGCGGCACCCAGAGCACACACATTTATCATCCCCTCCCATCCACGCACACACAATCAAAAATAAAATTGAACTCAACCTTCCCCCCATCCAGGGGTGTTTTTCTTTCCAGCGGTCCCACATGTCTGAGTTGCTGACAGTAGCAAGTGTTCACAGGTCACCTTTACCAAACGGCATCTCCTCCAAAAAGACCACCTGCTTGGTGGGGGAACGTGGTTGTCAGGTAGACTAGCACCTGCACATGCCTTGTTCCCTCCTCTTCTCTCCCTTGTGCTAAGGTCCTCTATGAAAAGGAGGTGGGATGGGCTTCATAAGAGAATGAGGAGGACGAGCAAGCGTCAGGATTTCTGTGATGTCACAGGAGCATTATTAGTGGCCGCTCACCATTTCCGAAAAGACATGAAAGTTCTTCATCTGCCATCAAAGTCTATAAGCTATTCTCAAGTCTTTCCATTCAGCAGTTTTTCCAGGCAGGTCTCCGCACACAGCTTTTTTTTTTTTTTTTTAACACACTTAGCTGACTCAGACGCACAGGCAGAAGACCTCTGACTCACTTCTCTCTTCCTTCTTTCTTTCTCTGCTTTTCTTTGTTTCTTTTTTTTAACTCCTTGGCTCCTGGAAACGTATGCTCCACTGAGGGTCAGTTCTTCTCATCTAAGTGGGGAAATCAGGTGAAAGATCCAGCAGGGCAGTTTGTGGTCTTTAATGCTCAGAAATATGCAAATGCTAAGCATCCTTGGGAGGGCAATGAGGAAACAATAACACTCAAGGATTTTTCTTAAAGTTTGGCAGACAGACACTCACTCCAGGAGGGTAAATGCTGACACTTCTCTGGACCTGCCGTCTTTCCTCTTCTCCCTCACTTTCTACCCAGGCACCTCTGCTACTCTTATTTCTTGCCTACTTAACTGTGCCTTTGATTTGGGGGTCTGTAGATGCATAAATACTTATGTACACACACATACACACATATACACATATAATGAATTTAAGGTATGTGGAATATATACAGGGTTGATACACATATTTTATACACTGGTACAGCCATATCCTTTGTTAAACTATTTAAAGACTTCCATATCAACGGGGAAAGAGAAATCCTCTGCTTAATTAAGTCCACAAATCACTCAATAACACTGTCCAGTGGTGGCCACAGAGGTGGGTGACTGGACCAGGAAGTAGAGCTAGTACAGATGCACCTGGAACCTAGCATTGATGGGACAGTGGAGCAGATGGCTTCCAGCGGCGATTCCCTGGGGGCCAAAGCACCAGCTCCCTATGTCCAAGCGTTCAGGTGTGTGTCCAGCCACCTTCTGGCTATAACAAAACCCTTGGCTCAATGACTGATACTTATCAATGCAATAAGTGAACTGTGGAATAGATTAACGTGTTTCCTATTTCAAATCATGGTTCATACAGGGCTATCACTTAGCTAGAGACAACTGCACCATACCAACTAGAAATCAATAAATGCTTTGGAAATTATCAGAATGATATGATGAATGATTTGCCTCTACCTTACATCACTTGGTAGGCACTTATATGTAGTTCAGTTCACTTAAAGAATAGAAGAGAACATATTTTTAATTGATGAATTATGTATTTATTTATACTGCCATACTAGTGGGCAAATATTTTCATCATCCTGCTATACGTAAGCATGTGTGTGCAGTCATAGATGCTTAGAAAAAAGTATGGAAGGACACACAACACAGGAAATGGTTAAGTGCAGTTACCTCTGGGGCTGGGGAAAGAGATGTTTTGGGAGCAGGTGTATTTAAAGGAGAAACTTTCCATTTTTATACTATATTATCTATCCTATATGAATAGTACATTTATTATTTTTATAATTAAAAGTTTTAAAAAAGTGTACATCCACATACGCACTTGCAAACACACAATCAACTAGTCCAAGTGAACTTAATGGAGGGAATGGATTATCAGTGCCTTAAGGAATGATAAAAGGAGAGGGCCTTGTGAGAAAGGAGAGGCATTCGAGGGGCCACGTGTACTGCCGGGAGGCTTGAAGCGAAAGTGGAGTGAACATAGGAAGGTAATGTTTTACAGATTAATCCAAGGGGAGAAGGGAAAAATAAAAGAAGAAAGGGGATAATAATGAAATAATCATCAATTGAAAAAACAAAAGAAACCTTTGAAAAAGTAGGGAAGAAAGAAAGAAAGGAAGGGAGGGAGAGATGAAGGGAAGGGTAAGAGGGAAGGGAAGGAAGGAAGGAAGAGGAGAAAGAAGGAAGAGAGGAAGGAAGACAAGAAAAAGGGAGAAAAAAAAAAAGTTGGTTGACACGTCCAAGTAAACGTGCAAGGATTTTGGCTCCCTGTGTCTGGCAACAGCAAGAGAAGCTATGGTCAAGGTTCTGGCAGTGTCCCCTGTGCCATATTGCTGGCCATGTAGCTTAAAGCTTCAAGAGATGCTTAATTTTTGATATCATAATCAGCCTTTTCCTTTGTGTCCACAAAACTTAAATAGCATCTCAATAAGTGAAATCTTTGCGTCATTGGTTCTTTATTTATATTGTCACTGCTTTCTACTTATAGATGTCCTTTAGTCTCTTTAAAGGATTATATATATATATATATACACACACACATATATATAAATCTTGACTTGATACTTTTTCTGAGACTCCTGTAACGCTTTGCTCTAGATAATTGAGGCATTTCTGTGGTTCTACCTTTATCTTGTTAAATTCATACTGGCAATAAAATATCCAGGGCCATGACAAGAGGACTGAGGGAAAATAATCTAGGATGTTCAGGTACCTACATTTTACAGTTTGCATTTACAATGCAACCATATTTTGACTATAAAGTCCATCCATCCTCCTTGCTTTCCTTCAACAAGAATACGAGGTGATGGACAATCAAAAGTAACTAAGACATAGACTCTTCTCTAAAGGAGCTCACAGCCTCAATACTTGAGGTAACAAATAAGTGATTAAATAATTAAATACAAATTGATAAGCTCTATGACACTAACATATAGCAAGAAAAATGGGAAAATAAGAAAGCATGAGTAACACAATTTGGGGAAGTTTTCCATAAGGGTTGATGCGTTGAGCTGATTTTTGAAGGACCTTAGGAGGTAGCCAGGCTACGAAGAAGGCAGAGACATTTCAGAAAGGGACCATTATATGTGCAAAGAAGGGGAGACTTTCCAGGGAAGGGTGTGTCTAGGGAATGCCTAATGGTTCAATAAAACCAAAGAGCACATGAGATAAGTATGGAAAATCTGGAAAAGAAGAGGGGAAACCAATGAGGATCAATGAAAGCAATGAGGAGCCTTTGATGGGCTTTAAATTAGGGAATGGTTTGCTCACGTTTACATTTTTTTTTTGTTTTTGGCTGAGCCCAGTGGCATGCAGGATCTTAGTTCCCTGACCAGGGATCAAACCTCTGCCCCCTGCAATGGAAGCAGTGGAGTCTTAACAACTGGACCACCAGGGAAGTCCCGCTCACATGTACATTTCTGAAAGATCACTCTGGGACCATGGATAGATGGATTAGTGGAGGTGAAAGGGGGGGCAAAGAAATCACTGTATGGTAGCTGAAGGAGGTGTCCTGTCTTTCCTAATAGTAGAGTACCTTGGTTATAACAACTGTTCCACAAATACAATGATGAAATCTAGGCAATTTTTTTTAGCTACTAAACATCACTGAAAAGTGAGCAAAGTCAGGCAAGAACTGGAGCAGAGATTGCCATTAAAAGGGAAACTGTAATGGATGAAATTTGCAAGTGTGCAAATTTTTGCCTGAGAGCACTCCCAATCCACACATAGCTGGGACTGCAGGAAGCCTCAGCCTCCTTGCTTGGCTGGGATGTCAGATGACTTCAGGGAAGGCAGAACTGCCAGAAAGTTACAGGGAAATGTTGGAAGTGAGGAAGTCACAAAGGCAACGAACGCTAAAATCTGCAAATAAAATTCCCCCAAATCCCTAGCTAACCAATAAACTATGCATGCAAATTAACCAGTTGAGTCAATGCAACCCAATCATAATCCCAGTAGGGCTTTATAAATAAAAATTGACTTAATTCTAAAATCTGATTGGAAATGCAAAGGATCTAGAACAGTAACATAATCTTTAGAAAAGAACAGATTGGTAGTTTACTCTACATGACTTCAAGACGTCTTTAATCTAGAGTGCGAAATGGGCATGAAGATAGACAAACAGATGAAGAGGACAGACTAGAGAGTCCAGAAGTAGATCCACAATTATGTAGGCAATTGGTTTTTGATGAAGTAACCAAAGCAATTCAATAAAGTAAGGAAGTCTTTTCAACAGATTATGCTGGAACAGCTAGATATCCATATGGAAAAAGATACCCTCATCTCATACTATGCACAAAAATTAATTCAAGATGGTTCATAGATATAAATGTGAAAGCTAAGATATAAAACTTTTAGAAGAAAACACAGGAGAATATCTTCATAGGGGATAGGGTAAAGATTTCTCAGATGGGAAACAGAAAGCAATACCATAAAAGAATAATAAAAATTTTCTGCTTAAGAAAAATAACACTAGGAAAATTAATAGGTATGTATCAGATTGGGAGAAAACATTCACCAAATATACATCTGATAAGAGATTTACATCTAGAATTTTTTAATCCTGTAACTCGCTAATAAAAAAATTTTTAACAAAATAGGCAAAAAAAAGAAAGCTTCGACAGACACTTCACAAAAGAAAATATGTGAATGTTGAATGAGAAATAATGCTTTATATCATTAGTCACCAGGGAAATGCAAAATAAAACCACACTGAGATCATTCATTAGGCACCCACCAAAATGGCCAGACTTAAACACTGATGATACAAATGTTAGTGAGGATGTGGCACAGCTAGAACGCTCATAACCTTGCTAGTGGGAAGTGAAATTGTGCTTCTGGGAAAGATCTGGCAGCTTTTTATATAAGTCAACATAACCTACCCTTCGATCTCACTGCTAGGTATTTATCCAAGAGAAACGAAAACATATGCCCACAAAAAGACTTCAAGAATGTTCAAAGCAGCTTTATTCACAATAGTAAAAAAATCAAAACAATGCAAATGTCCATCAACAGGAGATTCACAAGCAAACTGTTCTTTATTTATATAATGGACTAGTATTGAGCAATAATAAGGAATGAACCATTAATACAGGCAGCTTTATGGATGAATCCCACACACATTACGTTGAGTGAAAGTCAGGCACAAAAGAATATATGCTGTATGATTCCATTTCTATGAAATTCTAGAACAGGCAAACTAAACTAAAATTTAAAAAATAAAAACAGTGATTGCCTCTGAGGGGCAGCGAGCTTGACTGGAAAGGGGATGGGAAGGGAAGAGGGAGCTTCTGGGAAGATGGAAATGTTCTGTGTCTTCATACAGGTGAGTTTTACTCCAGGAAGGATGGGCTGTGGATTCATGCATCCAAATTGTATATCTAAGATTTAGGCATTTCAATGTTTATACATTTTACTCTAAAAAAAAGAACCTCTAAAGTCATCATCACCATCATCAAGCAGGAACTGGAAAGTTAGTTGAGGTATTATGTTGATGACTATCAAAACTAGGTTATGATTAGAGCGCGGTTCTATTTTGGTTACTTGAATTATTGCAGTAATTCAAGCGAGAGATGATGAAGGCCTGAATTAAGGAAGTAGCAGGGAAGTTAGACGAGATGAAATAAGTCTGGCTGCTATCCAGGTAGTGACTGGTGACTGACAATGAACCACTGAGAGAGGTATGAACAGGGAGGGATAATTCACAGATTCTAAATTATCCATATAGAACTGTGTTTCCATATCATTGGTTTCCATAATGGTCCTCTATACTTAAAAACATTATTTTGAAAGGTGTCCATAGACATCACTAGATTGCTAAAGGGGCACCAACGGCACATACGAGCTTAAGAACTTATAGATGACTCCCAGGTTTCTGACTTGAGCAATCAGGTGGATTTTCTAGGTGCCATTCATTAAGACTAAAGAGAAATTACTGAAGATAGATGGGCATTCTGGATGGAGAGTGCGGTTCAGAGTAATGATGTGAGTTAAGTTTGTAATACTGTGATCAGAGAAGTCCAGTAAGCTGCCAGATATATGGGTCTGCAACTCAGGAAGAGGTCTGGGCTACAAAGAGAAATTGGTGAGTCGTTAGCATGGGGGAGATCAATCGTTGTGAACTGAGGTCCTGATTGATGCACAGCTTCTCATCTAGGAAGACCCTGTCTACTTGGGAGCTATGCACACAATCCCCACAAACACTGCCTGGTTCCACCCTTGTCATCCACTGAATCCACCCTGGAAGCAGCCTATCCTGCCTCAATGTAGCAAAATTCTCTCCACAACAAGATGGGAAAGTTTAAAAGAAATGAGGGGAGAGAAATTATACATATGTAACAAGATGTTCCAATGAATATTCTTTCTGAAGCATCAAGAAACAATAGATAATGAATTTTTAAAGAGGAGCTAGACCACTTGCAAAATTTGCCAAAGAAGGTGGCTACAAACTGTTTATAAAACTCATCACTCCTCTACCACATCAAGGGTATAAAGGGATCAAGAACTGGACATCTTGGGAGGGATTTTTCAAGGCAGCTGTTGATGTGTTGAGAGCGCACATCCCTCCGACCAAGGAGGGTGGTGGTTAGGCTTGCTTGCCTCTCCATCTCACGTCAAGAGGAGCTTTAAGAGGCAGACAAACATCTGCCCTCAGCAGTTCATGCAGTTTGGGAGACACATAGATTTGTGCCTGATTCACAGCTGAAATCTAGAAATAGAGATGGGCTTGCTGGCTGCTTTGATGGTGGATCCAGGAGAGGTGGCTGCGCTTCCAGAGTCTGCAGAAGCAAACGTTGCTTGGGTGTCCCCTGTGGAACACAGTGTGGACCACGTACTACAGACAGCCATGTCTGGGCTGGCTGACATGCTCCTCCACAGCCCTTGGCTGAGATTAGCTGGACGTGTTACCAGGAACCTAAGGGTTGAGAAAACTGTAGTCAGGAGAGCGATGCATTGCCCTGTCTCCAGGAACTGCAAATAGGAGATCCTCAGCAATGAGGGAGGGGAGGCTGCAACAATTCCATAGAACTCCAAAGAGAAGTCACCTTAAATATGTGCTAGATCCGGAGAGCGCTGACACTAGAAAAACATTCATCACGAGTCACGTAGGAACTTAACTGTTTCCTCCCTCCTCCTCCCTCCCAACCCAACTTCAACCTAGAGAGGTCTGCAATGGACTCACTATGGAAAACAGTATGGAGGTTCCTTCAAAACTAAAAATAGAGTTGAAACACAATCCAGCAATTCCACTCCTGGACATACATCCGGACAAAACTCTAATTGGAAAAGATACATGCACCCCAAAGTTCATAGCAGCACTATCTACAATCGCCAAGATATGGAAGCAACCCAAGTGCCCATCAACAGAAGAATGGATAAAGATGTGGTACATATATACACAATACTACTCAGCCATAACAAAGAATGAAACATGGCCATTTGCAGCAACATGGATGGACCTAGAGATTATCCTACTCAGTGAAGTAAGTCAGACAGAGAAAGACAAATACCAAATGATATCACTTATATGTGGAATCTAAAATATGATACAAAGGAACTTATTTACAAAACAGAAACAGACTCACAGACACAGAAAACAAACTTACAGTTACCAAAGGGGAAAGGGAGTAGGGGAGGGATAAATTAGGAGTTTGGGATTAGCAGATACAAACTACTGTGTATAAAATAAACAACAAAGTCCTACTGTATAGCACAGGGAACTAATTCAATATCCTGTAATAAACCATAATGGAAAAGAATATGAAAAACTATATATATATATATATATATATATACACATATATATACATATATGCACAAAACGGAATCACTTTGCTGTATACCAGAAACTAACAACATTGTAAATCAACTATACTTCAAGAAAATAAACCAGAGAGGTCTGCAACAGGCCCGCAACTGGGACCAACAAATAGGAAGAAGGGGTAAAAGAGTGGTGTGGGCATATACATGGAATCTAAAAAAAAAAAAAATGGTCATGAAGAACCTAGGGGCAAGACAGGAATAAAGACGCAGACCTTCTAGAGAATGGACTTGAGGATACAGGGAGGGGGAAGGGGAAGCTGGGACAAAGTGAGAGAGTGGCATGGACATATATACACTACCTAACGTAAAACAGATAGCTAGTGGGAAGCAGCCGCATAGCACAGGGAGATGAGCTCGGTGCCTTGTGACCACCTGGAGGGGTGGGATAGGGAGTGTGGGAGGGAGGGAGATGCAAGAGGGAAGAGATATGGTGACATATGTATATGTATAACTGATTCACTTTGTTATAAAGCAGAAACTAACACACCACTGTAAAGGAATTATACTCCAATAAAGATGTTAAAAATTAAAAAAAAGAAAAAAGAAAAGAGCAGTGTGGGGAAGGGGAGTGGCTGATCGCTCATCCCCGCCTGACTGCAGCAGGCCCGTGGCAGGCCCCAGCTGGGGAGGGAAGAAGGCTCCATTCTAAACCAAGTCTAGAGTGTTTATTATTCCCTACCTCTGGAAGTTTTAGTTACTGAGTTAGTCTGGTGTTTTACAACTGAAAGTTTTTTGGAGTTTGTTTGTTTTTGTTTAACTACCTAAGAGTGACCAGCAGCAACAGGGAAGGACATGCCCCATCATGCAGGTTTGAAGAATGAATGGAAACAGAAAGCAAGGCTGTTTTACGATTATATCCCAGGAGGCTGCTTCCCCTCCCCACAAGCCTTCTCAGATGGTACCCAGATTTCTAGCTCCCATCCACATTTCTTTCACTCCTGGGCCCATATTTCCCACGGCCCACTAGACAGTCCAATATAGTGGGGCTCATCCGAAACTCACCATGTCCCAAGGTGAACCTTGTCATCTTTTACAAATCTCCATATCCTTCCCAACCCAATCTGCTCCTTTCCCTTCATTATCCACCCATCCCACACACCACCAACAGAAATATCTTAAACCAGAACACTCAAGTCACTCCCCTGCTTGAATTCTTTAGTGGTTTCCAGTATGCAAAATCCCAGACAAAACTTCTCTTGGTGGATCCTGCCTGTCTTTGGACCATTCATCCACTCATCTGCATGTTTTTAAAGATCTTATGCACAAAGCCAAGGGCTCCCTCACCACTCTGTCTCTATTCTTGTGGGTCCAGAGGTGCTTGGAATGCCCTACCCACCCCCAGCGCTTTAACTGGAAAATGCCTATCTGTCTTCAACTCAGCCCAGGTGTCACCTCTCTTTCAAAATCTTTCCTATGCTCTCCAGGCTGGAGAGTTAAGTGGGTTACATACATCTGCGTTAGCATTTATCAAATTTTATTTTAAACATCTCAGTACTTAACCATTTGCCCTTCCCTGTGCCATTCAACCAAGCAAAACAATGTTCTTTGACAAAAGCCTCCTTTTTGTTTGCCAGCCTAATGCTTGGTACAGAGCAAGTGCTCACAAATATTTGTTTAACTGAATTAAAGTCCTTAGTGACTTCAAGGAATTTGTAATCTGAAAGAAGAAATGAGAACAGGGATTCTATCTTATTCATCTCTGACACAGAGTAGGCCTCTATATAAGTTTGGTGAATAAATAAACACATAAATGAATAAAAGATCAGATAGAAAGTAGGGTATCCCTAAAATGGAGCAGATAAAGACAACAGAAATTTAATGGAGAGAGATAGGAGCCCTTTCTCCTTTTCATTTCTTACTCCAGTACTTTACACTGCGAAGCTTAAAATAAATGAATGCAAAACGGTTGGAAGTGGAAGAGGTTTTCTTTAAAAAAATAAAATAAAAATACTACCACCCACTACCCATGCTGCCCTCCCACCAGAATGACTATAGTTTCTGCATCCCTAATAGGATTGTTGCAGTTTTGAGAATGTTGTCATGGTAACCAACCTCAGCCCTTCCCCTAATATAAGATAAAATTTAGCAAAATAAATAAATAACAGACGCCCATAGAAACATTATCAGACCTTTCCATATAAATAACCTGGGTAATTAAATGTTTCAAAACAGAATATTTAGAGAGCTGTGAGAAAAAAAAAAAAAGATTCTACAAAGTTTATTTTTAAACAAAGAAAAAAAAATCCCCAAACATCAGCTGGAATACTTGGCTGCCTGCATGGTTTCAAGGAGTCACAATTTCCAGACTTGCCTGGACAAGAACACAGTCAGAACAGAGAAGCACGGGTCTATATTTTGATGCACAAGCAACATTCCTATCAGGAGCTCCCAACCCCTATCCTGAGGCATCCTTTCAACATATAACCAAAAGACCTCTCCCTTTTAGATTCCCCCAAACACAACTAGAGGCACATGGAAAACATCTGTAGTGGACCCCAGTACTACTGCCTAGGGAACACCCTCGCTTTGCTACAGCCATGCTCCCTTTTCCCTTTGAGAATTCTCTAGGAGACTTGATATCTACAGAAGGAGTCACAAATTTGCTCTGTAAGGGGCAAGTAATAAATATTTTAGGCTTTGCAGGTCATCCGGTCTCTGTTACAACTCCTAAACTCCGCCGTCAAAGCACAAAAGCAGTCAGTGACAATACATAAACCAATAAGCATGGCTGTGCTCCAATAAAACTTTATTTACAAGAACAGCCAGCCCAGATCTGGCCCAAGGGCAGAAGTTTGCTAACTCCTTATTCATAGTATTCCTTGTAAATCCACAGTTTCTATGTATCACAGGAAAAACTGTAGCACCATCTTAGGCCAGCAGGAAAGCCAGGCCCTCAAGAGTACCCCGCACTCAAAGGGAGGGGAAAGGGATCATGGTATCGATGATCCTAGCACTGACTCTGGAAATGACCTCAATGAGCTATTCAGAGAAACTGTGAACTTGCCTCCTGTAGGAATTTCAAAAGCCAAATAGAAAACCATCTGTCAGGGAAGGGTAGATAAAATGCTCCCTGCAACCCACTGGAAGCTGTTCTACTTTAAATGGATAAGAAGCCCGGCTGGCTGGCGCGCGGCCCAGTGACGCATCTCTATTCAATAAAGCAGTTATTATCAATCTGAAGCCTGGAGCAATCTCAACCAATTTGCAAACCTGGATGATATTCTGGTTCCTTTAAGTTCTAGAAAGAGACTTGGATGCAGCTGGCGAAACAGAAAGAGCAGGACTCAGGAGATGGATGGTGCATGTTTCTCCACTACCTAGTTATGTTACCCGGCAAGCCCCTGAATGACTGTTTTATCATCTGTAGAATGGGCATAACAGGGCCTGTTGCTGGGTTTGTGAAGGATTAAATCAGATAACCTATAAAGAACACGTGCTACAGAGTAAGGATTCAGTTAACGTTAGTTGCATTCTCTTTAAGGGAGCAGGCAAACCTCCAGCACTTGGCTTAATTTTATCTGTTCTCTCAGAAAGATATCACTTGGGTTAATGTTGCTACAGTCCAAAGAAGAATTTTTTTTTTCTCCTGGCAAACTGCTATAGGAGGAGCTATGAGCAACGCTTAAACAACTCATTAGCACAGAAACCAGTGCAAGTGAGCAACGGCATATGACAAGCACCTCACTCAGGAACTCTCATCTCAAAACTCACAAACCTCGGCCCTCTCTGTCCGTCTCTATTTGTATGGGCATCTGTCTACCTCTGAGTGAATGTTTTTCTCTCCTTGTTTCCTTCTTCTAATCCATCCTACTTCTTCCCCTAAGTTCCCTCCCTCATCTTTACCAACTGGCCATGATATGAGCTAGAAGTATATTTATCTAATAGTTTCGCATTCCCTCTCAATTACCTAAATTAGATTGCACTTGCTTAAGTGTGCCTGATTGACCTTTTTAGTGAGTCAGTGGCCTTGATATAGAAAGATTATCCACCCATGTTCAACAGTCTTTGTGTCAAATCTCTTCCAAAAGACCCATCATTATGAAAGCACGAAAGAAAAGACTTGTTTAATGGCAAAAGGCAAGCCAACTTGGAATAGAAGGATCCAAAGATATCAGAAGATCTGGATGTCATGTTTCTACAGACTTTTCCAAGTGAGGAAACTAAGACATTTAATGGTTCTAAGTCCCTATAAGATTCCTTAAGTATGAAAGTTAGCTGCCACCATATGTGGAAACTTCTCTTTTCTATCACAGAGATGCTCCGGTGATAAGTGAAAAGAATTTTGGATTCTTGAAAAGAGATGCTAGATATTTTAATTCCCTCTCCAACTTGCTGTCTATTTTAATTCCACTCTCCACTTTGCTGTCACCTGGTGATGGGGTAGAAAAAGTTCCTGACTTTTGCTCTCTGGAGCAAAATGTTCTCTGGAATATTTTACTTAGAGGTGGGTGAAGAAATAGAAGTGAAATATGAACCACTCAATCCTTGCCCCCTTGCTTCAATTATTCTGTCAAATAATGATGAAACTTCTAGAGATTCAGGCTCATGCATAAATGTTCAATGTATTTCAGCATGAAATAAAGTAGTTTAGCCACAATTAAATTGGTTGTACCAAACATCTTAGTGATCACTCAGAGAGGACAAACTATTTAAAAGGGCTGATTTAAATACGGCAAAGAAAATAGGGTATTTTTCTCACTGATAGTCCTGCTTTGAAGTGTGAGCCATAGACCTAGAACGCACTGGTTTACTAATTAACGCAAATATTTACTGGGCATCTGCTGTAAAACACAGACAGGGAGAGCTGTTTTCCAGGAATCATGAATATACAGATAGGAGTCCATTAGGGTGGGAGTGGACAAAGGGGTAAAGAAAGAGAAAGAGAGATAAAGCTAACTTGGAGAGTAAAAGATGAGAGATCAATAACCACTTTCCCCCAATCCTCCATGGGGATTATTTTTAGAATACGTGTCAACAGGAAAATGTGATTTTATTTAGAATCAATATATTTCATTCCTACATTGAGAGATATTTTATTTCCCATTCACCCATTCGTCAAACATTTATCAAGCATCTGTTACGGATAAGCACTGAGTTGGGTGCTGATTTTGAGGACCAGAAGTGCCACTTGACAGCACCAGTAGGTCCTTTCCTCCAGGAAATAACAGCTAATAGCTAACAGGTATTGAGTGTTTACCACGTGCCAGGCATTTTCCTAGGCAACTTACAAGAAATAGCTCATTTAATTCTCACCATGAGGATTATGAGAGCGGTCAAGAATATTTGTTGTTACTACTATTGCCTCAGGTGGTTTCTCTCTTTTATCCTTTCTTCTTTCTTGTCAATGTAAGACTCAAACTGCTTGAGGAGATTTCTCTCCTTTATAATACCAGGAACTTTCACAAGCAAACATCCTCTGTCCTGCCATTACCTTGGTCTACGTCTACCTGCCTGCATTTCCTAGATTATGAAAACAAACCCCTACCTGGTCTACCTAACTCTGTTCTCTTCCCCTTCCAATTCACCTAGCACTTTACTGCATCTTAATAACTTTCAAAACACCACTTTTTCACACGGTTCTCCTGCTTAAGAACCTACAACACATAAAAAATTGAAAGGTGCTACTAATGTCTATCATATTTATCCAAGTTTCTTTCTCCTTCACGTGTGATCTCTACAGTGTATTCGCAAACATCTGCATATCTGGAAGAGACAAGAAGATTTTGGAGGGCTTCATGTTCTGGAGTTTGAACATGGTTATTTAATTCGTTGATCATTTTCCTAATAACAACCCTAAATAACCCTCCTCCCATCCCCTCATGCCTTATTGAAAATTATTCAACAAATTTAAATACAAATCCTTACCAAGCTTTCAAGGTCCCCATCATGTAGTCTTATCCCAAGAAATCTGTATCAAGTCCCATAATTTTTATATAAACCCTCACCTCCAGTTAAGCTAATCCTCCTACTGTTCAGTTCACAGAGAATTTATAGTGCACCTACTCTATACCAGTCACTGAGGATATATATAAGAGCAAGACAACTTATGCCCTCAACATTTTACAGTTTGGAGATCTGCATATGATAATTCCCACCTCTGTAGGGTGGCCCATATTCTTTCATCCACTTGATATGTACTCACCTCCTCCCCTTATTTTCTTCAAAGCCTAACTCAAATAATGCCTTTTTGGACCACTCCAGCTCAGATGGACTGTCTCCTTCTCTGATATTCTTCAAGTTCAACTCTTTATCTCCACTATAAAGAACTTTACAAGAAGGACAAGACTGTACAAAGACTGGAATTCTCCAAAATTTTAGGGAAGCAGATAATACACTTCTGAGATTTAAGTTGATAAATAACAACACGAATTAGAAGAGGCTAGCCAATTGCAGGAATTTTCCCAGAACAACCCCAGAAAGATGTAAAAATTCCATAGGCATGTACTTCTCAAACTTTAATGTGAACACACATCGCCTTGTTAAAATGCAGATTTTGATTCAGTAAGTCAGGAGTGGGATCTGAGATTCTACATTTCTAACAAGCTCTCTCTCGGGCAGTGCTAATGCTGTGGTTCCTGAGATACACTTCAAGTAGCAAGTAGACAGCAAGCATATCTCAAGGGTCCCCAGACAACAGCTCATTATCGACAAGTCAATCCCAAAACCCCACTGCCACAATTAGGTTCTGCTGGCTTTATTAGGGTTCCAAGCTGAGACTTCCACTCTGACTTTATTATCAGCAGCAAACAGCCCTCCCCTCTTCCTCGAGCTCAAAGCTTAAGGGAAATATCTCACTGTGGTGGATCTTGTACACAGACAGACGAGGTACAAAATTCTCCCTGGAGACGTAAATATCCATCTCTCCAGAGTAGGAACAAGCACCAGACTTAATATCCTTGTAGCATGCCCATTTCCATTTTTCTGATTCTGTACTCACCAAACAACTTTCTGGTCTGAAATTTGTGTCTCAAAAGCAGTCCTGGTATTAAAATCACCTAGGAAGAAGAAACACTTCCAGAATGGTGCTTCATAAAAGCAATAAGCGCAGTGGCAAACATGGTCAAAATTAACATTTTCAAAACACTGGAAATTAACCAAAGGGTTGCAAGAAAAATGGCTGATTCTCTAGAAGAATAAGCTCTGTGGCATTTAAACATCCCTATATCCATCTCCCTCTTCCCACGCCTGCAGTAGCCTTGGAAACAAGCACCTTTAAAGACATGGTAGCTGTGAAAACCTGTGGCCCACCAGCTCTTGGAGAGAGCAGAATGGGTCTGGAGCTCCCCCAAATGCCCCATCCTCAGAGAATAATCACTATTGTCTGGCAGCTCCCTGGGAAAGAACCATTCACAGAACTTATCTTTATTTGACTTAACTCAGATATTATTAAGTGAGGAAATCCCTATCCCTGGAGTGTTTTACCAAAAGAATCAGGAATTGTTTAACATCACAGCTACCTGAAGTAGTGATACCAGTTGGGGCAAACAAAAAGCTGACCAAAAAACTTAAAATAAAATTCTGGGGAGTGAGACGTCCATAGAGGGCTTTGGAAAACTCTGACCTATTCCTGGGAATCAAGAAAGTCATGTGCATGTGCTAGGCTGTGCATATTCTCAGGAAAGATCTGAGAAGGCCCTGATCTCTCATCTATGGCTGACCGAGTAGGAAGTGAAGGCTAAGGCAGAGTTGTAAACTTCCAGAGCACTGAAGGCACACCTCAACTCACATATATCTGCAGCAGAAGGATGGGAGACTTATTAGTTGAAGGAATTTAAGGAAATACCTGTCCAATCATTAGCTGACCACTAAACTAACCAAGCAGAGACTTCAGAACCTGCACACATAAGGAATATAGACTTTACAAAGTTAATAAAGTCACTAAACATTGATAACAATAACTATTACAAGTAGCAACAAAACAAACTGATTTCCAGAAGTGCCTCATTATATTATTTTAAAAGTCCAGTTTTCAGCAATTAAAACAAACAGGCTAAAAAGGAGACACATAACGAAACAGGAAAGAATGGCCCATAAATCAACAGAAACTCTCCCTGAAAGAGCCCAGTGTTGAACTTACTACACAAAGTTATAAGTGAGCTAGTATAAGTATGTTCAAAGAACTAAAGGAAATCTTGCCTTAAGAATTAAAGGAAAATATAAGAATAATATCTCACCAAATAGACAATATCAACAAAGAGACAGAAATTATGAAAAGGAGTAAAATAGAAATTCTAGAGCTCAAAAATACAATAATATAAATGAAAAATTCACTGGAAGGGATCAACAGCACACATGAACAGGCAGAAGAAAAAAATTAACAAATCTGAAAATAAGTCAACTGAGATTATCGAATTTGAGGAATAGGAAAAAAAGAAAATGAAAAAAAATAAATAAAGCCTCAGAAACCTGTGGGACACGACAGCATACCAAATATACAACATGAGAGTTTCAGGAGAGGAGAGAGAAGGGTAGAAAGAATAGTTGAAGAAATAATGGCTGAAAACTTCTCAAATGATGGAAAATATTAATCTACACGTTCAAGAAGCTCAATGAACTCCAAGTAGGATAAACTCAGAGATCCACATAGATAATAGTTAAACTGTCAAAAGCAAAAATGCAAACAGAATCTTAAGAGCAGCAAAAGAAAAATGACTCATCAAATGCAAGCAATCTTCAATAACATTAACAGCTGATTCCTCATTGAAAATATGGAGGCCAGAAGCCAATAGGATGACATATTATTAAAAGAGGTGAAAGGAAAAAAACTGTCAACAATATCAAATCTAGCAAAACTGTCTTTCAAAATTGAAGGAGAAATTAAGACATTCCCAGATAACTAAATACTGAGAGAACCCATTACAAGCAGACCTACCTTACAAGAAATACTGAAGGGAATCTTTCTGGCTGAAATGAAAGGATGTTATACAGTAACTTGAATACCCATGAAGAAACAAAGACCACCAGTGAAAGTTACCACATAGGTAAATATAAAAGACAATATTAATGTATTTTTTCATAACTTTTTTTCTCTCGATTTAAATGGCAACTGTATAAATTAATAATAATAAAATGGTGTTGGTATGGTTATAATGTATAAAGAGGTGGTTTTTATGACAAAAATAGCACAAAGGAGGAGGGAGGAAACAGAGCTATATATGATCAAAATTTTTGCATACTACAGAAATTGAGTTATTATTAATCAGAACTAGATTTTTTAAAAGAAAATATGTCAAATGTAATCCCCAGAGCAGCCATTAAGAAAATAACTCAAAAATGTATAATTAAAATGGAAGGTAATTAAAATGGTATGCTACGAAATGTATATTTAATGCAAAAGAAAGCAGTAATGAAGGGATACAAGAACAAAAGAACACGAAGATAGGTCTCAAATCAATAACCTATCCTCCCACCTTAAGTAACTAAAAAAGGGGAAGAAAAAAAAAACTAAATCCAAAGCAAACAGAAGGAAAAAAATAATAAAGTTTAGAGCAGAAATAAATGAAATAGGGCATAATCAAACTACAGATCAACATCAAAAGTTGGCTTTTTTGAAAAGATTAATAAAATTGAATATCCCTCAGCTAGGCTGATCAAGAAAAAATAAGGACGTTTCTAATTCAGGAATAAAAGAAGGACATCACTACTAACCTTACAGAAATATAAAGAATACTATAAACAACTCTATGCCAATTAATTAGATAACCTAAATCAAATAGAAAAATTCTTAGAAAGAAACAAACTAATGATACTGACTCAAGAAAAAAGGAGAAACCTAAACAGACCACAGCAAGTAAAGAGATTCAATTAGTAATTTAAAAACTTCTCTATTAAGGTCTTCTGCCCATTTTTTGATTGGGTTGTTCATTTTGATATTAAGCCTCCTGAGCTGTTTGTAAATTTTTCTCCAGAGAAGACATACAGATGGCCAAGAGGCACATGAAAAGATGTTCAACATCACTTATTATTAGAGAAATGCAAATCATAACTACAATGAGATATCACCTCACACCAGTCAAAATGGCTGTCATCAAAAAATCCACAAACAGTAAATGCTGGAGAGGGTGTATAGAGAAGGGAACCTCCTACACTGTTGAGGGGAATGTAAATTGTTGCAGCCACTATGGAGAACAGTACGAAAGTTCCTTAAAAAAATAAAAATAGAGCTACCATATGATCCTGCAATCCCACTCCTGGGCATATATTCAGAGAAAAACATGGTGCAAAAGGATACATGCACCCCTATGTCACTGCAGCACTGTTTACAATAGCCAAGACATGGAAGCAACTTAAATGTCCATCAACGGATGAATGGATAAAGAAGATGTGGTACATATACACAATGGAATACTACTCAGCCATTAAAAAGAATGAAATAATGCCATTTGCAGCAACATGGATGGACCCAGAGATTGTCATACTGAGTGAAGTAAGTCAGAAAGAGAAAGTGAAATATCATATGATATCAATTATATGCATATGCAGGATCTAAAAAGAAGGGATACAAATGAACTTATTTACAAAACAGAAACAGACTTAGAGAACAAACTGATGGTTACCGGGGGGAAGGGTGGGGGGAGGGATAGTTAGGGAGTTTAGGATTGACATGTACACACTGCTATATTTAAAATGGATAACCAACAAGGACCTATTGTATAGCGCAGGGAACTCGGCTCAGTATTATGTAACAACCTAAATGGGAAAAGAATTTGAAAAGGAATAAATACATGTATATATATAAATAAATCACTTTGCTGTACACCTGCAACTATCACAACATTGTTAATCAACGATACTCCAATATAAAATAAAAAGTCTGGGACTTCCCTGGTGGCGCAGTGGTTAAGAATCCGCCTGCCAGTGCAGGGGACATGGTTTGATCCCTGGTCCAGGAAGATCCCACATGCCGCAGAGCAACTAAGCCCATGCGCCGCAACTACTGAGCCTGCGCTCTAGAGCCCATGCTCTGCAACAAGAGAAGCCACAGCAGTGAGAAGCCCACACACACCACCAAAGAGTAGCTCCTGCTCGTCACAACTAGAGAAAGCCCACTCGCAGCAACAAAGACCCAATGCAGCCAAAAATTTAAAAAATAAGTAAATTTATTTTAAAAATTAAAATAAAAAGGCGAATTTTATTATATGTAAGTTATATTTCAATAAAGCTGTTATAAAAATAAAAGCAGTCCGACTCCTCATAAGAACATACTGAGTTCAGTTATTCTGCCTAGAATCTATTCCTTTAAAAGTAATCATTCTGACATGGTTCATCAGCTTTTGGCTAGACTGTTAAGAAATCAATTGCCTAAGTGAAAACGGTAAAAATACATTTCTGAACCTCCAAGAATTAAAGCCAGAACATTCAGGAGCTCAATCTAAAATAGTAAGGCAATCAGCCTCATCCAACTCAGTCAAAGGAATGCTTGAACAAAAGAATGACCAAATGAGAGATTAGTTACAATACCTCCCAAACAACATTGGTATTGTCTGCTGTTCCATCAGATGCATCCATTTTGAATCTCTAACTCGCTTTCAAATTCACTGTGATTACAAAAAATGGTTGTTTTTTTTTTTTGGAAATTTCCCTCTGTACCGATCAGTTCATTACTAGTTGTAAGTGTTCAATGACATTAGAGATCACCTGGTTCAATTCTTCAGTGTGTTTATCTCCAGATGACCATTGGGAATAGAGCAGGAAGAAAATACCAAAGGTCACCGGGGTGAATAAAGGACATAGTTGTCTTAGTTAAATAGTTCCAGAGCCTTCATAAGGGTAATGAGAAATCTCAGGTGCCCCAAAGACTTGAGGATCCCAATTTCCCCACTGTAGAAGGTAGCAGGGTAGGGAGTGAGCTTATTGCTCAAGAGAATTCACAGACATCTATTACGTCCTTAGAACAAGTTGGAGTGATACACTATCCAGGTGGCTTCCCACTGGTTTCAGGAAAGGAGTAAAACATACTGATGTTCATTTTTAATAGGTATAAGACTAGATCCAGACAAGATTGGCAGAGCAGAGATTCAGCTCAGGCTTATTGGTATTTAAGTCTTATTTCTGGACTGTATACTCTTTGATATAATCATTTTATTTTTAATTCTTCTGCCCCCATCCAGGGCCCATGATGACCAATCTAGCTGATGCCCTTTCTGTAGTACAAGTGTCAGTACTCTTTGCAACTTTTCATTTTGCAAAATGTTTCATTCTATTCTGTTTAATGAAATCTTGTACTTCTAACACTCTTATCCATGGTTTGTCATTTTTACTTCAGGGGCCTGAGAAACTTTTGACAGGGCATGACTCATGGGTCAGGATGAGAAGAGAAGGAAGTACCAGCTGGTGCTTAAAAAGCTTCAAGGGCAAATGCCCCCCAAATTTCAAGACAACCTCTGACTTCTTTATCTACTCATACATTCATACTCTCCTACTCACATGGAGAAGTCTTTTATAATTTTCTTAACCTTCAAAGACATTCTTGATGCTGTTTTGAACACACAAGAGAGAAGGCGAAAATAAATGAAAACAGGAAAGGAAGAAAAAGGAAGATGCTAGATGGATGGATGAATAACAAGAGAATGAAGGAAACCAGCACCTCTCCCAAGCCCATCTGGCCTTGCCTATTCTGCTCTCCAGAGTTGGAAATGCAATCTGTTTTCCTGAACGTCATGAACTGCTAGAAAAAAACCAAGGTTGGAAGGAGCCAGGAGGAACAGAGAGCAGAAAAATAAACAACAATATCCTTTACACATCATCATAGCTATTAAGTATAGTACAAAAACAAGCAAACAATAACAGAAACATTCACCCATTAGATCTAGGACCAGAAAGCTTGGGACCCTCCAGTTCCCAACCATGTGATTTGGAAAAAGTCAGATTGTAGGCTTCAGCTCTCAGTTTCTCCAACCACAAAATGGATAATAATTCTGACTGCCCGATCACCCTCCCTGTCACCCACTGCAGGCCACCATCCAGGTCCTCGCAGAGGGCCCTGTGAGTCAGCACGAAGATCATCCTCCTTGATGACGTATCTCATTCCTGACCCTGAATGGGAAAGACAGGGGTGTGTTTCCATGCCTAGGCATGCACCTCCAGGGGTGAGGGCAGGAGGAAGAGGATTAGTAAATGTCCTGGAAGAAATAAATACGGGTGTGTGGCTGGGAAAAACACTGTCTGGAAGAACTGCACGTCTCAGTTCTCTCTCTGTGGGAAAAGCTTTAACTTTAGGATGTGCTCCCTATCACCTCCTGGGAAACTTTATACAAAAATGTCTTTTTGAAAGAACTCTGTTTCAACTCTGAATTTACCGCATCTCTCCCTTTCATCGTTGACTTTTTTTTTTTTTTCTTTTTGCAGTACACGGGCCTCTCACTGCTGTGGCCTCTCCCGTTGTGGAGCACAGGCTCGGGACGCACAGGCTCAGCGGCCATGGCTCACGGGCCCAGCCGCTCCGCGGCATGTGGGATCTTCCCGGACCGGGGGACGAACCCGTGTCCCCAGCATCGGCAGGTGGACTCAACCACTGCACCACCAGGGAAGCCACATCGTTGTCTTTAATCCTTTGTTCCAGTTGTTCTCACACCTGAAATCATAATCCTTAATGTGTGATACCATAATTGTTGCTAAGTAACCCAGGTGCTGTCATCACTAGGGTTATAGCTTTGGGGTAAGGGTGTGTGTGAGATTTGCCCATTGGTGTGTATAAGCTTCTGCCCGGTGAGGAGAGAGTCTCCCTCACGAGAAGGGAGAAGGTGGTTTGTGGAGACATGCCAATTACAGAGGTGCCTTTCTCTCCTACCTGCCTCTCTCCTCCAACTCCTTCCCTTGCTGGGAAGTAGTTTATCTGCAAGTCAGAGAACATCTGAATGCTTGGCAGCTCTGACTACACATTTTATTCTGGCCTTTATTTAATTGGGTTTCATTTAACTGGTATCTACTGACATTCACTAATACAACTTGCGAAGCACTGTGCCAAATGTTACAAAGAATAAAAAGAGATGAGAAACCCTCAAGAAACTTATAGTTTAGTAGGTAAAACAAGTACTACAAGTAATTCATACAAGGCAAAGGAAAATAAGGATCACAAGATAAATAGTAACACTACAGACAAGAAAGTCCAAATGTGAGTCAGGTCACTTGCATTAAGGAAATTTCAGCTAAGACATCCTGGAGACATAAGTGGGCATTTAAAATATTTCCTCATTTACAGAGAAGGGTGGAGGGATCCTAGCTGAGAGAAGAACACAGGTGAGATAAAACGAAATTCAGGTCATAGTGAGGAGACCTGAGTTTTGTAACAGAGAGCTAGATAAAGTTTTCATACAAGGAAGTTATAAGACTGGAGCTCTATTTTATGATTCTGATATCAACAAGTATACTAAGTAGATCTTCAAAGGGATCCTCACCACTGATTTCAAATTTTTTTCAAGAGTTAAACATACTATTTATATCACCAAGAGTTTATTTGTACAATATTCTTTTTCTTGTTGATGTTACCTGTCTCTCTGTTGTCTACCAACCAAGATAATCCACCTCTCACATTTATAGACAGAGATTTAACACAGAATGACATGTTGAAGACTCTGGAATTTTTTTCCCTGAGCAAAAGTATTTCCCCCATTTACCTATGAACTTCTTACACAAATGCCATTTCAGCTGCAGGATCTTCTATTAAAATACAAATACTTCTGCAGATGTAACATGCTAAATCCACATCAGATATTCTGGAGAACTTAGTAAGCATTAAACATATTTTGGAAAAAAAGCAAAGGTTTAAGAGCTAGACATACCGGGGTCCCAAATCGAATACTCACTGACTGTTTGATCTTAGCTGAGTGGGATAAATAGCCTGAGCATGTGCTTTTCATTATCTGAAAAAATAAACTAAAAAGCAAGTCCACTTTGCAAGATTATCTCCTCTGAGGCTCGAGTGCCACACCTCCTATATGAAATACCTTTCAAACAGGGAACGCTCAATAAATGTTTTGTGAAGCACTCAACAGTAAGTACCCGGTTCATCTTCTCACATCTCCAGCACCTAGCAAAATGCCTGGCATACCATGGGTGCTTAATGCCTGATTTTGATATTGTTGTACCAAAAGGAAGCAATGGGGCATTGACTTTGGACTTCCACCTCTACCCCCTCCCCACCAGATAGGTGACCTTGAGCAGTATCTTAGCGTCTCTGAGCATCAGTCTCTCTTCAAAAATGAAGAAAATCACCACTTTACAGTTACAGTAAAGAGATCCTATAAGAAAAGTATCTGGAATGTTCTAGGCATATAAATAAAGGCAAGTTTTCTCTGCTTTAGCGGGATTTAATTATTGGCTCTCTGCCCTGTTTCCTCTCTGAAAGCACGCATTCTGTCCTTTTAAGGAGTCTCATTGGCCCCCTGCGCATCCATTTAACATAAATAAAACTATATCTGCTATTATACATTATCTGTAAGAACAGAGGCAGGGCAATTTTGAATTCTTAAAGAAAAAATTAAAAATTTAAACTTTTTGTTGTGTGTTGGGTGTTTAACATTGATACTGACTGGGAGAGGATGTGAAGAAACTCCTCCTGGACTAAGGGCTTGGGTGGACATAGGAAGGAAAGGAAATGAGGTACATTTTTCCTTTTGTAAAGAATCATTCATTAAAAAAATTATTCACAGCATAGCTTTGCCTAGCCATCAAAAGAAACGGAAGATGATGTTTATCCCTTGAGGGCAGAGCAAAATTTCTGTCTGTTTAATCTAATCTTACTTTGTAGGCTTATGGAGTTGAATGGATATTCTTTCCAAACTCTCATCCGTGTCTCCTTTTCTATGTTCAACTTAAATTACTCGTTTTCTAAGCCTGAGTTTTCAGCTGTGTTTCCACCAAATCATTCTCAAAGAGAGTAAGAAAAACCCCAGGAGCAGCTGGGCTGTATATTACCTACTTGTTTACACATCCCTGTCATTAAAAACTACAGGTTGACACACATGGAAGACTCCACTATTATACTGACATGTGTTGAACACTATTTTGCCAAGATGCTTTAAAAAGATAATTTCACTCTGAATGCCTTCTCCCTCATTTATTTATGTTTTTTAACATAATAGGTGCTGGTTTGTGTACACCTCCAGTAAATCTGCTTCTTTGTCTTTCAGCTGCGCTTGGGGGAAGTGAACGCTGACTCACATCGGGTCTGACATCTCTATTGAGCGTGACAGCATTCTCCTTACCTGCCTGACAATCTCCAGTGCCATTCCTGCTGCAGGTTTGAATGGAGAGAAAGTGCCTATCATCCCTATGGTGTCCAGTGGGGTGGGGAGAAACAGGCTCCTGGCCACAGGGGAGCCACCCAGAGCATCATGAATTGTTGAGGCAACCTGCTGGCTTGAGAGCTTCCTGGATAAGGTTCCAAAGAGAAACAGCTGTGGTTCGTTCCTCAGCATCTGTGAGACAATGATTTGTGGCCATACAGTATTGCCCCCACTAGAAACAATGGGAAAAAAAACACGTTCTTCAAGGTCAAACAAGGGGAATGCATAAGCATGCAACCAGGCAGACAGATACAAAAACCTGCCATGAGCTCCTCTGAGCTCAAAAACTGAAATGATTCACATCTATTCTTGCTCTCATCTCCAGCATTTCTCCTTTTGAAGGGCCCCCCTTCATAATTCGTTCCACTTGCTCGCAGATGGGCAGAATCTCTTAGAATTTTATAATTGGAAATACTTTCCAGATCACAAAGGTTCACGCTCTCCTTTTAAAGATACGAAAACTGAGGCTAAGAAGGGCGAAGGGACTTATTTGAGTTCACACAGGTCAGCCAAGGCTGGGCCAACATCAGATCTGTGGCCCCAGGTTGGAAGGAGCTAAACAAAGCATAAGATAATTTCTGTGATACTAAGTGATAATACAGGCTGCACTTGAATTGAGTAAGAGCAAGGAGACAGGGGATTTCATTTCCTCTTCTCAACTTCATCTATTATAAATCACTTGTAAGCAAGAACGACTGTGCAGCCTCCCTTTTCCACCCACCCTGCCCACCCCCTTCTTTAGCATTCTGATTTACCGGATGAAGGTCCCCACCTGAAAGACAGGTGACAGGGGAATGGTAACAGTGGGGACAGCAGCACGGGGGTCTCTCACTGATGGGAGTGTATGCCAAGTGACTTGCAACTCACATTTCATTCTGAGAATTGCTCTGAGTCAGGTATTGTTATCCCCCCATTTGCAGATGAAGAAACTGAGTCCAAGAGAGGTTAGGTAACCAGCCCAAAGTGATGGAGACAGGATTTGAATCCAGGCCTAGCTGATTCCAAAGTCAATGTTACACTAGACTGGGGAAAACCAGGCACTGGACCTTTGCTTCTGTGCTCAGGACTGAGATGAGTAACAGAGCCAGGCTTCTCATCTGCCCTTCTCCCCACCAGGCATGACTTTATCTAAGTCAGTAAACCAGCAGGGCCAAGAAGTGGAATAAAAACTGGATAAAATCACTACAGGGCTCCATTTCCACCCCACAGATCAATCATCGCCACCAGCCTGTTTGCCAGAGGACACATGGAAAGGAGAAGGAACAGTGCCATGCAGGTACTTGCTGCCCCTACCCTATGAGCCCTAAGAACAAGATGCTCATACAGAACAAGGCACAAATGTAAGAACTATACGAAACCTCCAAACCCCAGGTCACTGGAATAGCTTGCTATGTGCTAGATGATTTGTTCTGTTTAAAGAAGAGATGTATTTCACTTTTGATTCTACCTGTGAAGATCCAAAATACTGTGCATCATGCAGTACTGAAAGTATATCAGTTTTCCAAATGCCGGTTTGTAAATACCATGACTCCTTTTTAATATGAAATGTTTCAAAACTTTCATCCAAGAGCTATTTTCTTTTAGGTTTAGATGCCTGAAAAAAATACATAATGATGAAAAGCTACTAGGAATCAGTAACCCTTCCAAATGAATTTTGTATTTTGCATAATAGCATCTAGGAACATTTGGAACAAAGAAATATTACATTTATGCATGAGCTACATAGCTTATGCAGTTTGCAGACTATATTGGAAGTGCAGATGGATTGATGGAGCCCCTGTAATGATCCAGCAGCTCACAGGAGAGGCCTAAGTGAGTCACCATGAAAGTCAAGTCCCCGAGCGTCCACTAGACCAGGGCTGCTCAAACTTCCATGTGCTCGTGAATCTGGAAACCCTTTTAAAGTGCAGATTCTAATTTGGCAGTCTGGGGGCCAGGCCTGAGATTCTGCATTTCTAGCAGGTGACACTGCTGTGCGTGGACACACTTTGAGTAGCACGGCCCTGTCACTCACACTAACCCCTACTCATCAACTCATACACCTTCTTGCCACCATTTATCCGAAAGGGTCACTATAGGTGTGTGTGTGTGAATGTAGCTCCTGAAAAAGTGAATCTTGTCTCCCGGGCCTCGCTAAATCCCCTTCACTCCCACTGCGCTTGTAGGCCAGACTTCTGTTACACAGCCGATGAAGCTTTCTGCCTGTGACTGCATCACTGCTGTTTTATATGCATTTGTGCGGATGTCGGTGGTGTTCAGTTGTAATCTCCTTGAGAGCAAGGACGATGCAGTGGTATATACTGTCCACAGCCACTAACATTTGCTCAATAAATGCTGGCTGGTTAATAAAGTATCTGGATGAGAAACATATGCATCCTGGTATGGATATGAAAGTGAAACAATTCAGCATATGAATGAAAGAAATATACATACTAATTAATCACTATTTATTTCAAAGAAAATGGTAGGTGCCATTTATTGAGCACTTCGAGTCAGGCACTGGGCAAAGTGCCTTTTACATTATCTCATTTAATGTCACAAGGACCCTAAGAGGGAAACTCCGAAGTCCATACTTCAGCAGAGTGCTGCTTCTCAGTAAGTGACTCCTACGTACCACAACTCACTTAAAATCTGGTGGATGATCATAGAACAAGGTAGCCTCCTGTTCTCCAGGCAGTTGCAAGTAATGAGGCTGCAATATAACAAGTATAATAATACAGGTCAAAGGCAATAGAAATAAAAGCAAAAATAAACAAATGGACCTAATCAAACCCCTAAGCTTTTGCACAGCAAAAGAAACCATAAACAAGATGAAAAGACAACCTATGGACTGGGAGAAAATATTTGCAAACAGGAAGACAGACAAGGGCTTAATTTCCAAAATATAAAAATAGCTCATACAGCTCAATAACAATAAAAAAAACAAACAACGCAATCAAAAAGTGGGCAGAAGACCTAAATAGACATTTCTCCAAGGAAGACATACAGATGGCCAAGAGGCACATGAAAAGATGCTCAACATCACTAATTATCAGAGAAATGCAAATCAAAGCTACAATGAGGTATCACCTCACCCCAGTCAGAATAGCCATCATTAAAAAGTCTACAAATGATAAATGCTGGAGAGGGTGTGGAGAAAAGGGAACCCTCCTACCCTGTTGGTGGGAATATAAATTGGTGCAGCCACTATGGAGAACAGTATGGAGGTTCCTTAAAAAACTAAAAATAGAGCTACCATATGATCCAGCAATCCCACCCCTGGGCATATATCTGGAGAAAACCATAATTCAAAAAGACACATGTACCCCAATGTTCATAGCAGCACTAGTCACAATAGCTAAGACATGGACGCAACCTAAATGCCCAGAGACAGATGAATGGATAAAAAAGATGTGGTATAGATATACAATGGAATATTACTCAGCCATAAGGAAGAATGAAATAATGCCATTTGCAGCAACATGGATGGACCTAGAGATTATCATACTAAGTGAAGTAAGGCAGACAGAGAAAGACAAACATCATATGATATCACTATGGAATCTAAAAAATGATACAAATGAACTTATTTACAAAACAGAAACAGACTCACAGACATAGAAGACAAACTTATGGTTACCAAAGGGGGAAAGGCAGGGTGGGGTGAGGGATAAATTAGGAGTTTGGAAAAAACAGATACAAACTACTATATATAAAATAAACAACAAAGTCCTACTGTATAGCACAGGGAACTATATTCAATATCTTGTAACAACCTGTAATGGAAAAGAATATATATATATATATACATACATATATCACTTTTCTGTACACCAGAAACTAACACAGCATTGTAAATCAACTATACTTCAATAAATAATAATAACAATAATAACACAGGTCAACGCAAAAGGCCACAGGAAGAGAGAGACAGCCATCGGGAATGCTGGGAAAGGCCTAAGAACTGACTTTTGAACTGTCTTAAAATACACAGACCCAAACAGAGAAAGAAAGAAATACACAGACCCAAACAGAGAAAGAAAGAAAGGGGAAGAGAATGCATCAGTGGTTCAGATATGGCTAATGTGGGGGGATGATGAGCTCAGGACTGGGGGCTTTATATCCCAGGCAATGGAGGTACAGGGCTTTAGTAAAGGGGAAATGACAGAATTGAATCTATTCTTAAAAGATGCAGAGTACAGATCGGAGTGGAGAAAACATAGAGACAGGGAGAACATGAGGCTTCCAAAATAGCAATAATAAAGATAATAATAGCATATTCTTATTGATGTCCCAGGCGCTGTTCTAATTTAATGGTGTAATCACAGATTTGAGAGCCTGATCTAAAGCAATGTCTGGAGGAATGAAAAGAAGGAATTGCTTCAAGAGAGACCTCTAATTGGGCAGGATGTGTGCTTAGGGTTGTAAAGATGGATACTTTGTCATCAGGCATCAAACTGAAGCCTCAGGCTGTCCTAACCCCTGTCCCTTTCCCTCTCAGCACTTAATAATGATAGGATAGATAATCTTAGGTGTGTCTTGATGGGTAGGAGTTTAGAGATGAGAGTCTCCACGGTCAGAAAAATTACAGTTTAGTTGAAACCATGTAAGTTTGGAAAAAAAAAAGGTGAAAAAACTTTCCAGAGCCAGCAGCAGCTTGGATGCTATGGCCTTGGCCAATTCGTAAGCAAGAGTCCCATGCATGTCCTGGGTTTGCTGGGTACCCTGTGCTACTCTCCCAGAGCGCCTGCTGCAGCCACAGATAAGCCGCGGCAGGGGCTGTCTCTCGTTGGGAGATGATGGAAGATAGTATGACTTAGAGTTGAAATAATAAAAGAATAACTGGCAACAGTAAGTTCAGAGAGAGTCAAAATATTTCTATAATGCTAATGGCAAGTTCCCTTCAAATTAATGGTTTTATATAAAATTCATTCGTGAGTCATTTTTTGAGTGGCCGCTACATGCCAAGCAAAACATTAAGGGCTCAGGCAAGGAAATGCAGGAAAAAGAAAAGTTTAAGAAAATAACTAGACTATGAAGCTACTGATCAAGTTTTATTGCCCCCAAAACATTTATTATTAAAGTCTTACATTTTCTCATACTGCCAGACAGACTTTACGGTAAAGATAAAACTGAGAAAACAAGTGCTGTCAAGGTTATGTCTTGACTGGTCACCAGAAGTGCAAGCCCTGGACCTGGATCGTTGCATTAGTTGGGATGGAGTAGGATACACTGCAGACAAATAAGACATGTCTCATTTGTTAAAATAACAAGAGTTTATCTCTAGCCCACACTGCCTGTCTATACAGGGTTGGCTGGGGGGTCTCTGGGTCTCCAAGCTGATGATGGAGAATGCTGCCAGTAACTGTGGTGGAAGGGAAAGACATATCTGGAGGGGCTGGCATTGGCAAATAAACATTCCAGCTGGAAGTGTCATACATCACTTCCAATCACAACATATTGTCCAGAACTAATCATCCAAATATAAGGGATCCAGGAAGCACAACCTACCATACTCCCCGAGTGGGGAGAGCCGGAATATTTGGTGAACAGCACCAGCGAGCACCAGTGACCACCAGGGACACGTGGCAGAGTGGGCCCTATTTTAACTGACCGTGAGCCCAGAGATTGAGCTCATGCATCAGCCTTGATCAGACAGTCTAACATGATTCTTGTCATCAGATCAACTAAAATTGTTCCTGAATTCTGCTCCTGAAGCAACGGTGTGCTACCCAAAGATGAAGTGATAAAGAAGCGGGCTGGATCTAATAGCACATGAACTTGAGCCTAAAGTGATTAAACAGTAACACCCCTGAGCTACTCCTTACCTACTGCTGTCAGGAGGCTCTTTAATGTCATTACACTGGAAAAGTTACAGGCTTTGCAAATGGCGAGATCCATTCTAAGCACCATTTTGACCAATAGCTGACAAAAAGGATTTAATACACCTCCTCCCATCACTCCCACCCATAATCGCAGCCTGCAGAAGCCAACTTCCCCCGGGGCCAAAAAATAATTTCCTGACCAACCTCAGAAGAAAGCAAACACAAAATACTCTGTTAGAAAGACCAAGAAGTGTCAGCATTTTGCAAAGCCTATGAGAACTGAAATCTGCCATGTAAATCCCTTTGACATTGGGAAAAACTGAGACTTAGTATAAAGGCTGTGATGCAGCCTTCCAGATCTATCAGATTGTGCAGGACAAGAGTGACACGTACACCGGTTTGGACCAAGTCATACTTGTTAAAAGTGATTGAGCTCTGGTTGCACCATGAAGAGAAATACAGCCTGATTTCAGAATGAATTATCCCTCCTTTATTATGTGTTAAACACGTATATAAAATGGAATCTTCATAATTTCTGATTGCTCTGGCAAAGCCAGGTAGGGAGCAACTCTTGAAGTATCTCTCTGTGCTCGCTTTGTTATAGATGTTACTTTGTTCTGAATCTCTCACAACATCCCGTCCAGTAACTGTCATCTTTAGTTTACAGATGAAAACTCTACTTCAAGCAAGTGGAGTGGCTTGTTCAAGGTCCAACATCTCGTAAGTGGTAGATCCCAGGAAGATCCCCTTCACTTCCCATCCCCCAGGCTTCCACTTTGCAGGAGAACCAGTCAATTGTTGTAAAAGAGGCAGTTTATAATAATGATAAATGGTGCAGTCTCTGCGCACAGAGACCTGGATACGAACCCAGCTCCAAGTCTTTGAGTCGCCATTTAAGTTGCAGCTTCAGCCTATCTGTAAAATGGAGATAAGCCTCCCATCATATAGTTTTTATGAAGAATAAGTAAAATTATATATACTGCTTTGGACGGACCTGGTACATCATAAGTATAAATATTGGCCAACATATAAATGTTGGCTATCATCATCACCTAAGTTCTATATCCTATAAAACCGAGAGGCATTTAACTGTAGCAAGGGTTACACCCAACCTCTTAAGCAGTTTCAAGCATATTTTACTGGAATCTTAATGATAGTAAAGTGCCAAAGCAAAATGACTTGATGAAGAAACCCTGCTCTTTCAATTTCAAGGTCACGATACTGAGGCCCTGACATGATCATCATAACTAAGATTTTATATCGTAACACGCAAAAGACATCATTCCAAGCCCTTTGTGTTTATTAATTCATTCAATCCTCACTCACAATAACCCTATGTGGCAGATTCTATTATCATACCCATTTTACAGATAAGGAGATCGAGGCCAAGAGAGCTTAAATAACTGGCCTAACTCCATACACCTAGGAAGGGGTAGAGTCAAGATTTAAACCAAAGAATCCTGACCTTAACGCCTGCGCTCCACCCACTAAGCCACGCTGCCTCTGTGTTAAGTGCACAGTCATATTTGAGGCAGTAACAATACAGGATGTCTTATGTGTGTAACATGAAAGGCTGTAGCCTCCCAAGTCGTTGATGCATGATGAATTGAAGCACAGTAAGCATAAGTTGTGAGATTAGTCAACACTGTGAGTTGTGAGAAATGTAAAGAATTCAAGATGGCAACGCCTCAAACAATGATTCTGTGAAAGTATGCAAGGGACACAACTCGACAAGCAATCAGAAGGAAGGGAGTACCTCTTTTTAAGCAAAGTAAATAGGCCAAGGATGACGCTGATAGGCAGGATCCATCTACATGAGAACACAGACTTGGGGGAACCAGCTACAGTGCTCATAAGTGACTGTGCTAGTTCATGGGTCTCATCATCAATGCCAAGACAAAGAGAAGAGAGTCCTCTCAGGAGCACCCGGACAATACAGAACAATTGCACATGGGTCCACATCAGAGAAGAAGCTGAAAACCAATTCCCGACTTGGCCTTTGATTTCTTGTTTGGCTTTGGCAAACTCAGAGTCTTCTTTGTATTATGCATTAGGGTAAGTGAGTACGGATGAATCCAATGCTCATATTCCCAGGGCATATTCAGGTCAGGGGAAGGGACAAAAGTCACCATGATCCTCGCTTTGGGTCATGGCAGATTGGGGGTACAGGGCTGTGGATGCCCACACTCTGGGAATCACCCCCTTGGGTGCGGAGTGTGCTGGTGCTAACTTTACAGCACGAGACACCAAGGATGTCTACCGTTCAAGGAACTAAAGCAGAAAGAAACAGACCTACGCTCAACTTCACCCTCCACCTGGAGGACTCCTCCCAAGGACCTACCATGTTTATCACAGTCTCCAATTCCAGACCACTTTGCAAAGATGGTGGAAAGTCCTTAGCTATAAATTTCAAATCCTAAAACAGCTCTTATCATGAGACTGAAGGAAAAATGCATTTTGGGCAAGATTCTAACCCATTCAAATGTAGTGATTTTTCTCCAAACTGAATTTTAGCATTTCAAGCTGTGCATTTAATGGTGGCAAAATGCAACTTCCTGGTTCAAGATATTCAATAACTCTAATAGTATTGAGTGAGATATGGGCAAATGAGACTAATACCTGGATATAATTTGTCTTGAAATAATCCCAGAAGTGAAAGCCCAAGGGAAAACATGTTCATAATGAGGCAAAACGGATTTTTGCTAAACACAAAAATAGTGCAGGGCACATTATTAAACCCCAAAAGGCAGCTTTGCTACCTCTATTGATTAATGGTTTGTCCTTTCAATTCTCATTTTGCAAAGGCTCTCTGCACTGGGATGACGCATGGATATGGAAGTACAATGAAGGGTGGAGGGGAAAAATGAGGACAAGAAGCCACCAGAGCAGGATTACCCACCCTCACAAAAGCCTTTACAAGGCCTTTTCTAATAGGGCTCTCCATTCAAGAGTTAAGAAAAACTCTCAGCACTGGAATGGAACACTGTCAAGTGTTCTTACGAAGTAGGGAAATGCCAAAAAGGGTTCAAATTCCATCATCAACTTCTTCCCTTTTAGAAAGGGTGAGTCTTTCGCACTCTTAAGCATTTGACAGCTTCCAGCTTCTCTGACTACAAGGAGTTGAGCTGCTCCAAGCAACCTGGCACACAAACTGAGGCTTGGAATTAGATAAGAAATGCCCCAGACTGTCTAAGTATTATTAAATAGTATAAACCTCCCTACAGAACAAGTATAGAGAGAATTCTGAGCCTACAAATAGTCCAGAGGCGGAACAAAATACACGGGTATGTCATTTATACTTAAAAACAAATGGTATACTGGTTTTAGGTCAAACAGGTTATATAAACTGAAAGAAAATGCTTGGGCAGCAACTTCCTATCTCTGGATTACTCAAGACGTCTCCAAGTTCGGACAATGGAAGATTAAGCTTCTCCTTCGCTATCTCAAATCCTACTGCAAACATGGAAATATCAATAATTACCCAAAAGATTTGTTCTCTTTTTGCCTCCCAGTGAAAAATAGCACTAAATAACATTGGCTTTCAGTTCATTAAAGTAAAATTATTTGTTTTATTACTTTTCTTGGGTATTTATAGAATCTGCTTTGCTTCCCCTCAATCTTGTAAAAAGCTATCCTCCTCTTTCTCGCTGGAGCACCACAGAAAAGCACACCCGTGTCAATGCACCTGAGAGCAAGGAGAATGCAAGAGCCTTCCACCCTGCACACTCTCCGTGTGAAGCCAAGACAGCCAACACCCTCTGTGAGTTACTGGTCCAGCTTTTTTTCCCCAACCTCCTAATTTATCGCTCCCTCCATCTTTCCCCTTGGTAAGTATAAGTTTGTTTTCTATGTCTGTGGGTCTATTTCTGTTTTGTAAATAAGTTCATTTGTATCTTTTTTCAGATTAAGTGATATCTGAAAAAACATAAGTGATATATTTTATAAGTGATATCATAAGATCTCTGTCTTTCTCTGACTTACTTCGCTTAGTATGATAATCTCTAGGTCCATCCATGTTGCTGTAAATGGCATCATTTCATTCTTTTTTATGGCTGAGTAGTATTCCATTGTATATATGTACCACATCTTCTTTATCCATTCCTCTGTCAATGGACATTTAGGTTGCTTCCATGTCTTGGCTATTGTAAATAGTGCTGCTATGAACATTGGGGTGCATGTACCTTTTCAAATTATGGTTTTCTCCAGATATATGCCCAGGAGTGGGATTGCTGGATCATATGGTAGCCCTATTTTTAGTTTTTTAAGGAACCTCCATACTGTTCTCCATAGTGGCTGCACCAATTTATATTCCCACCAACAGGGTAGGAGGGTTCCCTTTTCTCCACACCCTCTCCAGCATTTATCATTTGTAGACTTTTTAATGATGGCCATTCTGACTGGGGTGAGGTGATACCTCATTGTAGCTTTGATTTGCATTTCTCTAATAATTAGTGATGTTGAGCATCTTTTCATGTGCCTGTTGGCCATCTGTTACGTCTTCTTTAGAGAAATGTTTACTTAGGTCTTCTGCCCATTTTTTGATTGGGTTGTTTATTTTTTTGATATTGAGCTATATGAGCTGTTTGTATATTTTGGAGATTAATCCCTCATTGGTCGCACTGTTTGCAAAAATTTTCTCGAGCTACTCGTCCAGCTTCTGCAGGTGGCTATGGTGCTAACCTAACCGCTCCCTTTTCAGAAATGAGCAAACTGGTTTGCTTAAGAAGTTGGGAGGTCAAGTCTATTATGAAGTAGAGAAAAAAACCTAATTGGTCTACAAATGTCTTTGTCCTCTAATGTGGGTTAAAAACGAATTCTCTAATGAAATGGTACATTATTTCTTTCAATAAACATTTACTAGTTCATGTATTCAATATCGTCTGTTTATTGAAACCCTACTACACAGTAGCCACTGAAGTTCACACTAAGGGCACGGATATGAAAAAAGATGAGGATCTAGGCCTAAAGAAGCTTACAGCTTGCATGGCAGTCATAGCACTAGCTATCACATATTATCTCTATAACATTAATTATCACACTGAAAATTAAAAATACTATAGAGTACCAGAGCGAGAAAGAATTAATTCTACAACAGAGAGACTTCAGAAAGAAATCTGCATCTAACACAAATCTTGAAATGTGACTCTACTCCTCCTTATGGGCCCTTATATGGGATATATCAGTGCCCCCTGAGTCCTCTTTTCTTCTCATCCTACAGACCATCCCTCGATTATCATGTTTGCTCTCATGATTTCTGTTCCCATTGCACAATCTACACATCCAGCCTGGACCATTCCCTTGAATATCAAAGTCCCTTTCACACTGGCCTTTTTTATCCTGATGGCTCACAGTTACCTCGTATGCAATAATACTGAAAATTCATCATTTCCCCGTCCAGTGTAGCTCATCATCCTCTACTCTTCATCTGAGGTGCTAGTTCCACAAACCAACCAAATGTGAAACACAGAAGTCATCCTTGATTCTTCTTTTGTTCCCAGTAAATCACACTCAATCATTAAGTCCTCTTAATTTTAAATCCTAAAGATTTCCCTCATCCCTCCATCTCCTAGCTCTGCCCTTGTCCATCTTCTTTCAACTAGACTGGCACAAAAGCCTCTATTGACCCATCCTCTGTGCAGTCATTTGAATAGTCTAATTGAAAGGCAAGTCTGAAAACTTCACTCCCTTATCTAAAACCTCTCAGTAACAACCCATACAAGTCATGAAATGGCAACAAGTCCTCCATTTTCAGTACTGACTCTCTGCCCTAAGCATTAGCCTCCAGGGCTCACGGCTTCCCCATGAAGGTCCCCTCTCTCTGCATAATTTTCTCACGAGAACTCTCCAGTCTTTCCCTCCCAACTCTACCCTTTCAACCTCTCTGCTTTACAAACTCAGTTTGACTCAAGTCTTTTCTTCCAGACATAGCTGCACCTGCAACTCAGACAAGAAGCCTCTCTTGCACTAGCATCTTCCACTGCTAGACATCAGTTCCAGCCAGTCCCATGCCAGCTCCATCTTCTGGAAACTCAACTTGCACAAGAGTGCCAAGTCCCTATTATGGAAGAAAAAAATCAAGGTATTTCTTTCTGGGTTCCAGCCTAACATGGTAGCCCTAGCTCTCTGCTATTACCTAGATCTACCTATTGCCCCAGTTGGAACCATCCTTGGCTGGATGTAGAGGAGACCAAAGCCTTCAAAAACAGGTCCCCAAGCTCTTTCTATTCCAATACCAGCAGCCCCCGCTGACAACAGTGCAGCAACCTCCCTCTTACTCCCCTCCTCATAACCTAATAGTGCCCTCCAGTGTCGGGCAATCCAACTGCATGTGAAGAAGCTATAAACTCAGAACCCAACACGCTCTGCCCCATTAACCCCAATGGCCGTTCCCGCAAGTCGTGAAATGTATTCAAAACCCAGAGATCCGCCCCACTTTTGTCCATAAGGTGTGTGTACACCAAGACTCACTGAGCTCCAATGTGTAGTTCCACCATTGGGAAAAACAAAGAAGAGAGAGAAACAGGGTGATCATCTTCCTCCCTCGTTTCCAGGTTGTTGACAGCAGGAACCACCTGGCATCCCAGCAGGGCTACACTAGACCAGCCATGTTATCTGTGGGGGGCAGGTCAGGGCCTCCCACAAAGCATAGGTTGGGTTGCTTGGACAGGAACTAGAAAATGACCCAGCTGTGCAGTCTTAGTTCTGAGAGCTCCAGAGCCACCAGGACAGGAACCTTGGAGATGCAAGTGGTGAGCAGTCTTACAATAATGAGGAAGCAGCTCTGCCACCAGCCACAGAGACTCCACCCAAAGGATGCCTTGGAGGCCAAGGTTTGTTGTATCTCTCTCTGAACCAAAGTGCTCCCTTAAGTAAGAGCACCTGGTCATCAGCTTTGACCTGTCTGGGTCATTAGACACCCTCACTAGGGTAGCACACTCCATCCCTGGCAAGACACCAATCTTTTCATTATTAAATCTTTTATGTCCACCAACTACCCACTCCCTGATTTCTATCCACCTGGCATCTCTGATTTGGGGCACATTCTTTGAAACCCTTCAAATCCAATTCACAAGTCCCCTTCCTACCCCCCACAGTAATAGCCATAATGAGCATGTATGAGTACACAAATATCACATGAGGTGATCTTATACCTCCCTAGCACTGCCACCTGCTAGATGCATAATCTTAGGAAAATACTTAACCTCTCTCAGTTTTCTCATATGTAGAATGGGAATATTCATAATGCCTAAGGTTGTTGAGGGATTAAATGAGTTAATATGTGTAAAATACTTAGAACAGTGCCTGGTATACATAGTAAAAATAAATGTTAACTCCTGTTATAATTCCAGCACCACAGAATCTGTATCCAGCATGCTGCATTCCTCCACCCAGAACCCCCAGATATCAAAATTTTCCAAGCATTTGCCTATGTTCCCCACACTACGCCAGGTTTCAGGGAAGCAGCAGCAAACAAGTCAAAAACCTCATAGTGTTTATATTTTAGGGGGGAGAGACAGATAATGAAAAAGCAATACATGATATGATATCAGGTGGTATCAGAAAGCACAAAGGAAGTAAAACAGGGTCATGGAATAAAGAGTGACGGAGAAGAAGAGACAAGCATTTCTATGACAGATGGGGCGCGCAGCACAGCCACTAAAGAAGTCACTTTTGAGCTAAGACTTGAATGATTCAACCCAGGCATGATGAAAATATCAGGAGCAGGGTTTCTCAGCCTTGGCACTGCTGACATTCTGGACCAGGTAATTCTTTGCTGTGAGGGGCTACCCTGTTCACCGTAGGATGTTTCTCAGCATCCCTGACCTCTAACCTCTAGATGCCAGTAACATCTCCAAAGTCAGGACAAAATCACCCTCACTGAATAACACTGAAATAAAATGATAACATGGTTACCATCTTGGTCTCAATTCTTGGCCCAACCTATCACTTTATATTCCTGGATTATCAACTCTCTTTTAACTTTCTATACAATCAAGTCATTTCCCACAGCTATGTCTTTGCTTGCATTGGCCTCTTGACCTTCACTGTCTCTCTCTCTCTCTCTCTCTCTCTATATATATATATATATATATATATAGTCTGTCTGCTTACCTATCTCCCCCTACTAATATGTGAGATTCTCACGGTAAGGGAATGGACCTTATTCATTTGTGTTTGGTGCCTAAAACACACACTGGGTGCTTGACACACCCTAGGTGCTTAAGAAATGTTTGTTGGATGAATTAATTGCTGTGCCCTCAAGGATACTACAATCATTTAGAGACCAACAAGATATATACAGACATAACTCTAAAAGAATACTAAAAATGACATGTGACATAAGAGAAATAACTGTTATTAGAGTTCACAGTCAAGAAAAATTACTTTGTACTAAGTAGTTTACTCATTTGCATAGAACAAAATAAATACTATATTGTTAAATTGTGACTCCCCCCACCCCTGCCCTCAACACAGTGCTATAACCACTGACCATGGTCATAATTTCACTGGTGATCAATAAAGGCCTCACAGACTGGAAGTGAGGATGCTTGTGGTTCATACTGACCATCATTCCTACTGGAAAGCCAACCTGGAGGTACCAGCAGATTATTTCAGTGCTAAGAGCTCGAAGACTACATGGGCCCGAGCTGCGTGTCTGAGTGATGCCAGTGTTAAAAGGTACCTGCTGGACTTCCCTGGTGGCGCAGTGGTTAAGAATCCGCCTGCCAATCAGGGGACATGGGTTTGAGCCCGGGTCCGGGAAGATCGCACATGGCGCGGAGCAACTAAGCCCATGCGCCACAACTACTGAATCCCACGCGCCTAGAGCCCGTGCTCCGCAACAAGAGAAGTCACCACAATGAGAAGCCCGTGCACCGCGAGGAAGAGTAGCCCCCGCTCGCTGCACCTAGAGAAAGCCCACGCACAGCAACGAAGACCCAACACAGCCCAAAATAAATAAATAAAATAAATTTATTTTTTTAAAAAAGCCACTCTTCTCATTAAATATTAAAAAAAAAAGTACCTGCTGATCTCTTTCTTGCCCAGTCTCTTTAAGATGTCACATCTACTAAGTTTCTTTCCTGTATGTGTGTGTCCCAGACCTCTCTAGCCACAGCAGAGCTAACATTAGACGTGTGCCCTCGTTTGAAGGTATCAGTTGTGACAAGCAGTGTCCACGCCCACACTTTACCAGCATTTCCATATTTCAAATATCCTTCTCGGCTTCACCTGTATTTGTCTGTCAGACCATCAGCGACATTGGTGACTTTGTCTCAGAGCCTGAGAACTGAACCACATAGAAATCCTTTATCCCTTTCATTACAAAGATGAACTAACTGGAAAGTATTTTGAGAAGATGTCTTGGCTAGTGCGCTAAAGACTCTCAGGACAAAATCAAAGAAAATACATCCATCTCAAAGGCAAACAGGCAACCCGGAGATTGGAAACTGCCGTGGAGCCGGGTCAAAGTGTCATGTGGTTCCAGAAAACAATAATCTCCTGGGGTTTAAAGTTCAACAAACGTAAACTAACATTTAGAAGTCCAGGAACGTGTCATCAACTCGCAAGTGCATTCCTAAAATGGCCCATCTGGAACATTCAGCTAAGGCTTTGCTGTCTGTGTGGTTCCCTAAGTTAGTTCCTACAACACTGTTGTTTGTATACATTTCCATCTTCCCACCCCTACTCCCACCAGATTCCTACTCCAAATGTGAGTCAAAACTCAGGAAAAGCTCAACACAAGTGTATTACACAAAATTCATGTACAGGTAGCTTTTATTTCTGTGTTTGTTCACAGCTAATAACACAATTAGAAAAAATGCTAAACTTTAAAATAACTTTTTTTTCCCCTCCAATGCCCTAACCACAGCAAAGTCATTATCAAATAAAACTATTTCAAAAAAACAAAAACAAAGCCATCCCAGCTGCACAGAAGTGAAAATTTCCATTGGACATGTAGAGATTCTGAGGCACAGACAGGTCACGTGCTTTAGCCAGGGTCAAAATCGTGATCAAAGGCTGAAACAAGACCTGGAAATGTCAACTCCAGCTTCACTGAGGACCTGTTGCTCCAAGCACCGCTTGATGTTACCTCTTAACGTAGCTACTGAGTCCGGCCTACATTTAAACACATACTCACAGACGTTACACCAGATAACGCTCCTCAATGAAGCTATGTTCTCAGACCCACGCCTTCATACCCACACAGAGAATCCGAGAATTTCAGACAGCAAGGGATCCTAAAAATCATCTAGGCCAGCCTCCTCATTTAGTAAATTAGCACAGTTCTCCAAGCCCACCACCAGCCCTCACCCCCAATGAGGAGAGGTCCAAACACACCTTACGATGGATGGAGTAGCACCCTCCACCCTCTGACCCTGTCTATTTCTAGATGCACGGCCTGCCAGTCCACTGTCACCTGCAACCTAGGACCAACAAACAACTTGCCTTTTCTAGAACACACCATACTTTTTCAAACCTCCACGACTATGCTGTCACCGCTCTAGAGGACACTTCCTTGTATGCCTCCAGAATCAAGCTTCAGCAACCGGATCGAATGTCACCACCACTATAAAGCATTCTCTGACCATTTCAGACAGCACTATTGCCCCTTCTTCCATCATCCCATGATGCTTTTTACATGCTTCTGACGTCGTTCATTTCTCATCACGGATCTCTGTGTTGTCTACCATCTGTCTTCTGCCACTGGAAGATCAGTTTCTTGAAATATTGACACTATTTCACTCATTTTCGTCATCTTTGCATCTAGGCTGGCACTCGGGGACCTCTTTATCAAATCAGAGAAATGAGATAAAGAGAAACCGGGGGAAAAAGGCAGAGGGTGCTAAAGTCAGAGCATTTAAGAAACTTGCTCAAGGTCACCCAAATGGACACATGGATTCCACATCGGGGCCCTGTCACATGGGGTCACACAGACTAGGAGGCGCAGAGTCACTTCCCCATCTACACAACAGCCCGCATCCACCTCCTTCCCTCCTTTCCTCTCCACCAGAACACAGTTTCTGGTTCTAAGCAGAGTTTCTCACCCACAGTTCTGCCACACTCTGGTGGGGACACCTGCAAACGACAACAGCTGAGAGAAGGCTGAACCTTCCAGAAGCAGAGAAGAGAAGCTGAGGAGCGCGCTCAGGAGAACAGTTTAGATGGGAGTCTGCATGCGAGGCTGCTGGGCAGACGCACAGGAGGAAGAGATACACGCCCTTCTCCCAGCAGTTGCTGCTGGGACCACGATTCCACCACCAAACCCCCTTCCTCTTAGCCTTCTAGCATACCGACCTCAAGGACAGTGTCTCTGGGGCCCTGGGTCTTCTTGGCTCCCTCTCCAATGTCTGGGAAAGCCCCGTGACTGAGCACGGCCTCTCCTACTTGCGAGGAAAGCCAGCCAGAAAACCCAGCCAAGAGATTAGCCAGCTGGCAGCAGCTCCGGGCTGGGCCCGTCTGAGTCCAGACCAGCCTCCCGGCACTGTGCAAGGGCCTCCCTGGCCCAGAATCCGGCCTTTGCCGTCCACAGCCGGCCTCCCCTGCAAGTGTCAGAACGATCCACCCTCCTGTGGGGCCTAGCCCAGAGAGAGCAGGTCCTCCCCAGCTGCTGCCAATTCGCACCTCATTAGCAACAGTCTCTCCCCAGTGATGGGCCTTCATAAATCCCAGACTGAGCACCTCGTTGGTGCTAAATGAACTCTGGGTGTTTGGGGAGAATGGCATCTGAGCTGCTAGGAGAATGACAAGTCTGAGGGCTTCCCAGAAAACCAGGGGAGCACAGGCTACAGACAGAAGACAGACAGGAACATTGAGTCTGGCAGAAACCAGCGGTTCAAGGTTGGGAGGGGCTGGTAATCAAAGGGAGAGACTGAAACTTTAGCTGATGGCTGCAAGGCAAATGGTGAGCTGAAAGAATGCAACAGGACTGTGCAGAATGCAGAGGGGAGTCACAAGAGGTACCTCCTCCACTTGGATGCTTGAAATATGATGCAAAATTACCCATCCCTCCTCTGGCACAGAGAAAGTTAAGAGAGATGAAACACCTGTGAAACTCCTAAAAGTCTTAGAAGCAAGAGGCACTAAGGACATTATTGTCTGTTCAAAAATTCTAAAGAAATACATTGACTTGTCTAATTTTCTATTGTTCTTACTGAGGAAGAACAGAGTGAGAACTTTCAGGTCCCCGTGATGAAATGGGCACCTTTATCCCAGCTCCCTCCAGAAACTCCCACTGAAATGAAAGTAAAGGAAATAAGGTGTGGGATAGGGAGGGTGGGAAGGAGGGAGACGCAAGAGAGAAGAGGTATGGGAACATATGTATATGTATAACTGATTCACTTTGTTATAAAGCAGAAACTAACACACCATTGTAAAGCGATTATACTTCAATAAAAAAAAAGACATAATGTCACAAGAAAAAAAGGAAGAGGTGCGATGACAGCAAAAGGGATGACGACAGGATTCGGATGAGCCTGGGGAGTGAATTGGGTAGAGGCAACCATGTGGAGGCCGGGCAGGGAAGGCTGGAAATTAAGTGTACGAAGGAGGAAGAAAAAAATCCAGAGGTGGATTCACCCTGCAGAGCTCCAGAAAAGGTCAGGAACTTGAGGCAGCAAGTACCACTGAAGGGGAGGGTAGGAGAAGGGGCCGAAAGCCTTCGCGGAGACTAGTCAAGAGTCCCATCCCGAGCAGCCTGGTGGGTCCTCCTGGCACACACAGCCCGGAGTCTGCAGATGTGGTTTCTGAAGAATCTAAGCCAGAGGCGAACTCGAAACACCAACCACAACTGGGTGTGAGGATGAGACCCTCCACTGCAAGCTGAGAGATCAACTGAAAATCTGTACAACGAATAATAAAAATTCCAGCCCCAGAGAAATACCAGTTAGATGTTAACCTCTTCAGAGGAAAGTGGAGCATTCTTCTCTGAGGAAAGGGAACAGAAAATATTAATGTTTAGTGTTTTCCCAATAAAACAAACCAGGTCCCCAGTGGAGCTTAATGCTCTAACAAGTTACAAATATAAACACGTGGAGCTTCCACTCAGCCTATGGGGCTGCTCTCTTCAATGTGACTGCGTCATCAGACATCTGAACGGGGTCTCCAACATGAAAAGAAGAGATTTTCTGACGGAAACAGGATTATCACAGGGTTAATAAAGCATCCAGAAAATATCATTAATATCCTCAGACATAAGAAGATATTAAAGCCATGAAACAAGAATGGAATGCTATAAAGATGAGCCCTAGAAAGCAAGACAGAGCTCTTAAAAGTTAAAATAGGACCACAAAAAAAAAAGAAAATCCAATAAAAGAATGGAAACTAAATGAGGAAATCTCCCAGAAAGCAGATGAAAAGAAAGAACTTTAATAGAAAAGAAAATCAGAGGAATAGTCCAGAAGATGCAATAGCTTTTTGATATCAATTCCAGAAAAAAAGCAACCGGTAAAGTGCAGGGGAAGAAGATATTCTCTTTCACCCTCAAAACTAATACCAGAAAATCTCTTAGAACTCAACGTTTTCAGATTGAAGAGATCTAAAAAGCCCCCAAGGGAGGGTGGGAGGGAGATGCAAGACGGAGGAGATATGGGGATATAGGTATATGAATAGCTGATTCACTTTGTTATATAGCTGAAACTAACACACCATTGTAAAGCGATTATACTCCAATGAAGATGTTAAAAAAAATAAAAATAAAAAGCCCCCAATACCGTATATATATCTGCCATGCTAAGGCACATCAGTTCTGAAATTTCTAAATAGTAGATATAAAGAGAAAAAAAAACTTTAACCCAGAGAGAAAGAAAAACACAAAGTTGTTGAGAATCAGAATGGAATTGGCCTTCTCCAGTGCAATTACGGAAGCAGAGCACCAACAGGGAAATGTCTTCACCATTCTGGGGTGAAATTCTTTCCAGTCTAGAACTCCATACCCTGAAAAACACTCAATCATGTGCAAAGGTAGAAAAAAGATATTCCCAGACATGAAAGGACTCAAAATATCTACCTCCTATGCACCCTTTCCCAGGATGTGTCCCACTTCCTGGGAAACTTTTTCAACTCAGTCGTCTAAAAATATGATGAAAGTTCCTGGAAAAAACCCATCCTGGGATGTGGTATTGTTGTTCTTGAAATTGTTGTGTGTTCCACCGAACGAGGTAGAAATCAAAGGAGAAGATATGAAATCCAGGAAATCTTGAAAATGGGGGATTCAACTATGGGAAACAGCAATGAGAGATCAAGAAAATGGTAAAAAAAAAAAATGGGGGCTGTGCTCCCAAGCAGTCCAGGAGGGGCGAGATAAGAAAAATAAGAAACTGATATTACTTGACACGTTTAAATGTAATGGAAAATTTATGTTTCTGTTAAGAAGTGTGTGGAAGAATGAGAAATAAGCCCATGTAAAAATAATTTTTAAAATGAGACCAATAATACAAGAAAGGAAATGCCTCTTCACTAGCACACTGGGTGGCTCGGTTGTGCATGAGATTTACAACGTCAATAATACAAGCATTTATGAACAATTTAAATAAAACTATGATATGAAGATATTGCAAGGATTAAAGGAGGTATACGTGCAGGTGGGATAAAAGAGAACTAAATCCTCACTTTCTCATAGGAAACAGTTGAGAACAATTACAAGACAGCACTCGGTGGCATATTATTAAAAACATAAATGTAGACTCCAGAGGAAACTGCTAACATATCACAGCAGCTTTGGGGAAACGGGAGTACAGGAGACAGAGGGAGAAGGGAACTGCTGGGTTGGGTTATAACCCTGTGGTTCTAGTTAACTATTAACCATGCATTAAACCATGCTTGTGGATTACTTTCCTTAAATATGTATATTTTTAAACTAAGCAATAAGTTGACTGATCCTCACATACCCGCATTTGCACATCTCCAGAATGATGTGTACCCTTAGCAAATGTAAGCTCTAGAGCCCTCATGAAGAAACTGAATTATGAGACATAATAATTCTCATTCACAAGGTCTTCACATTCACAAGGTCTGAGACATTCACAAGGTCTTCACATCACTCCATGGCAGAGGCACACAGGCGATTCAGCACGGTGGTGGAATAGTGATATCTGGCATTTATATAGGACTTTACAATGTACAGGGTGCACACATCATGCCATTCAGTCTCAGCAAATATGCTGTGCAGGAAGCGTCACCAGCCTCACTTTTCAGACGAGGACACTGGGGGTCAGCAAGAGCGAGACCTATCTGAGGGTTAGCAAGTGACACATGAACGAGCAGACCCCATTTACACTCACACACACACACACACACACACACACAGACACCTCCCCACAACACACACTCGGGAGCAGGTAGTAGTATTTTCTAACACGGATGGACAGGGACACATTAACCGATTTGTTTTTTTTTTTTTTTTTTTTTTTTTGTGCGGTATGCGGGCCTCTCACTGTTGTGGCCTCTCCCGTTGCAGAGCACAGGCTCCGGACATGCAGGCTCAGCGGCCATGGCTCACGGGCCCAGCTGCTCCACGGCATGTGGGATCCTCCCAGACCGGGGCACGAACCCGCGTCCCCTGCACCAGCAGACGGACTCTCAACCACTGCGCCACCAGGGAAGCCCCCGATTTGGTTTTTAATTTTAATTTTATTTATGCCTTTCTCAATCTGGGGCAGTGAGGAGCAAACATTTTTGAATGAAGGTTATCAGAAAAAAACAACAAAAAACCATGGGTTATATTTCTTTTTCATTTTAAACAAAACTGGTTTCATTGAGTAACATGGAAAGAAGTAGGAAGTTCTGCATCTTAGAACTTCCTAAAGTTCTAAGTTCTAAGTAAATCGAATAGAATTATGACATTGCGTGGTAGTCACTACATTATTAATAATTAGATTTGGTTGAAAAGTAAAGAGAGTACCCTAATCTTAAGGCTGAAGTTAGTTTGCAGGCTGTATCCTCACATCAGACAGCTCGTGTGGGCCTGTGGACCCAAGACTGCCCATCTTGGCCTGGAGCCAAGATCCTATTCTTGCCTGCATCTTAACACTAGTTTGATCTCAAAGTTGCTCCCTCTTCTACCCTATTTTCCTCTATTTTCCATTTATATGAGAAAAATGATGAATTTCCAAAATGCAGGGCATGAGCCAGCTCTCACTCAGGCATTGTGATGCGATGTACCTAATGCAGAGTATAACCTGGACACTCTCTTAATCCTTCAGGAACAGGCATGAAAGCCAGGGGACAGAATTGGCCACACTGACTTTCCACCACAATGCTGCACTCCATTTACTGAAGATTAGGTCTGAAAAGAGTGTGCAGTTTGCAGCTGAAAGCAAATCTTTCCTAGCTGCAAAATTATCTGTGTTTCCATTAACTGGTCCAGCCAATCTCTGTTCACATAATAGTGTTAGGCAGGAACACAGCCCTCTGACAGGGAACAATGTTTAAGCTGCTTGACTACTATTTTCTAATAAATTCAGAATACATATTTCTCCATTAATGTGTTCAGTGATTTCTAGGTCTTGGAATCTGGGGAAAAAATCTTTCCACTTCATTAAAAAAAAAATTCCGGAGACGTGAATTTGGGGAGTTTCTCCAAACACATTAGAGAGAAATTCCCCAGCTCAGGGGCAAGCCAAATTCCCAAGTTTTCTGTGTAGTCACCGTTTTGAACTTAGGACAATGTTGTTTAGCTGAAGTATTAATGAATGACATCAAATCTAACCACTTACTATACTACTTTATGTAAAAATGAGTTTCGTGTTCAGACTCTGAGGACATTCTCCTTTTTCAGTCTTTCCCAAACTCTCATGAATTTGAGAGTCACCCTCCTTCCTCCTTCCGACTGTCCCAGAGGCATGAGAGGAGCGTGGCTCTCAGCCATCATGGCCACTGCAGAGAGAACAGGGATCTCCCTTCCCTCTTCATGCCGTGGGCGAGGCAGGGAAGCTCACGCCCACTCCGGATGTTGAGTGGCAGGGCAGGGGAGAGGTGTCACTTCTGTAACAATGACAGTGGCTCCAGAAGGGGCCCTGGCAATGAATCCAGGGAGAACAAGGACTTCCCCACCTTTGGGTTCAGAGCATCACCTCTCTGCCCCCAAACTTCCAATAGCTCTCTATTAACTACAAAATCCAAATTCTTCCAATGGTGTTCAAGGCCTTCTGTAATGAGCATGTAACTTACCTTCCTTGCCTGGACTTCCACTACATACCTCCATGCACAAAGCAAAATTATTCCACAATTCACACTGCTTCCCAAATACAACACACGTTTCCACCCACCGGGTCCTTTCTCATTCAATTCCTGTGGCCTGGATTGTCTTCCATACCGGCCCTCCTGTGTCCCATCTCTTCCTTCAATCTCCAAGGAAACAGCTCCCAACCGAAACTTACCACTCTCCCCTCTTTTGTGTTCCTACAACCCAGAAACGATCATGTGCATCACTTTATACCTGCTGTTTACCTTTGTTCAAGCTGCTGACGTCTAACAAGTACAGAGTAGACAGAACTCCTAGTAAAAAGGTCTTTTATACATGGATTTCTAGGTAGTGGAACCTGTTTAAAGCTTCCCCTCCTTCAAGATATTCAAATGATCAATGGGGGGATGCTGTTCCAAAGAGATTACAAATAAATGGACTGTGTTTTGAAATTCTGTTTCCAGTTTGCCATTTAGAACTTAGGGTATGTTCATGCACCTCTATGTTCATAGCAGCTCTGTTCACAATAGCCAAGACATGGAAACAACCTAAATGTCCCTCGACAGATGAATGGATAAAGAAGATGTGGTACATATATACAATGGAATATTACTCAGCCATAAAAAGGAATGAAATAATGCCCTTTGCAGCCACATGGATGCAACTAGAGATTATCATACTAAGTGAAATAAGTCAGAGAGATACAGATAAATACCGTATGATACCACTTATATGCGGAATCTAAAATATGACGCAAATGAACCTACCTACAAAACAGAAACAGACTCACAGATGTAGAAAACAGACTGTGGCTGCCAAGGGGGAGGGTCGGGGGGGAGTGATGGATTGGGAGTTTGGGATTAGCAGATGCAAACTATCATATATAGAAAGGATAAACAACAAGGTCCTACTGTATAACACAGGGAACTATATTCAACATCCTGTGATAATCCATAATGGAAAAGAATATGAAAAAGAATGTATATATATGTATAACTGAATCACTCTGCTGTACAGCAGAAATTAACACATTGTAAATCAACTATGCTTTAAAAAATAAATGTTAAAAAAAAGAACTTATGGTATGCTTTCTGTATTGAACCAGTGGTATGAACAAAGCCACTTAGCTATCTCCGCCTAGCTATGTCCTCTTCCTTCTTCAAGGCACATTAAACCATCACCTGCTCCAGAAGATCTTTGCCACACCCTTCCTCTGGCCTCCGACACCCTGCCCCCAGCATCCTTCTATCTCTGTGTTTATCATTCTGTACTGTTTCAGCTCAACTCGTTGCCTCTCTCCCTCGCTAGACCATAAATTCTTGATAACAGAGATCCTTATCTCTCTTTTATTTCTAGCACTTAGCATAGTATTTAGCACGCAGTAGGCACTCAAAACATTTTTTGTTTCCCCAATAAGTTATAAGCAACTTGAACCAACTTTAAGGGCGAAATCATATATTATTTAACTTCGGATTCCTCACCGAGGGCTTGAAATCGTGCTTTGCACGTGTAGCGAGTGAGTATCCCATGACTATTCTTATCAAACAGGTACATTTTTATCCAGGGAACTGCTTATATTATAAAACATAGGTGAGAAAAACCCAATGTTTCTCCCAGTGACACCTTTTCTTCAGTACTTTTTTCTGATTTTCAATATCAAGACTTCAAAGAAAGCACTCAGTGAGGGGGAGAGCCTCAGAGACCGCTGAGATTCACGTATTTCGTTTCTCATCTCTAAAGCTTCTCTCCTTTTCCATTTCTCATCATCCTCACAAATGATCTCACTCCCTTCGGCAGGAGATGCACGTTACTCGGGCTATTTTTAGAACACCCTTGTATGCAGTATTGGCAGTTCAAAGCACCAGAGAGAATATACACGAACACACAAGGATTCTCCCGGGGCTTTTGCTTTGTCCTTGAAACTCTCTTCATACCTTTCTAAGGTCTTTCCTGGAGGAGCCAGGTGAGCCACATTAAAGGTTTACGTCCAGGCTTTTACTTCCATGCCTCCCTGGTGAATTTACAATAAATACTGAATGCCATAGGAACTAATGTTAAGAATAAAACAGGGCATGATAAGCAATTTCCATGACATGGACAGAATCTGAAGCTACACGTCCATACTCCAAGTTTACACCCTGTATCTTGGGCCATGCCCTTGCCCGAATTTCAGGAATCTACAAGTAGAGAAGCAGTACTGCTCTTCCCGCACCCTTCACTCTACCCCCAGACGCAACTAGTACAAGCTGAGCTAAGTATTTTTGATAACAAAGCAGCCAGTGCATCCAAAAGCCACAGAACATGTTCCCTCCCGCACAGAGCCACGTGTGTCTGGCAATGCAGGGGAAGATGCAGTTTACAAAGAAAAGAGAAGACAAACCCCATCTCTACCCTTGTGGAAACCAGTCACCACTGTAGTGAAGAGGGGAGGAACACATGACAAGCAGGATGATGGAAAACACCCAGAATGTCTTTCCCTTTTTCCCCATCTACAATGTTCTTGCCTTCCTAGCCATACCTCTAAAGTGTAACTTCTTAATTATGGAACTAGACTTCTTAATTCAAGGACTGTGTCATTCAAGGTTGTTGTTTAAGGATGACCAGCTAGAGGTTTCTGTAGGTTTGATAAGTTAGTGCTTTGAGGGCTTCCCTGGTGGCTCAGTGGTTGAGAGTCTGCCTGCCGATGCAGGGGACGCAGGTTCGTGCCCGGGTCCGGGAGGATCCCATGTGCTGCAGAGCGGCTGGGCCCGTGAGCCATGGCTGCTGGGCCTGTGCGTCCGGAGCCTGTGCTCTGCAACGGGAGAGCCCACAACAGTGAGAGGCCCGTGTACCGCAAAAAAAATTAGTGCCTTGACACTAATCCTTCAAAGCAGCATCATTCAGTAGAACTTTCTGCAGTGATGAAAATGGTCTACACCTGTGCTGTTCAATAGGGTGGCTACTAGCACCCATGGCAATTAAGCAGTTAATGTATAGGGAGTGTGACTGAGGAACTGGATTTCAAATTTAATGTATTTAACTGCTCTTGAGAGGCACATGTGGCTCGTGTCCACCATATTGGACAGCTCTACCTGGAACAGTAAAATGCTCTCCTCTGGACAAGATAAGTAATCTTCTTGACCACCAAATATAGGCTTAGCCAAAGTACAGATGGATTTCTTCTTTTTTTTTGCGGTATGCGGGCCTCTCACTGCTGTGGCCTCTCCCGCTGCAGAGCACAGGCTCCGGACGCGCAGGCTCAGCGGCCATGGCTCACGGGCCCAGCCGCTCCGCGGCATGTGGGATCTTCCCGGACCGGGGCATGAACCCGGGTTCCCTGCATCGGCAGGCGGACTCTCAACCATTGCGCCACCAGGGAAGCCCCCAGATGGATTTCTTTATCAGCTCTGTGTCAACTCACTAAAAGAAAGTTCACCCAAACCTCTCAGACAAATAGCTTAAGTCAGTTTTAGAAGAGCTGACCACAGGCATTTCTCTATCATCAGTAGGGTCCAGGGGAGGTCAGGACAGGCATAAGTCTGAAAAATAGAGATAATAGTAAATAGTAGTTGAGAGAGAGCTTTCCCTTTCTTATTTAGGAAAGAAGAGAGAAATAAAGGGAGGGAAGGAGGAGGAATCTTGAACATTCTAGAAGTGTTTGGTGTCTAAAGTAAACATAAAACACGCCAAATAAACATTTAGCCAAACTGAAATGACGAATCTTAAGTGAAATGTCTGCAAACTAAGCAAAACTATGGAAATGTCATCAGTAATTTGTTGAATTGGCAGCCTGGAAATTTGGCTTTTGGAATGAGTTTTACAGCAATTGGCCTGCACCCATGCAAATCCATATACTCATGGCAACCAGTGGCCACAGCAAGGGAACTAAGTCCCCCAGAGCCATACCTACTCTTGTGCAGATGGTGTCTTGCACTAGGGCATCCAGACAAGGGTCAGGTGGAGATTGAAATCCAGCCTAAGTGCCACCCACCATATGCCAAATCCTAGCTCTTGGGCTGACAGAGCTTGGACGTAAGGGAGGATTTTTGTTCATTTGTCCACCTAGACTTGAGATCTGTTTCCAATTCTAACAAAGACATCATATGTGCTAGTGGTGGACCTGGTTAGACCACATTTTTAGTTTACTGCTCAGTTCTTAGAAAGAAGGCCATATATGGATAAACTAGTATGCTCTCAAATTAGGAGTAGCCAGAAAAGGGAAGGTGATTAAAATCACCTTTAGATAAGAGATAAGTGAAGAATAAAAGTGGAGATGGTTTAGTCCAAAGAAAAGGGGGCTAAAGAAAAATGTGATACCTGACTTCAAATATTTGAAGACCTATCATATAGAAAAAGGAGGAGGGGAATTCCCTGGTTAAGAGTCTGCCTGCCAATGCAGGGGACATGGGCTCGAGCCGTGGTCTGGAAAGATCCTACATGCCGCAGAGCAACTAAGCTCGTGCGCCACAAATACTGAGCCTGCACTCTAGAGCCCACGAGCCACAGTTACTGAAGCCCACACACCCTAGAGTCGGTGTGCCACAACTATTGAGCCCACACGTGGAAGGGACTATTGAAGCCCGCGCACCTAGAGCCTGTGCTCCGCAACAAGAGAAGCCACCGCAATGAGAAGCCCGCGCACCGCAATGAAGAGTAGCCCCCGCTCGCAGGAACTAGAGAAAGCCTGCACGCAGTAATGAAGACCCAATGCAGCCAAAAATAAATAAGTAAATAAAATTTTAAAAGAAAGAAAAAAGAGGAGGGTTATCCTGAATATCCCCCAGAAGTTAAATTGTAATACCAGTAGGTAAGAAGTAAAGGAGTCCATTTTGGACTTAGTATGGAGACAGCATGGTATAATAGGAAAAAATGTGAGCTTTGGGTGACCTAGAAATGAGTCTGAATCCTGACTCCACCAGTTAATACCTCTTTGACTTGAAACAAATTGTTTCCCCTCTGTAAGATTCAGTGTTCTTGTCTGTATAATATAAACAACTAACTCAGAAAGTTTGGATAATTAAATAAGAGAACAACAAAAACGGAGGCACAAAGTACCTAATTCATACTAAATATACAAGAAATGGTAATACTTTAGTTTTTTCTATAACAACACTTTCTAACAATTAGATCTAACCAACAGGATCTCCCTAATGTAGCCAAGAACTCCTGGTATGGAAGACAGTCACCAGGAGAGGCTGGTGGACTTTTTTGCAAAGATTTTTTTTTTTTTTTTTTTTTGCGGTACGCAGGCCTCTCACTGCTGTGGCCTCTCCCGTTGTGGAGCACAGGCTCCGGACGCGCAGGCTCAGCGGCCATGGCTCACGGGCCCAGCCGCTCCGCGGCATGTGGGATCTTCCCAGACCGGGGCACGAACCCGTGTCCCCTGCATCGGCAGGCGGACTCTCAACCACTGTGCCACCAGGGAAGCCCTGAAAAGATATTTTATCAGGTTTTTTGTTTTGTATTTTTAGTTGCAAAAAATAGAAACCAACCCTGGTTAACTTAAACAAAAAGGAACTTCATTGGAAAGATGCTGGATGGTTCACAGTTCAATAGAAAGGCTGGTGATCCATGCTTGGAAAGGACAGGAGCCAGGGCAGCAGGAACTGCCCTACCGGGGCGCTGATAATGGAAGGGAACAAACTGGCACTCCCTTTGACAGTCCTCTAAGAGGCCAAGTCCAAAAGGGTCTGGTGTCCAAGCTCACGTCTCATGCCTTAAGGAGGAATAAGGGTGGTGAGAGGAGCCGCCTACAACAACCCCCAAAGACCTCACTGCCTTCCACGGTACAGAGCCAGGCACCGTGATGTACAATCCCACAAGACTGCACACAACAGGGTAGAGGTAACTCCCAAAAGGAAAACAGGGTATATTTATACATTTATACGAGCGTACGGCCCAGAGTAATGCTTAAGGGCACTAGCCAGAGAGTTCTTTTGGCATTCGAATCCTGGCCCCAAAGCTCGCTATCTGTGAGGCCCTGAGATGTTACTCTGTGCCTGTTTCCTCTTCTGTAAAACTAAACAGCAGTCACACCTACCTCATAAGGCTGTTGTAAGAATTAACAGAAATATTATATGTAAAGCACTCAGCACAGTTCCTGGCACACACAGGAAGGCCTCATAAATGTTGTTATTATTATTGGTATTACCATGGATAACGCTGAGAGTACTCCACTGAGCACCTCCCAGATATGTTTTTTCTGAGAGACACTTAGCATCTTGCTTCTCTATGGTTTCATACCAGGCCAGGAAGTCAATTATTTTAGTCCTCTCCTCCCCGGTCCTTCTTGACTTGATTTTCCCATGTGGATAATGGGTTCCTATAACGCCAGAGATGCTTCACCAAAGCTGTTTTGAGTGATTGTAAAAAGCACACAATGAAATATATGAGAAGCACTAATTGCTGGAGAGATGCTGAAAACAGTCCTGCTACAGAACCCAACACCTCAGTGGGAATAACCGTTCACCATTTGTGAACAACGTGCATCCACGTATTATTTCTTCCAAAGATGACTTCTAGTTCCTGGAAGAGGTACTTTGCCATAAATGGGAGGGTAGTTTACTGGAAGTTAAAGACCAGCTTCCAAGCATCCCATCTGCTCCCGGAAAGAGGTATTTTCTCCCAAATGGCCTGGAGAGAGGGACTAAGGGGTGATGGTGTGCAGTGCGCTCTTAACAAAGTTTGCTCTCTGGAGACAAGATACTTGTCTAGATACATACAAGTTTCACCACAGTCTGTCTAAGCTAGAACAGAAATGGCGGAAACGCCTGGAAATGCAGGACCCTGAGCTCCCACACGTGGATCATGCAGCCTTCAAAATTAATGACAGGGCTTCCCTGGTGGCGCAGTGGTTGAGAGTCCGCCTGCCGATGCAGGGGACACGGGTTTGTGCCCCGGTCCGGGAAGATCCCACGTGCCGCGGAGAGGCTGGGCCCGTGAGCCATGGACGCTGAGCCTGCGCATCCGGAGCCTGTGCTCCGCAACGGGAGAGGCCACAACAGTGAGAGGCCCGCGTACCGCAAAAAAAAAAAAAAAAAAATTAATGACAGTGCAACTAAAAAAAACAGATCACCTGCCAGCTTTGTACTCTGACATCTCCCCTTTTACACACACACTTATAGGGACATTAAATACATATTTCCCTCTAATACCCCGACCCTTCTTCCTGATAAACTCCACGACTAGTGCTAGCCTTATATAGTATTTTCTTTTGTCTTCATTTTTTATGTTTTTATTAAAAACATTTATTCTTATTACAAATGGAATACACGGCGATTGTGGAAAATTTAGAAAATACTGAAGAGTTTAAAGCAACGAAAACCTATCATTTGACTTTTGTCTTCATTGTAAGAGCCTTGAGTTGCCTGCGAAACCTCAATACAGTGAAATCTTGGCCACAATCCAACTCCTTGGCTGCAAGCAAATTTTGCGTTATGCCATATACTACTTCAAAAAACAGAATTCACAACTATCAGGAGTATTCCATCAAGATGTTACCGGTTCACGTCAGATACGGCCTCAAAAAACATACCTGTTCGGCAGTGCTTCCAAATCCTGAAAATTGCTGCTCACTCTTTGTCACAGAACATGGGAGTGTGGCTATTAGGTGATCAGCTACATTGAATTTTCTCCATATATTCAACAAATGTGTTGAGGCACCTACTTCTTCTCCTAAAATCACTGAGCCACAGGAGCATATGCTATATGGAGACATGAAATGCAGTTGCTATAAAAATGAAATGCTATTCTGGGAATACCTATGTCATTCCTTGAGCCGAATCTCCTTTACAGTGAAATGGCTGCTGTTTAGCAACTAATGCAAAGGAGGAGCCTGAATAGTCCTCTATCTTCTTTGCTTTTCCCCCCTGTAGGAGGAGTACTAAACATCTAGCATCATGCTGGTGGTGTCACTGTACGGTTTTCATGTAAACAGAATCATGAGGATGCTAATTAGGTCATCATCCTCGTCAATGCGATATGGACCTGGTATGCCAGCCAGTGGTGGATTCCAACTTTGTTCATCGTGATGAACAACAGAGAAGTTCAAGTAAGCAAAATGAACAGGACGGAAGTGTTGAGAACTCTCTTTCCAAAGAGCAGTGCAAGGAGGCAGGGCACTGAAGTGAAGGGAATGTGGGACTTCAAATCCAAAAACTAGACTAAGCCTGGCAACGCCCCGTCACTGGCATGTGACTCTGGGGCAGGCACCTAGTGGTCATGGCTGTTTCCTGTACTGTACACGGTCTATGAAAACAACACCTGCTCTACCACTCTACCTGTTTTGAGGGTAAAATTAGATCAATTATGTGAAAGCAATTCATAAATGGTAAAGCTCTAAAAGCACCAAACACATTTTTATTATAAGTACCTAAATTTAGTCAGTATTACCAATTTAAGAAATCTGTTTTCTTTAAAAAAATAAATTCCCTTAGATTTTGTTATAATTCTGCACTGGCTCATAGAAAGCTTCTGTTTTAATCTTTAAATAGCTTTGACGTTTATTTTTGAACTAGAGATTTATTTTGCTAAGAAATTCTGAAGGTTTTCTTCAAATGTGAAAGAATGACTCAGGTTTTTTAAATGATCCTTTGGAACTTTCTAGGTGTCTATAACTACACACACGAATATATTTATGAATTCTAAAACATGCTGTTATGGAAAAACTTATATTCCAAGTACCTGAAGCCTGAATAGGCCCTTCAGTTAAAGGAGAAAGACTCAACTCTTCTTAGAATATTAAAAAAAAAAAAAAGTACCTACTATGCCATTTCAGCCACACAAAGTGCACATAAATTGTTCCTAACTTCTTCACTGGACCCCAAGTCACTGAACTATTACCTACCTCCCTTCAAGTTCTACTCTGATTACAAGAACTCATAAGGTCTTGTACTGGAGGTGGAATTGGAATCTGTGAGTACCAGGCTATAATCCCTGAAAATCATTTCCTGGCCCCAGAAAACTGGATTTATTCCCCCATTCATACAATGGAAAATTCATATAGTTTTAAAAAGAACCACCAAGGAAAGCTCAGTCTTGGCCTCCTTACAATTGCCAGTAGCAATTCACAGAGCTGAGTCTATGCTTGAACAGGGAAGGAATTCTTGTTTTCTTAGCCAATCAACCTTTGTAAAGCCAATCAACCTTTCTCTCTGTCCTGTGTTAGGACTGCCTGGGCCCACTACGATGAAACACACAGCTCTCTACTCTCAAGGGATTTTGGTCTAATAAACTACTAGATGGTAGAAATATGGCTATTTTGCACACAGGAAATGGAAAAAGGTGAAGAAGAACCAAAGTGAAAAACTGTATTAGGGAGGCAATAAGCAAATATGGGAATAGATCTAAACTCTGCCATTTAACTGGCTTTGTGACCTCAGGCAAGTTGCTTAAAGTCTAAGCCCTAATGTCCTTATCTGTAAAATGGAAATAATAATAGTTCCTACTCAATTGAGGGTTAAATGAAATACTATATATAAAATGTTTAACAGCTCTCGATACAGATTAAGCATTTCATAAAATCAGTAACTTGTACTAATTAATATTCGCACAAGTAGGTAGGTAAGTAAATTAACACTTGCAGTCCAATTTGAACCAAGAAAAGCTTCTTCTTTCTCTTAGCTGCATTTCAAAAGAACTTTGGAAGTACACAGGCTGCCTTTGCAGTCTCAGGGAACAGTCTACCAGTGGCTACTGGGAAGGGTGAGAACAGTGATGTCTGTTGCTTTTTGGCCATTGGGAGGAAAGGCAGGGTGCACTGGGAAGGTAGGTGGCCCCGTGGTGTTCACTCTGCCCAGGAAGACCAGGCTCTGCAGCTTTTGGGGTTCAAGGTTCTTCTGCTTCCTAACTTCAGGCGCTGAAGACGGTGCTTCCACTGGAGAGAAACAAAAATACACTACAGCTTACTGATTGAGAGGAGGCCAATTTAAAAGGAAGAAACTGTTTTAAATCAGGCTGTCTTCTTAAAAACCTCTAAAGGAAGTGCTCTCTGTCTGAGAGATTTGCCTGAAACCCTGTCATGTACATAGTACAATGATAAGAACAAAGTCCTTTCCATCTGAAGAATTTTCCAGAAGTTTGTCTCCAAGTGATACACGGAACCCTTTCCAACTGCTTCCAGTTAAGCTTCCGTAAAGCTCCTTTTTAAAAAAATCTTTAAACAAATTGCTTTCAAGTGTTTTTAAAACAAAAATTAATTTTTCCATAGAATTTTGACATCTTATGTACAAAGCAATGACACATTTTAAAATGCTCTTTGGACCTTGCAAGAAGTCTTTTTTCTGGCTATTTCCCGAAGATCTACATGATACACAAAAGCAACCAAACTGCCCCATCTTTGCCTTTTGAAGAAAAAAAAATGGATTCACTTCCTCAATACTTACTTCAGTCCTGAGCCAGTTTTATTTGCTCAACAAATATTGAATAATCTTCTAAAATTAAAAAAAATAAAATATGTTGTTTGGTCTGGCTGAGATAACCGATAGCACACCCCAGAAGGCTGAGACTTCCATTTCTGAAATAATCCAGGACAGGTAGCATCTGGGAGCTTTTTTCTCTGATTGCCGGGACACTGCAGCCAGCCATTGTCTGCACATACAAAGAAGACATCATCCAGCCAGGCCGGAAGACAAATAACCTCTTTCCTGGGGTCCCTGGTGACAACTCTATTTCTAGTGCCTCTGGCTTTATCTACTTGTCTATTCCTGACACTGGGAAGCTCTGAGACCCCCGTTCCCCAGCCTTCCAGGTCTGGCTTCCTGCTCCCAGCCGACCAGCTGGGCTGTGGGCCGCTGCTCCCTGATTCCTCTGCTCACTGCCCCTGTCTTCTGCGACCTTGGCCTTCTGCCTGATCCGATTTCCAGAGGACTCGGAAGGAGATTTCTCCTCTTCACATCCTCTAGTACGAGTGAACTAGTTTTTAATAAACTGTGAAAGGAAAAGTACATATTCTATACCTTAATGAATGCCAAGCCTGTAAGTTAAATTTCCTAAGTGTATATCTATCTCATTTTCATATAATCTGAATAATTGTATCACTAGCTACCGACATTTGATGAATGTTCAATATTTTGAAGATTAAAAAAACGGGGAGTTCCCTGGTGGCGCAGTGGTTAAGAATCCACCTGCCAGTGCAGGAGACACGGGGTCGAGCCCTGATCTGGGACGACCCCACATGCCGCGGAACAGCTAAGCCTGTGAGCCACAACTACCGAGCCCACATGCCACAATTACTGAAGTCCATGCCCCTAGAGCCCATGCTCCACAACAAGAGAAGCCACCACAATGAGAAGCCTGTGCACCGCAACGAAGAGTAGCCCCCGCTCACCGCGACTAGAGAAAGCCCGCGCGCAGCAACGAAGACCCGACGCAGCCAAAAATAATAAATAAATAAATAAATTTATAAAAAAAGAATAAAAAAACGAAATCTGCTCCTTAACTGGGCTTAAGTACAGATGATACCACCCTAACAAACATACTCACAGCACTTACTTTGTGACAGGGAGCAGTATCAGTGTCAAACTTCAAACAATCATACAAGGTAGGTACTATTGTCATTACCATGAGACAGGGAAACTAAGGCACAGAGGCGCTAAGTAACTTGCCCATGGTCCCACAGCAGGCAGAGGTGGAGAACTGAGCCCAAGAGGTAGGGCTCCAGAGCAGGGGTCCTTAGCCACTACTCCACTCTGCCTCTCATAGAATTGAAGAGTAAGAACGGTAAGGTTGATTGTGGTTTGATTATTACTGTTTTAAGCTTTGAATGTTTCCCCCTCTATCCAACAAAAGCCAGACCGTTAATATTATAGCTTAGCTTAGAATTGGCTCCTTATTTATGAGTCTGAAAATCTGAAGGCCATTCTCCACTTGAGCAAAACCCATGGACGTTAGGCCCAAGAACTCTCCAAGTCCCCCTCTAAAAGCTGCTGCCTTTCAAAAACGGTAGTTGCTCCATTTCAAAGGCTCACAAAACCTCAGGGCTGGAAGGAAAAAACATTAAAATTAATCTGCAAACAGCCTTCTTCCCACCTCTACCCAACCACAGCTCCCTCCCTCAGCCAATACACACAGCCCTGATGGGTTGATTTTTTCTAAAATTACCCAAACAGTGCTCATGCCACCTCTCTGAACCCTACGGATGTCAGGAAACTCATCAGCCATTCTTCAGGTGCTTTTTATGTTACGTGAATAAAAAGTAGCTAGCACATTTGCAAAGACTTCGTTATTAAACAAGTTAAAAACAAAACAAAGGTTTAGTTTAGAGTCACGAAGTTGACTGAGGAATTCTTCCTAAAATAGCTTTTCCACAGCAGTCAGTCAGGTGAGTCGGAAGGAGAGAATGAGTGAAGTAACAATACGGAACAGAGGTCACGGGGGTAACCTCTGTGTGGCTGGACCACGGTCAGGGCCGATTCCGGGAACATAGGGCAGCCATCTTTCTGCACGTGCTAAGTTCTACTCACAGAAGGACAAGTCAACAGAACATTCCCTGAGGAGAAAATCAATGATGCCCCTTGGAAAGGGATGAGACAGACAGAGAGCTGGAGAGCTAATTAGTGCTACTCAGAAGGCAAATGAAGGCCTTTTCTTTGACAAGCTACAAACAGCTGGTTAAGCAAGAGATGCTGCCACCCCTCTCCAGCCTCCAACAGCTGGCCAAATGGCTGGCGCAGGTACTCACACAGGAAGTTGTAAACAGAAACAGTCCTGGGCCGCTGGACAAAGTGTAAATGAGAGAAAGGCAGACCTTTCTCTGAGTAAAAAGGAAAAATCACAGCTGAGATGGACAGGGAACGCATAACATAGTAGTTTATTTAAAGAAGGCAATTAAATTCATTCATTCAATAAATATTTATCCAACGCCTACTGAGCAATAAGAACAGGATTCAGAGATTCAAATGATAAGGTGCAATTTTTGTCCTCCAAGGAGCTAACAACTTAGCAGGGAAGCATACGACATTTAAAGTTAACTCTGTGCAAGGCGCTGTGCCGAGTTCTCTACCTAAAGTAACTCATTTAATTCTAACAAACCTCTAAGAGAGGTATTACTATTACCACGTGAGCCTCAAGGGTGACATAACATTCCCAAGATCCGCTAGAACGTGCCAGGTTCAAATCCTAGTCTAATTCCCAGGAGATAAAATTACAATTCAGTCCTAACACAGCTGTTTAAGAGCATCATGTGAGGACAGGAGAGGACCAACCACCTACCACAAAAAGTGGACCCTTTTGAGTTCAAGCCTAAGGAGGAGTTTGCCGGATGAACAAGCCAGGGATGAGTTATGCAAGCGTTATGGGCAAACAGACCTAACTTGGCGTTTTTCTTTCTTTAATCTTCTATATTGCAAGGGTTTGTTATGCCTTGTAACAGGCCCAACATTCCAGCCAATTCAAACAATTCCAACCACCTCCAACCATTTGAAATTTGCCCATTTTTATAGTGATTTCAAGCAAATTCAACTTCAAAGAAACATAAAAAGCCTAACAACTTAGATTTTTTTTTTTTTTTTTTTTTTTGCAGTACGCGGGCCTCTCACTGTTGTGGCCTCTCCCGTTGCGGAGCACAGGCTCCGGACGCGCAGGCTCAGCAGTCATGGCTCACGGGCCCAGCCGCTCCGCGGCATGTGGGATCTTCCCAGACCGGGGCACGAACCCGTGTCCCCTACATCGGCAGGCGGACTCTCAACCACTGAGCCACCAGGGAAGACCACAGCATAGATTTTGCTTTGCTCCTTACCTTCTTCCCCGAGCTATCCATTCATATACCACCATTAATGCAGTAACTACTGTCCTAAAATGACAGTTACAGGGTCTCAGAAAAAATAATTAGGATCAATGTTACCAATATAACACTGCATAAGAAAGCAAATGTCACAGCCCAACATGTAGGCAACGGTCCTGCCACGTTTCCAGTCTCAGAGTGAGGGCTTCTGAACCCACTTCAAGGACACCTCAAGGTTGGGTAAGGAATGTGTATCCCAGATCCCAGTCCAGAAAAGCCTGGAAGGTGCAGCTAGCCTGGGCCCTCACTAGGAGTCCTCATTTTCTCAGATTAGAAAGTAGAGTTCCAAAGAGCTAGTTCTAGTCTAACTGAATCTGACCCTATGAGGCAATGCTGCTGTTGCCACAGCAGAAATGAACACCAACAAAGCTCCCATCAACTTCATCATCCCTTGATGCCACAGAACACAGTGCTGTCACTCTCCCATGTGAAAACCGAGCCTCTAAAAGATCAATTAGAGCAGATTAAGGACTCTGGACAGTAGTTCCAGTGCAATGTTGCCTGGGGTGTGTCTTGATGGAGGAAGTGTACACTTAGCCAAGTCCTAAGTAATTACTGAGGAAGGAAACAGTAAACTGGAACCAAGTTTTGGGTTTTTTTTTTTAACATCTTTATTGGAGTATAATTGCTTTACAATGGTGTGTTAGTTTCTGCTTTATAACAAAGTGAATCAGCTATACGTATACATATATCCCCATATCCCCTCCCTCTTGAGTCTCCCTCCCACCCTCCCTATCCCACCCCTCTAGGTGGTCACAAAGCACCGAGCTGATCTCCCTGTGCTATGTGGCTGCTTCTCATTAGTTATCTATTTTACATTTGGTAGTGTATATATGCCCATGCCACTCTCTCACTTTGTCCCAGCTTAGCCTTCCCCCTCCCCGTGTCCTCAAGTCCATTCTCTACGTCTGCATCTTTATTCCTGTCCTGCCCCTAGGTTCATCAGAACCATTTCTTTCTTTTAGATTCCATTCATATGTGTTAGCATACAGTATTTGTTTTTCTCTTTCTGACTTACTTCACTCTGTATGACAGACTCTAGGTCCATCCACTTCACTACAAATAACTCAATTTCATTTCCTTTTATAGCTGAGTAATATTCCATTGTATGTATGTGCCACATCTTCTTTATCCATTCATCTGTTGATGGACACTTAGGTTGCTTCCATGTCCTGGCTATTGTAAATAGAGCTGCAAAGAATATTGTGGTACATGACTCTTTTTGAATTATGGTTTTCTCAGGGTATATGCCCAGTAGTGGGATTGCTGGGTCATATGGTAGTTCTATTTGTAGTTTTTTAAGGAACCTCCATACTGTTCTCCATAGTGGCTGTATCAATTTACATTCCCACCAACAATGCAAGTGGGTTACCTTTTCTCCACACCCTCTCCAGCATTTGTTGTTTGTAGATTTTTTGATGATGGCCATTCTGACTGGTGTGAGATGATATCTCATTGTAGTTTTGATTTGCGTTTCTCTAATAATTAGTGATGTTGAGCATGCTTTCATAGGTATGTTGGCAATCTGTATATCTTCTACGGAGAAATGTCTATGTAGGTCTTCTACCCATTTTTGGATTGGGTTGTTTACTTTTTGATATTGAGCTGCATGAGCTGCTTGTATATTTTGGAGATTAATCCTTTGTCACTTGCTTCATCTGCAAATATTTTCTCCCATTCTGAGGGTTGTCTTTTCATCTTGTTTATGGTTTCCTTTGCTGTGCAAAAGCTTTTAAGTTTCATTAGGTTCCATTTGTTTATTTTTGTTTTTATTTCCATTTCTCTAGAAGGTGGGTCACAAAGGATCTTGCAGTGATTTATGTCAAAGAGTGTTCTGCCTATGTTTTCCTCTAAGAGTTTTATAGTGTCTAGCCTTACATTTAGGTCTTTAATCCATTTTGAGTTTATTTTTGTGTATGGTGTTAGGAAGTGTTCTAATCTCATACTTTTACATGTAGCTGTCCAGTTTTCCCAGCACCACTTATTGAAGAGACTGTCCTTTCTCCACTGTACATTCCTGCCTCCTTTATCAAAGATAAGGTGACCATATGTGTGTGGGTTTATCTCTGGGCTTTCTATCCTGTTCCATTGATCTATAATTCTGTTTTTGTGCCAGTACCATATTGTCTTGATTACTGTAGCTTTGTAGTATAGTCTGAAGTCAGGGAGCCTGATTCCTCCAGCTCCATTTTTCTTTCTCAAGATTGCTTTGGCTATTCGGACACTTTTGTGTTTCCACACAGATTGTGAAATTTTTTTGTTCTAGTTCTGTGAAAAATGCCATTGGTAGTTTGATAGTGATTGCACTGAATCTGTAGATTGCTTGGGGTAGTAGAGTCATTTTCACAATGTTGATTCTTCCAATCTGAGAACATGGTATATCACTCCATCTGTTTGTATCATCTTTAATTTCTTTCATCAATGTCTTACAGTTTTCTGCATACAGGTCTTTTGTCTCCTTAGGTAGGTTTATTCCTAGGTATTTTATTCTTTTTGTTGCAATCGTAAATGGGAGTGTTTCCTTAATTTCTCTTTCAGATTTTTCATCATTAGTGCATAGGAATGTGAGAGATTTCTGTGCATTAATTTCGTATCCTGCTACTTTACCAAATTCATTGATTAGCTCTAGTAGTTTTCTGGTAGCATCTTTAGGATTCTCTATGTATAGTATCATGTCATCTGCAAACAGCAACAGTTTTACTTCTTCTTTTCCGATTTGGATTCCTTTTTATTTCTTATTCTTCTCTGATTTCTGTGGCTAAAACTTCCAAAACTATGTTGAATAATAGTGGTGAGAATGGGCAACCTTGTCTTTTTCCTGATCTTAGAGGAATTGGTGTCAGTTTTTCACCACTGAGAATGATGTTGGCTGTGGGTTTATCATATATGACCTTTATTATGTTGAGGTAGGTTCCCTATAGGCCTCCTTTCTGTAGAGTTTTTATGATAAATGTGTGTTGAATTTTGTCAAAAGCTTTTTCTGCATCTACTGAGATCATCATATGGTTTTTCTCCTTCCATTGTTTAATATGATGTATCACGTTGATTGATTTGCGTATATTAAAGAATCCTTGCATTCCTGGGATAAACCCCACTTGATCATGGTGTATGATCCTTTTAATGTGCTGTTGGATTCTGTTTGCTAGTATTTTGTTGAGGATTTTTGCATCTATGTTCATCAGTGATATTGGTCTGTAGTTTTCATTTTTTGTGACATCTTTGTCTGGTTTTGGTATCAGGGTGATGGTGGCCTTGTAGAATGAGTTTGGGAGTGTTCCTCTCTCTGCTATATTTTGGAAGAGTTTGAGAGGATGGGTGTTAGCTCTGCTCTAAATATTTGATAGAATTCACCTGTGAAGCCATCTGGTCTTGAGCTTTTGTTTCTTGGAAGATTTATTAAACACAGTTTCAATTTCAGTGCTTGTGACTGGTCTGTTTATATTTTCTATTTCTTCCTGTTCAGTCTTGGAAGGTTGTGCTTTTCTAAGAATTTGTCCATTTCTTCCAGGTTGTCCATTTTATTGGCATATAGTTGCTTACGGTAATCTCTCCAGATCCTTTGTATTTCTGTAGTGGCAGGTGTTACTTCTCCTTTTTCATTTCTAATTTTGTTGATTCAAGTCTTCTCCCTTTTTTTCTTGATGAGTGTGGCTATGGTTTATCAATTTTGTTTATCTTCTCAAAGAACCAGCTTTTAGTTTTATTGATCTGTGCTATCGTTTCCTTCATTTCTTTTTCATTTATTTCTGATCTAATCTTTATGATTTCTTTCTTTCTGCTAACTGTGGGGTTTTTGTTGTTCTTCTTCTTCTTTCTCTGATTGCTTTAGGTGTAAGGTTAGGTTATTTATTTGAGATTTTTCTTGCTTCTTGAGGTAGAATTGTATTCCTATAAACTTCCCTCTTAGAAGTGCTTTTGCTGCATCCCATAGGTTTTGGGTCATTGTGTTTTCAATGTCATTTGTTTCTAGGTATTTTTTTATTTCCTCTTTGATTTCTTCAGTGATCTCTTGGTTATTTAGTAGTGTATTGTTCAGCCTCTATGTATTTGTATTTTTTACATTTTTTTGTCCTGTAATTGATATATAGTCTCATAACGTTGTGGTCAGAAAAGATACTTGATACGATTTCAATTTCTTAAATTTACGAAGGCTTCATTTGTGACCCAAGATATGGTTTATCCTGGGGAATGTTCCATGAGCACTTGAGAAGAAAGTGTATTCTGTTGTTTTTGGAATGGAATGTCCCTATAAATATCAATTAAGTCCATCTTCTCTAATGTGTCATTTAAACCTTATATTTCCTTACTTACTTTCATTTTGGATGATCCGTCCATTGGTAAAAGTGGGGTGTTAAAGTCCCCTACTATTATTGTGTTACTGTCAATTTCCCCTTTTATGGCTGTTAGCATTTGCCTTATGTATTGAGGTGCTCCTATGTTGGGTGCATAAATATTTACAATTGTTATATCTCCTTCTTGGATTGATCCCTTGATCATTATTTAGTGTCCTTCTTTGTCTCCTGTAATAGTCTTTATTTTAAAGTCTATTTTGTCTGATATAGAATTGCTACTCCAGCTTTCTTTTGATTTCCATTTGCATGGAATATCTTTTTCCATCCCCTCACTTTCAGTCTGTATGTGTCTCTAGGTCTGAAGTGGGTCTCTTGTAGACAGCCTATGTATGGGTCTTGTTTTTGTATCCATTCAGCCAATCTATGTATTTTGGTTGGAGCATTTAACCCATTTACATTTAAGGTAGTTATCGATACGTATGTTCCTATTACCATTTTCTTAATTGTTTTGGGTTTATTTTTGTAGGTCTTTTCCTTCTCTTGTATTTCCTGCCTAGAGAAGTTCCTTTAGCGTTTGCTATAAAGCTGATTTGGTGGTGTTGAACTCTCTTAACTTTTGCTTGTCTGTAAAGGTTTTAATTTCTCCATCAAATCTGAATGAGATCCTTGCTGGGTAGAGTAATCTTGGTTGTAGTTTTTTCCCTTTCATCATGTTAAATATGTCCTGTCACTCCCTTCTGGCTTGCAGAGTTTCTGCTGAAAGATCAGCTGTTAACCTTATGGGGGTTCCCTTGTATGTTATTTGTTGCTTTTCCCTTGCTGCTTTTAATATTTTTTCTTTGTATTTAATTTTGATAGTTTGATTAATATGTGTCTTGGCATGTTTATCCTTGGATTTATCCTGTATAGGACTCTCTGTGCTTCCTGGACTTGATTGACTATTTCCTTTCCCACGTTAGGGAAGTTTTCAACTATAATCTCTTCAAATATTTTCTCAGACCCTTCCTTTTTCTCTTCTTCTTCTGGGACCCTTATAATTCGAATGTTGGTACATTTAATGTTGTCCCAGAGGTCTCTGAGACTGTCCTCAAGTCTTTTCATTCTTTTTTCTTTATTCTGCTCTGCAGTAGTTATTTCCACTATTTTGTCTTCCAGGTCACTTATCCATTCTTCTGCCTCAGTTATTCTGCTATTGATTCCTTCTAGAGATTTTTCTTTTTTTTCGGTATGTGGGCCTCTCACTGTTGTGACCTCTCCCATTGTGGAGCACAGGCTCCGGACGCGCAGGCTCAGAGGCCATGGCTCATGGGCCCAGCCGCTCCGCAGCATGTGGGATCTTCCCAGACCAGGGCACGAACCCGTGTCCCCTGCGTCGGCAGGCAGACTCTCAACCACTGCGCCACCAGGGAAGCCCTTAGAGAATTTTTAATTTCATTTATTGTGTTGTTCATCATTGTTTGTTTGCTCTTTAGTTCTTCTAGGTCCATGTTAAATGTTTCTTGTATTTTCTCCATTCTATTTCCAAAGATGATTTTGGATCATCTTTATTATCATTACTCTGAATTCTTTTTCAGGTAGACTGACTATTTCCTCTTCATTTGTTTGGTCTGGTGGGTTTTTACCTTGCTCTTTCATCTGCTGCATATTTCTTTGCCCTCTCATTTTGTTTAACTTACTGTGTTTGGGGTCTCCTTTTCACAGGCTGCAGATTCGTAGTTCCCATTGTTTTTGGTGTCTGACCCCAGTGGGTGAGGTTGGTTCAGTGGCTTGTGTAGGCTTCCTGGTGGAGGGGACTGGTGCCTGTGTTCTGGTGGGTGGGGCTGGATGTTGTCTTTCTGGTGGACAGTGCCACATCCGGTGGTGTGTTTTGGGGTGTCTGTGAACTTAGTATGATTTAGGCAGCCTCTTTGCTAATGGGTGGGGTTGTGTTCCTGTCTTGCTCGTTGTTTGGCACGGGCCATCCAGCACTGGAGCTTGCTGGCCATTGGGCGGAGCTGGGTGTTAGCGTTGAGACAGAGATCTCTGGGAGAGCTCTCACCGACTGATATTATGTGGGGCCAGGAGGTCTCTGGTGGACCAGTGTCCTGAACTCAGCTCTCCCACCTCAGAGGCTCAGGCCTGACACCCAGCTGGAGCACCAAGACCCTATCAGCCACATGGCCAGGTATGTGGGGATTTTCTTGCCTTTTGGGAAGTCTGAGGTCTTCTGCCAATGTTCAGTAGCTGTTCTGTAGGAGCTGTTCCACATGTAGATGTATTTTTGATGTATCTGTGGGTAGGAAGGTGATCTCTACGTCTTACTCCTCCGCCATCTTGAAGGTCCCCCTTCAATAGGAGACTCCACTGAAGATGCCAACCTCCACAAGAGCTAGAGGTGCAGAGGCATTTTTTTCAGAGGGTTTGCAGCTTGCTTTTTGTTTTCTTTTCCTTTGTGCTTTGTCTAGTTTCACTTGTTCACAAGGTGCTTCATGCAGAGGCCTCACACCCAGCACTTTAGATCAGAGTGCCTAGTAAGAAATGGCTGCGCTGACACCTCCAAAAGCCAAATTTTTAAAAACCTCCTTTCCCCAGCTCAGTGTGAAGGAAGGTCTTCTCCAGGCACATCCCACCAAGAAGGCAGGGCTCCCTTTCCACCTTGCTCCCCATCCAGGGATATGGTTTCACCCAGGGAGGGGGTGGCCACCAACACTGCTCATTTCCAGCCCACAGCTCTGTCTTCCAGAAGCACTATTCCAGGCAGGCTTGGACAAGAGAACCTGTCTTCTTTCCTCAACTCAACTCCCATTCACAGAGAGGAAACTCTAGTCCAGGGGCAGTAGGTAGAGAATCTAGAATGAAGGTTTTAATCTGATCCTGAAGTCTCTAAATATCAAACAAATGTGTAAAGAGCAGACAAAAAAATTCAAAAATAAAATAAAAGTATTTACAAAGGAGGATGCTTCATACTGATATTCAGGAAAAGAAAACTTCCCCCCATACAATATTGATTCTCATACAAGGAAGAACAATGTCCATGCTCTCCTACTTGGCTTTCAACATTCCAATAGTCTTTCCTAAAAATCACAAACTTGTGTTGCAGGATAATACTCAAAACGGAAATACTTTGTTCTTATCAACCTGTAAAGAGTGATAGACCCTTTTTTACCTTGCAGCATAATCTAAGAAGTAAAAGCTCCTTGCTGCTACTTTTATCTCATACCAAAAACTCCCTTTCAGGAAGGTCTGGTATTACCATCCTGGTTTATAAGTAGAGAAACTGAAGCACAGGCATTACTATCTCATAAGTAATGGTAACTGTCCAGTCCTCCTTACAAACAAAATCACACTTCAATATTTATTCTGTGCTGCTCAAAGAGGTACAGACAGGCCAGCTCTTCCCTGGATCTAGGTTCACCTACACAACTCCTGTGTAGTTTTTATTAAAAGGCGTATAAAATTCTAACCTGGGTATCTTCACAGAGATGGCAGGTGTCATGCAGGTGGTTTTGTTCTCAGAAGCAAAAGCAATATATTTTCTGGTGATCATGAATTTATATTCATTTCTATCTCAGAAAGAGTAGAGGAGTTACCTAAAATTATATGGCCAAAGGGACACAGTCCAAAGAAAAAAGTATACAAGAGATAATAAATAATGACCTGTGATATATTACGGAAGAGATCAAAGAACAGCTTGCGCTGCACACACCCATGCAAACACAGATACCCAAGGGAAGAGTTCGAGCCAGAAGTGAATGGTTAGGGAAGCATGATGGGGTGTAAAGAGAATGTCATTTAGAGTCAGATCTGGGTTTAAAGCTGCCTCTTACCCAAGGTCTAAGCCTCAGGTCCATTTATTTATAAAATGGAAATAACCATAATCACGTCATAAAACTGTCACTGAATAGTAAATAAGATATAACATGCAAGAATACTTAGCGCAGTGCCTGTACACAGAAGACAGTGAACATCAGCTACCTTCTCCTTCCCCTCCCCTGCATGTTTCTAAATGATTTTTTTTAAATTTTACTGACTTTAATGGGAATTCTTACAGTGGTTAAAAAAAAACAGTTCCTACACATTACATAGTCATCGGCACATATGTATCTGTTGCAGCACCATAATTTGCAAAGAAAAAGGAAGTAGTAATTTTAAGAGAAAAGTACCAGCTCACTTGCACTGCCTTCTAAAACCTTCAGCTTTACAATCTACGGAGACTATTTGCTCTAGGGGAGCAGAACCTGAAATAAAGGAAATATTCTCATGAGAAAAATGGTTCCCCAAAAAAGAAAGAGAAGATAATGAGGGGAAATCGAGGGGTATATAAAGGAGTTTATTTTACTTAACAAAGTAAAAGTCGAGCAAAATGAATAATCTGCCTCCAGAAATGGTTATTTAAAGGTTTTCTGTAAAGGGCTCTGGTTCCTAAAAAGACAGGAGTCATTGCATATGCCCACCCACTCCTCATTTATTTTTAAACCCTAGCTTATATGTTCCTTAGCAACAGAAGGAGCAGATGAGACCCCCACACACACACGCACTCGCACACCATCTCCCCCAGCCCCCTTCTTCTCTCCTGTCAAGTGTCATTCCGCAAATACCCATGTTCTTCAAAAGATTTTTTTGACCACCTGCAGATCTCTCTTCCTCCCCACCTCAAATGATCCCCCTTACACAGCAGCCATACTTCACACCCTAACTCAACCCCTTCACTTAGATTCCATTCTGTGAGGTCTTCCTGACCCCTCTCCATCAACTTCCACCAGAAGCCATCCTCAGGTGCCCCCCAGAAGTGAGGGGATGTGGTCCTCACTGAGAAGCCAATGCCCAGCTCCAGCCAAAGCTGCTCTTTTCTTTCAGACCATTCCTTAACCCACCAGCGAAACGGCCAGGCCCAGCTACAACTGAGCCCAACATAAATGGCTCCCTGCTGAATGGGTAGAGGCCGTTCACCATGACTCTAAAACATCACCATCATCGAAATGGAGACACTCTCCAGGCTGCCCAGGACAAACACGTGCCAGATGAAATGCCTACCTTCTGCTGTCTTTCCTCTGACTTTGGGACTGCCTGGCCTTGTTTGGCTGGGCATGGCTTATGCGTTCAAAGATCAATTGTTCAGCCTTTGGAAACAAGGAGCAGAGCAGCAATCCTCAGATATTAGTGTGCTTATGCATTGCCTGAGGAGACTGTTAAAAATTCCTACCCACAGAGAGTTTGATTTTGTAAGCATGGGGTGGTGGGCATTTTTACCAGCCACCTGAGGTGATGCTGTTGCAGGAGCCTTCCTGAATTGGGGACTGTAAAGCTTTATTTAAAAGGAAATGATGTTCACAAAGTGGGATCCACCTCTGTGGATTGTAAGGCAGATGCGGCGTTATCCTTTTGCTAGAAAAACACCGCGTCTCTGGGTCGATGTCTATGTTTGCGTGTGCACACCCTTACACATGCATGTGTGAGCATGCAACCCAGAAAGCCATGGCCTCACAGAGTACTCATTTCCAAGAGAGAGGCTCAGGGAATGACCCCTGCCAAGAAGCAGCTGAAATGATTTCCCTTGCAAACTCTGGCTTTGTAGCCCTACCCAGTGAGGTGTCACGATGATGAACACCAACGACACAGGAACGATTCTGGGCCCAGGAGCCCAGACCCACAATGTGCTCTGCATTATCAACCGTCCCTTCCAACTCGCAGTTCCTAAATTAGGCTGAATGTAGCCCCTGGTCCCCTAAGGGCCAGACAGGCCATGATAGCTAAGAAGTAGAACTGCCCGTGTCCTAGCATACCTCCCTAGAGCTACCTCACTCTCCACCACGTGTCTATTTTTAGGAACCAAAAATATAAAGAGAAAGATCCATTTCGTCCTGATCTACATGAGTAACTAAAAGAGCAAGTCAGGTGGGAAACTCCCTCAATGCACAGTGAACAAAATGCACATGGGGGATGAGGGAGTAACACCCTCCCCAGGAAGGCTGTTTCGGAGTCGTCAGGAGCCAACACTGAGACACAGAGCACATGCCCTAGTGACCGGGGCCTCCAGTCCAGGCAATGCCAATGGGGATCCCGGTGATTCACACACATGCTCCCAGAAATACAACACACACCCTCACAAACCCACACACCTCTGTCATCTGCTTTTGCTTACATAACACCACATGGTGTGACAGGCTTAAAACTTTATAAGCACTTCTGGAAAGGACTGCTAACTTAAAATGAGGAGGGTCACAAGGATGCTTTTACTGACCCCTTTTCAAGAAATATTCCAGGGCCAAGGAAGTGCACATCTTTCTAATTCTATGCTTGTTTATCACCTCAACTTTTAAAATTAACAAGCAGTAAGCGTCTCCAAAACTCTCCAAATCTATCAATATCTTTATTCTTGCTTTAAGGTGGGGGGCAGGGGGGAGGAGAGAACCTACTGGATCCTCATTTCTCATTCGTGAATCCTGACACAATTTGGGGTAGTCTTTTGGCATCATTCGGTGGCCGTTTACCCCACACTGTCCTTGTCTTGTAAATACACCCATCCTAGGGGCAAGCACGGCCCCATTCTCTCCCCCATCCCTTGCTCGCCAGCAGGCTTCCCAAGTCGTCCTTCTGGGCACACCCAGGAGAGAGGGAGAGACCACGTGTAGGTGTGACCCTCCGGAACCAGTTGCGTATCTACAGACACAGATTCACAACGACTCTTCCTTAATGGGATATTTCAATGCAGGTTCAACTTCCATAAGGATTTCTCTTCAGGATAGAACGCTGTTCTTTTCTGCCTGCCCGTGATCTCAAGTATCAAGTTAGTGCCAAAGGTTCACCCAGTAAAATCGGCAAGGTAGGGGGAGTGGTTGAAGATGACCCCGGCGTAGGGACAACTTTGAGGACTTCTCTCAAGAAAACCTGGCATATGTGTGTGTGCACCCCGCTCCCACACACACACACACACACACACACACACACACACACGCATTTTTACTGTTGTTGTTCTGACCTCAGGGACTCAGTCTTCTCTCCAGTTCCGGGGGGGAAACCTGGCGCACGTAGCTTCCCTCCAGCCCAGAAGGATGGGATGAGAAGTGAACACATAGCCCAGAAGGGGGAGGGAGAAGGAAAGAGAGAGAGAGAGAGAGAGGGCGCCAGGTGCCCCCAAGTCCGAGGAAGCGCCTTTCGGGGGCGCAGAGAGGGTCTCGCGCCCCGCGGCGGCACCTGCCTCCCGGCTGCCGGGCTCGCGTTCCTACCTGTAAGAGACCTGCTTCCGGAAAGTTAAGTTCCGCAGCTTCTCCTCCAGCGCCTCGTCCTTCTCTTTCGGGCCGGCGGCCCCGGGCTCTTCCAGGGCAGCGGCCCCAGCCGCCGCCGCTGCCCCCGCGCCCCTCGGGTCCGCACCGCCCTCGGCGCCCAGGCAGCAGCTCCCGGCGCCGCTTCCGCTGCTGCTGCTGCCGCCCGTTGCCCCCTTCTCCTCTGCCGCCGAGGAGCTGGGGTTCATGGCGACCGCTCCGGCGGCCGCGGAGGGAGCCGAGGCGGCGCCGCTGCAGAAGCCGGACAGACGAACAGCGCTGACGGCGGCCGCCACCGCCGGAGAGCGAACAGGTCTGCGCGCCGCTGGCAGGGGCGGCAAATGGCAGCCCCTTCCCGCAGCATCCATCCGCGGCGGCCCCGCACCGGGGCATTGTGGGAAACTCCGTGCCTCCACTCCCCCTCCCCGACCAATCAGAGGCCACCTCCCTCCGCCTGCCCCTCCCTCCCCGCTGCAAACCCGCGCCCTCCCGCCCCCCTGGCCTTTTCCTAAATCGGGGGCACCGGCCAGGGCCGAACCTGAACTCTGCCCTGAGGCGTCGGGTCGCCGGAGAGATGGACAGAGGGCAGGTGATGAGGAGGCGCTGGGCTGGGGGCGCGCGGACACTGGCAGCAAGAGAGGAGAGCTCCGAAGGGAAATTCGGAGCACAGCGTGCCGCACCCCGGTTAAGACACGAGGAAGCGGAGACCGGGAAGGGAGAGGTGCCCTGCCCAGGCAGCCGGCCCGGGAGCGGTAGCGCCCACCTTGGTCCCTGTCCCCTGATGCCTGATGTCCGGGGCGGCATTCTCCCCACCGCCGCTACCCGACCGTGCAGAGCCGGAGCCTGGCAGAAGCCTCCCTACGTGGGAAACCTCGGGGGGAATGCAGCGGGCGCGTGGTCGGGGCGAACCTGGGAGAGAATTCGTGAGCAGGGTAAATTAAGGGATGAGGAGGAGGTCCAGTTTAAGATGCAGGCGAAGCGCCTACCTCGTCTCGCAGGGCGAGGTCTAGGACCCTTTCATCCCTGAATCCCCCAGCCCAGAGCCTTCCTTACACATAGAAAGATCTTCCTGAACAGCTGTTCATAGATTGAATCGGATCACAGGCCCCTCAGAGAAGCAGAAAGACTGAGAGAATCCAGGAGGCAAAGTGAGGACGTGAGCGCTGGGCGCTGCCGCGGCAGAGCGGAAAGGAAAGGAAGGGCCCGCTCGAGGAGGGGCTTCCAACCTCTGCGGACCCCGCTGCCGACACAAAGCCAAGCTTGACGTCTCTGCAGATTTAATTGTCTACCGGTCTCTTGTTTTTGTTTCTAAGGTTACTGAAAACTCTATGAGGTTTGAATGCTGTGCAACAAAGTGTGTGAGACAGATAGTTTTCCAAATTAGGAATTTTCACGCAAGAATCACTGCTGTCAACAAACACGAGAAAGATTTATACTGAAGGCTAAGTGTAGTAACCAAAATCCATACGTATTCAATACATGGACAGGCAATGAGAGAACCAGACCAGGGAAGAATTTCAGGTCGGTGTTGCTGACCCCAAACAAGTCGCTTGATTTCCCCCCGCCCCCCGCTTTATTTTCTCACGACTAGAATTAGGAGATTGAATAAGATACCTCAGAGCTCTCTCAACTCCCTCATTCTGTAATTTGCTGCATGTGTACATTATAATAAGCCAAGGGTCAGGGCATTTCCAGAGTGGAGTGAGGAAAGGTAATAATAATAAAAAATAATTTTAAAAACAGCTAGTGGTTATTAAGCCCTGGTTTTTACATGACGGATGTTGTGCTAAGCACTATGCATGCCTATCTCTGTGCTTTTTACTCTACCCCTCAAATGTATGCTCCCCGTTGCTCAGGCTTATGCAACTAGAAATTGGCAGAACCAGGTATTACACCCAGGGTGCCTGATTATAGGTCTCTGCCCCTCAGCCCCCCGCCACCCCCCATGCAGCGTGCTCCATTTTCAGAGGAGAATGGGCATATTAGGTGCTTCAACAGTCATGTTAAATGAGATCTGTGACGACCTAGTGTATCATGACACCAAGGAAATGTCATCTTACCTGAATTACTAGGCAGGTTCCTAACTCCTCCTTCCTGCTGGACAGCTCTCCGTACCCTCCTCCAATCAATTCTCTAGCTCAACCCCCCAGAGACTTCTGATATGTTTTCCTCTACCTAAAAGTCTTCCAATGACATCATATTGTCGTTAGGGCAAAGTTCAATTAACCCCTTCACTGATTTTCAAGGCCACATTAGTGGGTGGTGTGCCAGCCCTGCCCACTTCCCCTTCACCCTGTCCTGATAGTGTCACTCTGAACTGGACTGTGTACCAGTCCCAGATGCTCTCTGCTCTCTCTGCTCCCATCTTTGCATGCATGGGTCCACTGCCTCCTTTTCTGAGTTCCTCCCATCCCTAATATTAGCCTAGCTAACTACATGGAAACGACCTAAATGTCCATCAACAGATGAAGGGATCAAGAAGATGTGGTATATTTATACAATGGAATACTACTCGGCCATAAAAAAGAATGAAATATTGTAATGCCATTTGCAGCAACATGGATGCAACTAGAGATTATCATACTAAGTGAAGTAAGTCAGAAAGAGAAAGACAAGTACCATATGATATCACTTATATGCGGAATCTAAAATATGGCACAAGTGAACCTATCTACAAAACAGAAACAGACTCACAGACATAGAGAACAGATTTGTGGTTGCCAGGGGGAGGGAGGTGGGGGAGGGAAGGACTGGGAATGTGGGATTAGCAGATGCAAGCTATTATATATAGGATGGATAAACAACAAGGTCCTACTGTTTAGCACAGAGAACTATATTCAATATCTGGTGATAAACCATAATGGAAAAAAATATTTTAAAAAAGAATGTCTATATGTGTATAACTGAGTCACTTTGCTGTACAGCAGAGATTGGTACAACATTGTAAATCAACTATACTTCAATAAAAAATTAAATTAAAAATTAAAATAAATTCAATTTTCAACTATAATATGATGCCATTTTTTAGAATAAACAATTTGAAAATAGATGGTATTGGCTGAGGAGGCAGGAAAACCAACACTTTCTCAAATTGTTGGTAGAGTTTGGTATAGTCTCTGATGGGAAATTTGGAGAGATCCACCAATATTTGAAATGCCAACCTAACTGACTTAGCAATTATGCTTCTAGGAATCTGTTCTCTGATATCCTTGAAAGTGTACACTAAAAATTTAAGACTAGAAACAAAGTAAATGTTTGTTAATATAGGACTAATTACTTAAATTATCATTCACCTGAATAATGGAATTCTCTGCAGTCATTAAGAGGAATAAGGCAAACTGATAAGGTATTGATATAAAACAATCTCAAAAATATAACTTAAAAAAACACCGGGTTCAGCGTACTTAGTATGCTACCATTTACAGAAAAAGAGAGGATAGCTACAAACATAGTATTTCAGGAAAGATACATAAGAAAACAGTGATAATCAGTCAGAGTTGAGTGGCCTTAGCTAGAATCTTGAGTTTTGCCTGATTAAATAAATATATACCAACAGGAGACAGAATGTCTTCCAGGCTAACAGGAAAGCCAGATGGACCAATCAGGTGTGTATTTGCATGTTTAAAGAGTGTATGAACACAGCCACTATGGAGAACAGTATGGAGGTTCTTTAAAAAACTACAAATAGAACTACCATATGACCTAGCAATCCCACTACTGGGCATATACCCTGAGAAAACCATAATTCAGAATCATGTACCACAATGTTCACTGCAGCTCTATTTACGATAGCCAGGACATGGAAGCAACCTAAGTGTCCATCGACAGATGAATGGATAAAGAAGATGTGGCACATATATACAATGGAATATTACTCAGCTATAAAAGGAAACGAAATTGAGTTATTTGTAGTGAGGTGGATGGACCTAGAATCTGTCACACAGAGTAAAGTAAGTCAGAAAGAGAAAAACAAATACCATATGCTAACACATATATATGGAGTCTAAAAAAAAAGGTTATGAAGAACCGAGGGGTAGGACAGGAATAAAGACGCAGAAGTAGAGAATGGACTTGAGGACACGGGGAGGGGGAAGGGTAAGCTGGGATGAAGTGAGAGAGTGGCATGGACTCATATATACTACCAAATGTAAAACAGATAGCTAGTGGGAAGCAGCCGCATAGCACAGGGAGATGAGCTCAGTGCTTTATTACCACCTAGAGGGGTGGGATAGGGAGGGTGGGAGGGAGACGCAAGAGGGAGGAGATATGGGGATATATGTATATATATAGCTGATTCACTTTGTCATAAAGCAGAAACTAACACACCATTGTAAAGCAATTATGCTCCAATAAAGATGTTTAAAAAAAAAAGTGTATCAACAAAAATGCGCTGCTACACAAAAGAAAATAAGGTTAAAAAAAAAAGATCACTGAACATGCACTCGATTTTAAGACAGAGAGAAAGAAAGAAACTTACACCAGAGAAGCACAAATAGTTCCAGCATAAGACAAATGAATTCTTGTTGTGGGGTGGCCTTCTGAGAAGTTACTTAAAATATCAGTTATCCTTTTAGACAATTTATTTTCCTTCTTGTTTTTCAGTGGTCACTAAGCAACCTTGTAATTATTCATTCAACTTCTTAGTTACGTTGACTCTAAAAAGTGGAATCCTTGGGCATAGGTCAAAACCACTCCAATCACAAATTGACGTTCAGGTTTAAAAACATATCATGTATGATTTGGAGGAACGTAAGTACATAAACAAGAAAATGAGCTTCTCTGGGTATACTGAAATACGCTGCTTCTCATCTCAGACCTCTCCTGGAAAAAATCTCCATCACCGGACCCAAAGCCATGCCCCACTAGTGGGCTCCTTACCTTATCTTTCTATTATTAATTACTGTTCATTCTAACATAGGTATCAGCGCAGTCTTACATACCAAACTTGAGTCTCCCAAATTCTAGGCCTGATCAAAACAGCCTCAAGCATGAAATTTTAAAGAAAGAAAAACAATTTTTTTTAGAGTTTAGATTAGCCAGCAAGACAAGTAATAAAGAGAACATCATGTCTAACATTTTAAAAATGTATGTACTGATTAAGAATTTTCAGGAAATAATACAGAATCATTTATTATTTTAGAAAGCAAGTAACACACATAAACCACACAAAACACACATATACCACATACACACACACAGACACATACCATTTAGGGTCTAAGTTATTTAAAGACCAATCTAAGGTTAATAGAGCTTTGGAAAATATTGTCAGTAAAGGAAAAAATTAAAGGAAGTTTCCAGGTTGGAGCTGACGTGTATAAGCTTATTCCTGCCTACCACCTTTATACTTTCTACTTTTGCTGCCTGGAATGCTCTACCTCAAAGATTCCCAAACTTTCTCAGTTTACAGAACACTTAGCATCTCAGTAATTATTTTTCCTGGAACCTCTAGACCTAAAGAAGAACCGAACATTTAGGTTTATTAGGTAGTTAAGTGCTAACGATTTAATAACCATTTTATGCCTCAACAACATTCGTTGCTGTTTAAAAAAGTGATACATATACATTGAAAGGAAAAAGGTAATGTTTGTATTTCATCCTTAAATAGCCCCAATTATTTACTAATGAGATAGTAATGGGCATGATACAACTTCTCAAACCTTGGAATCATAATAGATACCACTTTGCTTTTTATCAGAGCAACCACTGAACACCCAGCTCTGCCTAGAAAATAATGTCAGTGAAAATAATGTAGCATGATCCAGTGTGGAAATTGTCAACTAGCTATAGTAGTTTGCATGGTGTCTAACAGAGGTTGAGTATCACTGTTTGCCCTGAAATTTTTAAATATCCTTCAATGCCCCTGTGAATTTACGGCAGAGACCTGAGCTCCTCCACGGCGTTCAGAAACCATGGCTCTACCCCAATATTTTTACATGATGTTTCTTTTTGCATGGGTTCCCTAGAAAACACATTCTTAGGCAAAGCTTACAAGCCAAGGCTTTACGGAGAATTGTAGTCCCAGGACATTATGAAGGGAAAAGAGAAGTAAGGCAGAAAAAGAGGGAAAATAAATTCAAGGTGGTGAGTATGAGATGGCTGCATCCTCACAAATAAACATACCTGGTTGCTTGGTCACCAGAACTTCGTCCAGACAGAACTTACATCATCATTGTATCTGGGAACATTCTGTCTGCAGGAAGAAGGGGCATTTCTCTGCCAGTTTCTTTCTGTCTCCTGACTCCTGTCTCTCATTGGTTGAAGTTTGTCCCTTAGGGAATTGACTCACTCTCCCTTCCAGGTTATGTTCCTGGGGAACCCAGCATCCTGCCACACAGCTGGAGTTCTTAGTCCTTTCTGGAAGTGATGGGAGGAAACTCTAAAACTAGAGACCGGTTGAGTCTGAGAATCAAGTTGTTGAGCTTCCTGCCACGACCTGAGTCCAGCCCTTCTTGGGGGAGGCTGAGACAGCTGGAAGAGGTAGGATATCAGGCAACGTCAATGTCAGTGGTGGAGGCTTTCCATTAAGCAGAAAAGAAACAATAGGTTGGGGGGACAGGAGGGGCCAATCATTCTGGAGACGCACATAAACTGGGTCCTGGACACTCTGCTTCTTCTCATCGTTCAGGTCTTACCTCTCATGTCACATTTTCAAAGAAGCCTCCCTGACACTCCCTAAAATGCCCTTCTTAGCCATAGCTGACACAAAACTGTGTGTTTTTTTCTTAAATTCATAGCACTTCCCACTGTCTAAATTGTACTATTTACTTCTTTGTTTTCTCCTCTTAGAACATGAGCTCTATCTTAGCTAATGTCTTCAACAAAACTACAAGACATACAGTAGGTACATTAAAAATGTTTATTGAATGAATGAATAAATGTTATCTAACATTCATGGGCCTAGAAAGAGAATCAGAGGGCCAGTCAGGAATGTGCAGGGATTGTAAATTTACTAGGCAATAAGGAAAGGAGAGATCTGTACGAGGACTGTGTGTTAAAAAACCCAAGATTCTCAGGCTTACACCGTTGCATACAAAATATGAAGCTGCCATACAAAATATGGATACCTGTTGAAATAGAATGGAGAACAATCTTTTATGTTCTATTGATAGGAATTAATAGGAACTTATTAGCATGGGCAGTCTCTAAGCTAGATTTAAATTAAAATAGAGCTATTATTTCTCCAGGATGAAAGGGGTCTTAAACTCATCCAATCCAGCCTTCCATCCACGCACAGTACTCCCACAGCATCACTTCACATGATCCTTTTCAGTCTTGAACAACTGCAGTTATGGGGAGTCACTACTTTCTAAGACAACTCAGTCATTTTCAGCAGGGTATGTCATTTTCAACAGAGTATGTCATAAATTTCTTCTCAGTTTTCGTTATTATTCCTTACTCTGTTTGTGCACCCAGAAGAAATAACATAATTTACAATGTTCTTGTGCTTGAGCAGCTGGTTTGGGGGCCAAATTGAAGGAATTAACATTTATTTTCATTAAATTTCCGCTTGCTGTGTTCTGACCATCATTCACCCATCCAAGAGTCTTGGGGATCTGAAGTATGTCATTCATTGCATTCACAATCCCTCCTGATTCTCTATCAAGAGCACATCTGATCTGCAATATACTGTGAAGTTGCCGATAAACTTCCTGAAAAAGGATAAGGTCAGAAACAGAATGAATGGTGTACCCCTAGAAACCTCGATCCAGGCTGATCGTCACTGGTTTTACAGGCAACCACTAAACAGTGATATATACTGTTCTAGGCGCTAGCAATTCATCAGGGAAAAACTAAAGACCTCTCTCTTTCTGCTCTTTTGGTGCTAAACATTCTGGTGGTCTATTAATCAATAACTTTTGTGAATAGTTATTAAAATCCAAATTAAAACATTGAGCTGAACTTTTATCTGCATTTCTCTATTTGTGGACAAATTTCAATTGAGGGACTATGTGCAATACTCTATTTCTATTACATTTCCCCAAAGTATCGGACAAGAAGCCCTATCAAAGAAAATGAGGCTAATCTAACGTGACTTTTTAATTAACCCACCCTAATTTCCAAAAATCATATCCTTCCTTTTTCAACATATTACGAACACTTCTTCAGCCTCTCCTACAGAAGCAGTACGCTAATGCTGAGGATTCAAAGATGGATACAATTCAGTAAATTTCCTGAAAGAGTTTACTATTTAATTGTAATAAATGAAAACCATTTCCTTTCTTTTTTACTGAAAGTGATGAAAGCCATGTGGCAGACCCCAAAGCCTTTTTATTTAAAATCTTTCATGTCCCCTTTCTCCCTCATCTTCCTAGACTACAGAGATATACAAATAAAATACTCCTTCCCAAACTGCCCTGCAGTGAAGTGTGACTATGTGACCTGGTTGTGTACAATGAGATTGAATCCAAAATAACCAGATGAGGCTTCTGGGAGAATGTTTTACTAGTACAGAAAGATAATTTGCCCTTTCAGTCCTTTGCCCATCTTCCTTCTTCAATTCAGTGCCTAGATGTGCAATAGCCATTTTACAACCATGAAGATGCAAATCATTTACTAAGAATGGAAAAGTCAGTTGTAACACGCATTGGTCCCTAATGACTTCCTTGAGGAGTTGCTAGCCCAAGACAATTCATCTATTACTAGACTTTTTATTATAAAAGAAAATTAAACTCTTATCTGTTTAAGCCACTGTTGACTGGATTTTTTATTTGCTTGCAGCTAAATGCATTTCTAACTTTTAGTTGGCACAAATGAATTCAGGAAAAAAAATCAATATATTGGTTGAAATATTCATAATAACCTAAATCAAACGGGGTAGTTCAGTGAGAGCCCCCTCCCCAATTGTATTTTGTGAATAATTTCCAAAGTTAACTATGAAGTTAATAATATTACTCTTTAATCAAATCATTCCAAATCTAAAATGTATCTTAAGTAAAAATCCCAAGTAAGAAGAAGTAAGGAAAGGAAAATATTTGTTGTAGAATGATTTATAATGATGAGGAAGTGATCTAACAGATAAACAATAGGAAAATAAAATTTTCAATGTCCATTGAAGGACTATTATGCAGATCCCCCAAATAATAGTTATGGATCCATGCAAATTTGTCATACAAATTGCTGATGATGTACTAAATGAAAACACTGCGATATGAAGTTGAATAACATCATTATTGAAACTATATAAAATATGGGTAGATAAGGCAGAAAAGGAATGCACAAGTAGAAAAATAATTGGTTTTGAGATGACTCAATTTTTTCAAAATTATTTATATTGTTATAATTTTATACTTATGATTATAAGACATTTTAGATGATAAATATTATTTTATTAAATACCATGTTCTTTCAAAAATATCTTTTTGTTTTCCTACCAGGGACAGAGGTATCATAAACTTTTGGTTTAGAATCACTGTAAATTTAAATAGATATTTAATTTAAATAAATGTCATAAAACAGTTTAACTCATAAAACAGATGAATTTTTGTAATATTAGGAAAGTTCATTAAGATTAGAATGATTACTCTCAAGAATGAACATGAAATGTAGAGTCAAATGACTTAAACAAATTTTGTTTTCATTTCCCTTGCATGTCATGGACAACAAAATTATCTTAATGATTAAGATTGTTTTGTTTTCATTTCCCTTGCATGTCATGGACAACAAAATTATCTTAATGATTAAGATTGTCTTTTGCACAACTAAAAATGGCAATAATACGATGTCAGAGCTGGGAGGAATTTAGGAGATTGTCTGTCCCCACCTTTCATTCCAGAAATGAAGAAACACCTAGAGAAGTTAAGTGACTCACCAAAGTTCACATAGCTAGTCAGTGGAGAACAAGGATAGTGTTCAGGTCTTCTTTAATGTTATTCATTCCCCACAATAAACATTTACTCATTAAATAAGCATCTATTAAGTAGTCACTCTGTACTGCTATACTGGACAGTGTGCTAGGTACTGTTTTCAAACATAAGTTGGGGATAATACGCTACTCTGTGAGGATCAGAGTTTTGTGGGGTGAACAACAGGATAATAATTATAAGCAATATTGACATAAGTGCTTTATGTTCTACTAGATTCCAAATGTCTTGGAGTATGATCTTGGAGGACCTAACAGATGATGTCTGAGGAGCCCAGGGAAGAAGAGACTTTTGCCTTACTTCTGAAGATTTGAGTGGAATTTCACCGTCCAGAAATAGTACATTGCAAAAGTGTAGAATAATAAAAAGAACCAGGTGTGCTGAAAAATGCCAAATACTTTGATATGGCATAGACTTGGAATGGAGGAGCAAGGGAGAAGTGGAGGTAGATGAGGCTGGGGGGTAAGTTACAGACACTTTGAGAAATCCTTCTATTCTCTGAGGATTTTGAACTTTGTGGAATAAGCAAATAAAAAGTGCAGATTATTCCTAGGTAGGAAAAATAGTATATTTAGATTTGTTTTAGAAATCTATAGAGGTGTGAAGGACAAAACTGAACAGGAAGAGGCAGAAAGACAAGTTATGAGGTTATCGAAATAGTTTGTGCAAGAAATACTAAAGGCTTGAGCTAAGGCAGTGGCAGTGGTCTAGAAAGAGGAATAAATATCTGAGAGATATTACTGAGATAGAACCAAAAGTACTTAACAAATTAATTATAGATATTGAGGGAAATGGTAGAATCAAAGTTGAAACAAACAAATAGTTCTAGAAATTTTAGGCAAATTCTCATAATACAAAGAACCTAATGGAATTTAACATGGTCTTATCTATATGTCATAAATTGTTGCTCAAGACTTCCATATCTAGTATATCAAATTCCTGCTAATCAAACACAAGTTATGCAAGGGAGAGGTTAAATCAAGAATACTTGTTATATTTACCAAGACTGAATTATGAAGAAATAGAAAATCTGAACAGAACAGACCTATAACTAGTAATGAGATGCAATGGTAATCAAGATACTCTCAGCAAAGAAAAGACCAGGACCAGAGGGCTTCATTGGTGAATCTATCAAACATTTAAAGAAGAATTAATACCAATTCTCCTCAAATACTTCCAAAAAATTGAAGAGGAGGGTACCCTTCCAAATTCATTCTATAGGGCCAGCATTACCCTGAGTCAAAGTCAGACAAAGATACTATAAGAAAGTTATAGGCCAATATCCCTGACGAATATTGATGCAAAAATCCTCAACAAAATACTAGGAAACAGAATTCAGCAACACATTAAAAGAATTATACTCCATGACCAAGTGGGATTTATTCCTGGAATGTAAGGATGGTTCAACATATGAAAATCAGTGTAATACATCACATGAACAGTATGAAAGGGGGAAAATGTGATTACCTCAATTGGCATAGAAAAGGTATCTTATAAAATTGAACACCTTTTGGTGATTTAAAGAAAACACTCAAGAAACTAGAGATAGAAGGAAACCTCAACATGACAAAGCTCACATATTAAAACAAATAAACAGACAAACAAACAAAAAACCAAAGCTAACATAATACTCAGTGATAAAAGACTAAAAGCTTTTTCTTTACAATCAGGAAAAAGACAAGGATGCCTGCTTCTGCCACTTGTATTCCACATAGCACTGGAAATTCTAGCCAGAGCAGTTAGGCAAGAAAAAGAAGTAAAAGGTGTCCAAATTGAAAAGAAAGAAGTAAAATTATCTCTGTTCGCATACAACATGATCTTATGTGTAGAAAATCCAGAAGATTCCACGTACAAAAAAAAAATTGTTAGAATGAATCAATCAATTCAGCAAAGTTTCAGGATAAAAATTCAACATGCAAAAATCAGTTGCATTTCTACACACCAGCAATGAACAATCAGAAAATAAAAGTAAGAAAACAATTTTATTTACAATAGCATCAAAAAGCATAAAATACTTAGGAATAAATTTAACCAAGGAGGCGAAAGACTTATACACTGAAAACTACACAATGTTGTTGAAGGAAATTAAAGAAGACACAAATAAATGGAAAGACATCTTGTGTTCACAAATTGGAAGACTTAATATCGTTAAGATGTCAATACTACCAAAAGCAATCTACAGATTTAATGCAATCCCTATCAAAATTCCAGGGACACTTTTTTCAGAAATAGAAAAATTTACCTTAAAATGTACTGTGGAATTTCAAAGAACCCTGAATAGCCAAAACAAGTTTGCAAAAGAAAAACAAAGTTGGAGGTCTCACACTTTCTGATTTCAAGCTCGTTACAAAGCTATAGTAACCAAAAGAGTGTAGTACTGGCATAAAGGCAGACATATAACACAGTGGAACAGAAAAAAATGCTCAGAAGTAGACCTTCACATATATGATCAAATGATTTTCAACAAGGGTGCTAATATCATTCAATGGATAAAGGATAATCTCTTCAACAAAGGTCATTGGAAAAACTGTCTATCCACATGGAAAAGAATGAATTTGAACTTGCTTAGTCAGCCCTAGTTGTTGTAACAAAGTATCACAGGCTTGGTGGATTAAATAACAGACATTTATTTCTAACAGTTCTAGAGGCTGGGAAGTCCAAGATCAAGGTATCAGCAATTCGGTTCTTGGTGACAGCCCTCTTCCTGGTTTGTAAACATCCTCCTTCTGCCTGTATTCTTGCATGACAGAGAGAGGGAGCTCTGATGTCTCTTCCTCTTATAAGAGCACTAATCTCATCATGGAGGTTCCACCCTCATGACCTCATATAAAACTAATTACCTCCCAAAGGCCCCACCTTCTACATTGGTGGTTAGGGTTTCAATATATGAATTTTGGGAGGACACAAACATTCAATCCATAACACTTACACTTATAGAAAAATTAACTAAAAATGGTTCAAAGACCAAAAATGTAAGAAAGACCTAAAACTATAAAACTCTTAGAAAGAAACACAGGGGAAAAGTTTCATACCTTTGGATTTGGCAAATATGCCCTAGATATGACACCAAAAGTACAGGTAACAAAGTAAAAATAAATAAATTGGACTATATCAAAATTTAAAACTTCTGTATATCAAAGGACAGAATCAGCAAAGTGAAAAGGCAACCTATAGAATAAGGGAAAATATTTGCAAATCATACATCTGATAAGGGGCTAATATCCAGCATATATAATGAACTTATACAACTCAACAACAAAACAACAAATAACTTGATTAAAAAATGGGCAAAGGACCTAAATGAACATTTCTCCAAAGATGATATACAAATGGCCAACTAGCACATAAAAAGACGCTCACTATCACTAATCATTAGAGGAATGCAAACCAAAACCACAATGACATTTCATCTCATATGCATTAGAATGGCTACTATTAAAAAAATTTTTTTAAACCCAGAAAATAACAAGCTGTTGGTAAGAATATGGAAAAATTGGAACCCTTGTCCACTGTTGGTGGGAAAGTGAAATGGTATAGTCACTATGGAAAATACTGCAGCAATTCCTCAAAAAATTAAAAATAAAATTATAATACGACCCAGCAATTCCACTGCTGGGTATATATCCAAAAAGAATTGAAAGCAGGATCTCAAAGAGATATTTACACACCCACATTCATAGCAGCACTATTCACAATAGCCAAGAGTTGAAAGTAACCCAAGTGGATGAATGGAAAAACAAAATATGGTCTATACATACAATGGAATATTATTCACCCTTAAAAAGGAAGGAAATCCTGATATATGCTACAACATAAATGAACCTTAAGGCCATTATGTTAAATGAAATAAGGCAGTCACTAAAAGACAAATACTGTATGATTCCACTTACTCGAGATACCCAGAATAGTCAAATTCACAGAAACAGAAAATAGAATGGTGGCTGCCAGGGGCCAGGAGGAGGGGGAAATGAGGAGTTATTTGAATGTTAATGAATACAGAGTTTTAGTTTTGCAAGATGAAAAAGTTCTGGAGATTCACTGCACAACAATGTAAATATACTTAACACTACTGAAACATATAAATGATTAAGATGGTAAATTTTATGTTATTCTTTTTTACCACAATAAAATTTTTTTTAAAAACTGCTTGTGGAAATCCTCTGAAACAAGGGGTTAAGAACCATGTTTGAGGAAAAAAAAATAAATTAAAACAAAAAATTAAAATAAATTTATGCTGAGACCACAAATTATTAAATCTGTCTTTGACTTTACGTCTCAGACCTTGAGCAAGGAACATAAATTCTCCTAAGAAGATGAGTTCAAATGAGTAGGAGTCAGGTAGGGGCAATTGCAAGGCAAGGGAAGAAATAATTTCTTGATGGAGCTTCTACACTAAGATGCAATCCCTGTACCAGATTTCAGGACGTTGGAGCTTGCTCTTTCCTCTTCATTAATCAAAGATAATGAAGAATTACAGGGTGGAATTACTTGCCAAAGAGCTTTCCATTTTCCGACTGCCTCCCTCAGATGATGCTGATTGGAATGAGAAAAGTTCCCTGAGGACAAATGCTCGTGCTCTTAGGACGAGAGTTTGCTTGCAGCAAAACCAGAATGCTCAGAGGTCTGGTTTTGTTATTATTCACAGTCCCTTGGGCGAGCCAAGCACAGTCAGCAATACTCATCCAGGCCAATGCACCATTAGGGAGCTGCACGTGAGAGCATGGGCATTTCCCCTTTTCTTTCAAGCGAGTCAGGTCTTTAATTGGATTGCAGTAATGTAACCTTCCTTGTCCAACATTGCTATCCAAGGGGTGTGAAAGCAGCTCCTGTTACATTTCTTTGAACTCCTATTTGACTCATAGTTTATACTACTGTTTCTCAGTCTTCCCTCATATACTGAACTCTCTTAAAGGAAAAAAGATTCTTATAGACTCCCGCAGATTCAGTTAAATTCTTTCTATTATAATTTTAATTATGTTTGGCAAAACAAGACAAAAGTCTTTATATTAGTTATAAAGACACCCCCCCAAAATTTCAAATACAATACAAAAGCACACCACCCAGATATTCAAAATCACAATACTTATGTGTGATGAATAACACTGTTTTCCTCAAACTGAATCACCACTTTCAACAGGAATATGGTCGTGTTTGCTCCAGAGCAGGCTCCTGAGATGGGTGCTTTGTGACTACTCAGCTCTCTGGTCATATTTCTACACTGAAATTACTATTAAGCCTTTGCTCATACAGCCCATTCTGATGCCACTTGGCCTTACTTAGCACAAAGGCATCATATACATAATAATTCCACCTTAATTCTTTACTCATTAGCCCACAGTCACAAAACAGTGCTACTTGGTGATCGGTGTAAATGGGGCTCCTGAAATTACAGGTCATTTAGTAATGAGAGGTAATCCAAGTCATGCAGAATTGACATACACTAATTTTTTAGACAACCATATAAATTAAAACAAAAAAATTAACTTTGAAGATAAATGACAGAAGATTTAGTTTCTTGGAATCAGTTGAGGAACATTATAGTACACTTCCCTTAGCATCTACTTAATACTTAAAGTATTTTATTGTTTCCTATGTATCTCCACCAAGTTAAAGTGACAGCAACTTAAAGGCAATAAGTTCAATGGTTCTATGGCTTCTCCTACAGAACCCAATAAAACTATTCCCATTGCCACAAATTATGGTTGACCAGCTATTGCGTCAGGGGCTGCTGAACTGATTCATTAAGGTTTCCTGAATGTTTACTCCTTTGGAGTCTGTATCAGTCAATTTATTTTTTCCAGTTTTATTGAGATACAATTGACATATAACATTGCCTAAGTTTAAGGTTTACAATAGGTACCAGTTTATTGAGTTAAAGAAGATATTATTACTGGGACCAGGAAATGCATTCAGTCCACGTGTAGGCCATTTTGAGACATGAAGAGAAGTTCTTCTGGCTCACCATGGATAGCGTTCCATTGACCACCTGCATTCAGACCATACCACCTGAGCATTCAAACTTGTTGGCTTCCTTTCAGTTGGAAAATGGGAACTGGACAAGAATGACAACTATGAAAACCTATACCAAACCTTCTATTGTCAAAGCCCTTTGCAGGAGGACTTTGTAGTGGAAAGGATGCTGGGTGAGAAAGCCAGAGCCCTGCTTTCTCTATCTTTATCACAAGTCATTGTGTGACCTCAGGCAAGTCACCTAACTCCTCTAATATTTAGTTATCTTATTTACAAAATGAAAGAATTGAAATAGAAATTCTCTAAGATTCTTTCTCACTCCAACAATATAATAACTATGAATGAGGGGGAAACGGGGGAGTTGAGGTAGGCTGCCACCTTATCCTATATTTTGCTGTCCTAGAGCAGCCTGAATAATGCCCTTACTACTGAATTGTTTCATTTTTCTCTCCCGTCTCTCTCTTTCTCTATCTTTCCCTTCCTTCCTTCCCCTCCAGATGGTGATCAGCCTCAGGGAAGAAAGAGGAATGGCAACAAGAACACTTTCAAAGGGTATAACCGCAGACCATCTTAAACATACGCATGTGTTCCCCTTCTCTCAGGAACAGATATGGCTCTTTTGATGTTTTTCTGTCTCCGAAAGTAATTTCATGCGAATTTGCCAATCTGAATGTTGAACGTTTTCCAAAACATCACTTCATCAAAGCTAATGGGTAACTGTGTCTGGTAGTCAAGAGCTCATTGATGTGCTTCCTGTTCCATTACTCAATAAGCATTAAATAACAACAACAGAAACACTACTATTAAAACCACTCTGGAAGAGTTCTTTGAGATGGGAGGAAGTAGGAAGGAAGAGGAGAAAACACATTATGCAGAAAGCTGTAACTCATACAAAAGGAGATGCATTTGTTCCCTACAGCCCAAAAGGACTTTGTGATTTGCTTTGAGTGTTACTCTGGCAGGTGATGAGGTGGACACTTCTTCCCTCCCGTAGGGATATGTAATCACATTGAACACACTAGCTCCACCGTGCTGGTTAAATTGACGTTACTCTAAGAGAAGATATGGTGAGATTTAACAGAGTTCAGAAGCAAGTAATGAAGACTACTAAAAAAATGGGGGAAATGAAATGAATTGGACATGTTTTATGAGTTTGAAAAGGATGAAGCTAATGGCTAACTCAACTACTATCTTGTGGGAATGTTGGTATGGCTGTCAGGGGACAAAGCTAAAGAAAACAAACTTTCTGTGTCCCTCTAATAAATTCAGAATTTCTTTTGATTCCAAAAACTCTAATTTGTTCTTTAAGCAAATAACCTTAATAGCCCTCATTATATTTTTTATTAACATTGTCTTCAGTTCTTCCATACAAAGAACCTAATCTGATGATTCAGCCTGAAGTCACCTTCTCAAACATCTCTATCTCCTTCAATGGCTAGTGATAAGTGGCTGGTGATGTTTCTTTGCCTACTTGTGCCAGCTGGCCTGTGGTGTCCTTAACACCAGTGTAGTCAGGCTGTTGGGCCTCTTAGGTAGAAGTAGTCAAGAAGTGAAAGGTAAGGAGGGTATCATTTCTCCCTCCAGGAGGCCTGCAGCAAAAAGGCTGCTCAAGAAGGGAGTACCATGAGAACCCCTCTGGTGCAGAGGGACTCTGCCAGAGTAAGTAGGAACAGGCAGCCTCTCTCCCAGCCAGCTCCAAAACGGTCCACTGGCTCAGCCAGTTGGTTACCCAAGGCAGCTAAGCAGACGACAGGCCTCCTCTGCAGCTTTCTGGTGTAGGGACCATCCTGTCTGGTATAGTTATCTGAGCTGTCCACCAGCTTCCTAATTTGGGGGATGGTCCTATATGGACTGTCTACCAAGTTCCAATGTTTGGCCCCAGTTACTTTAGTAGCTGAGTTGCCCATGCAAAAAGCAGAAAGATTAGGGAGTCTGAAATCTGTACTCAAGTCATCATATTCCCCAAACCCATTCATCTAACCTAGAGCTTGAGAAAATGATGGGGAAATGTTACATGGATTTTGAGGAATTCTTGGTAGCCCTAAGTAATTTACTGATTTCTTTCATTTTCTGTTCCACCCACAATTTCATGTACCTATTTTCATTTCCTTGTGCTTGTCTTGGCCACTTACATTTTTCTATGCCAAAAAAAAAAAAAGGAAAGAAAACCCCACAGATTCTTTCCTCCTCCCTACCTGCCTATTCTTCTGCATGTAGCTAGCCATTAAGGTGGATAGGAATGTTTACAAATTTCAAAATGTGAGTATCTCAGTGGAAGCATGTAAGAAATACTGATGGCTGAACTTCACCTCAGACCAAGTTACTCAAGACTCTCTTGGAATGAAGCCCAGGCATCAATATTTTGAGAAAAACTTCCTAGGCAAATCTAACATATAGTCAGGTATGAGAACCATTGATCTGGAAGCTTGGTTTCTCCTGGGCACCACAATCTGGGCAGTTCCCATGAAGCGAATGTTGGTACCTGATAAAGTAACATAGTTCCCCAATGCTCTTGCAGCATAAACCAACGGTGTTACAGTCGTTTCCAGACGGGAGAGCTTGGGGGTGGGTAGGGTCATTAAGGAATGTTTTGTTGCAGCAGTGGCAATTCATAGAAAGTTTAAAATTACAGGTATAGTTCTACTCTATGAGGAATCTCTGTCTAGAAACCTTGTATACACAATAATAATAATTATAACTAACTCTTACGTGGTGTATACTATGTGACAATTATTAACATATTACTTCTGTTAACTCACTCTATATTCACAATAACCTGTAAGGTAGGTAGTATTTTTATCCCCATTTTGCACACGAAGGAACTGAAGCAGAGGCTAAGAGACTTGCCTGAGACACTAAAGTAGTGCACTGCAGAGTCAGGATTTTGAACCCTGACTGTCTGTCTCCAGGATCTCTGCCCTAAGGTGGCCAAAAAGTTCATTCGGGTTTTTCCATCTTACAGAAAAGCCCGAATGAACTTTTTGGCCAACCCAATAACTCTAAGATAGGAGTATATCTCTGGGGCCAAATCCCATTATAGAACCACTTGATTCGTCTGTGATTCCTTAAGCTGAGCTAAACATTTCCTGTTTCCCAACTCTATTTATGGGTTCTAATATTGCTGTTTGAAGACAAATCTGTTTCACATACAGGCATACTTTATTTTATTGTGCTTCACAGATATGGCGTTTTTCACAAATTGAAGGCCTGTGGAGTCAGACTCTCAGTGCTATTTTTCCAACAGCATTTGCTCACTTGGTGTCTCTGTGTCACATTTTGGAAATTCTCATATTTCAAACTTTTTCAGTATTATTCTATTTGTCATGGTGATATGTCATCAGTGATCTTTGAAGTTATATTACTACTATGACTCACCGAAGGCTCAGATGATGGTTAGCATTTTCTAGCAATAAAGTATTTTTTAATTAAGGCATGGACTTTCTTTTAGACATAATGCTATTGCACTCTTAATAGTATATGGAATAGTGTAAACATAACTTTCATATGCACTGGGAAACCAAAAATTTTGTATGACTTGCTTTATCATAATATTCACTTTATTGCTATGGTCTGGAACTGAACCTACAACATCTCTGAGGTATGCCTGTAATAAAGGTCTTATATATATAGGATTACAGGATTATATATAATCTAGGATTAGGACTGGAAAGGCCTCATAAATCAACACAATCAGTGTTGCCCCTGCATTTTATGGATGGCCAAACTGAAGGCTAGAATGTTTGAGATATTTCCAAGGCTACACAGCTCATCAACTTAACTCCTGGCAACATGGTGGACTAGCTGTCCAAAGACATTTCCCTTGGTATAGACCACCTACAGTTCTAGATAAAAGATAGATAATATTTTTTTAATGAATGTCTGATTTATTCATTAAAATCCTTCATTAAGCTGATCCCTTGTTAACTAGAATGGATGTTTAATGAACTGTGGAGTTGGGGAACAGGAGACTAAACCTAAACAGGGTGATAAGTTGGAATGAAGACCCACACACAGCCAAAATCCCTGAAACATTGCATCTACAGTGGGAGGTCTAGAAAAAGCCCACACCACAGAGGAAGTGGATAGGGTTGACTGCAGTGTGGATGCTTGGTGAGCAGTTAAATACAATACAGAAAGGGGAGGAGGAGAGGCAGGAAGAGGAAGAGAAGGTGGTAGAGGAGGAAGATGAGGAAGAAGAAGAAGAAAATCTCCTCGGAAAAATTCTCATCACATTGGTGTAGCTTTGGGGTCAGAATTCATACTAATTAAATGAACACAGCTAATGATCTGAACACAAACTGGAGATTTAATTTAAAGTAGTGCCAGGTAGGTAGAGTCTTGGTACCTGGTAAGATAAAAGCAGATTTTCTTTGGAGGAACACAGTTTAAATCTAGGTCTCACTGCATTTCCACAGAAGAAGTTTCAAAAAAGATGAATTCACAATCAAATTTCACAAAACCCATAAAAAGGCAAGGCACCATAAGCAAGAGTCCACAGAAAAACAAACTGCAGAATCATCCTGCCAAAAATTCAGATCTGGGAACTATTAATACAGAATATAAAATAATTATGTTTAATATGTTTAAAAAACAAAAGAACATATTGAAAGTGTGATGTAAGAACAAATGACAATCAAAACAACTAGGCATTTTCTAAAAAACCCAATAGAGTTTCAGGAAAAAAATAATTGAAATTAGAAATGTTGTAGACAGATTAAGCAACATGTGATAGACTCAAAGATGAGCCATCAAGAGTCCCCTCCAAGGAAGGACTTATTCAACTGCAAGGAGTACGGTCATCAGTCAGCCTCCAGCTGTCACCTCCTTCAGAGTTTGCCTCAGATGTGGAAAGCTGCCTTTGCCAAGGTCACTGGAGCAGCCTGTATCCAGTGACTAAGTGATGAAGGATACAAAGACCCTGTTGGTTCCATCCCAGTGCAGGACAGCTCTGACAGGAGATATTCACTTCTGAGCTCCCTGATGGATTAGCCAAGGATTTTTTTGGACTTCACTGCAGTTTGCTTTTTCCTTCTTCTTTCTCCTTCCTTTCACAGGTTTTGATCCCTAATAAACAGCTCATACCTCAAACTCAATTCTACCATCTGCTTCCAGAAAACACAACCTGTGGCACAGCGGATTAGACACAACTGTAAGGAGACTCATTAACTTGGAAAATAAATATGAAGTGATAGCCCACAGGAAGACAAATATGAGGGTTAAGATACTGCAGATAGAATAAGGTCTGGAACAAGGGTAGTCAGAATTCCATAGGAGTTAACAGAGGGAAAAGGGAAGAGGCAATATTTGAGAAGACAAATTTCGGCAGAGAATTTCCAAAAATTGATGAAACATACCAGTCCTCAGATTAAGGAAATACAATGAATCTCAAGTAAGATCAATAAATAAAGCACTGAGTTTATTATTAGACAAAGAAAAGATCATAAAGCAGGCAGGAGAAAAGGCCAGATTACCTTCAGATCATCAAGAACTGATTTCTCAACAGCAAGGTAGGAACCCTAAAGACAGTGGAATCAAAATATTGAGAGAGAATAACTGTCAATCTAAAAGTGTCAAAGAGGGACTTCCCTGGTGGTCCAGTGGGTAGGACTCTGCGCTCCCAATGCAGGGAGCCCTGGTTCGATCCCTGATCGGGGAGCTAGATCCCACATGCATGCTGCAACTAAGAGATCTCACGCCACAACTAAGAGTTTGCATGCCGCAACTAAGAAGTCCGCATGCCGCAACTAAAGATCCTACATGCTGCAGTGAAGATCCTGCGTGCTGCAACTAAGACCTGGCACAGCAAAAATAAATAAATAAATATTTTAAAAAATAATTTAAAAAAATAAATGTGTCAAAGAAATGCTAATTATGTGACATGATGTAGGTGTTAGTCAACATGGTAATCATATTGCAATATATAAAGATATCAAAACAATACATTGTACACTGTAATGTTTACACAATGTTATGTGACAATTATACCTCAATTAAAATAAAATAAAATTGTATACCCAGCAAAACTCTTTTAAGATTTATGAAAAATAAAAGACAATTACAGACAAATTAAATCTTAGAACAAGACCCTCATCTAACCCTTTTCCTGTATAACCCTTAGCAGGTATTTTTAAAATTCTTTCATAGCTGCCTGATCTGAAGTACCTGCCTCTCCTGCAACTTTAACATTTTTCCACATCTTATAGCTTTTTGAAATGTGTGAGCCAGCCTGCACTAGCTAAGAGGGGTTTAACATTATCCTAACCCTGGGTAATGCGACCATAAATTTCTTTGGCTTCCAGCTTCATAACAATGATGTCTACTGTGCTTTTTATTTTTAAATCAATTCTCATCTCATGAATCCAGAAACTTAGCTGCTCTTCCACCTTTTCCATAGCTTCATCACTCATAGATGTTACTTTAGCACTTTTTGTTTGTTTGTTTGTTTTGGCCGTACGCGGGCCTCTCGCTGTTGTGGCCTCTCCCGTTGCGGAGCACAGGCTTCGGACGCGCAGGCTCAGCGGCCATGGTTCACGGGCCCAGCCGCTCCGCGGCATGTGGGATCTTCCCGGACCGGGGCACGAACCCGTGTCCCCTGCATCGGCAGGCGGACTCTCAACCACTGCGCCACTAGGGAAGCCCACTTTATCACTTTTCCGAGTAGACTCGTGTCCAGGTCAGGATTTCCTCTTCCTTTTTCTGAATGTACTGCATTGTTGATTTATTAGCATTGACCTTATAGCCAACAGCACTGTAACTCATGACTGAATGAACCTTCTCTAACACATACTTTCTCCATAAGGCAAATCACAGCTTTTTTTGCACTTAGTAACACAGACAGAATTTCAGCACTATGCTTGGGGGCCATTTTAAACAGCAAAATCACTCCAGAAAGCACAAAAATGCAGAAAACATGACACTAAATAGATCACAAAAAGGACACTTGTATACAACATGAGTGCTGAAATAAGAAGGCAGAGTGTCACCTTGTTCAACCTTCACTGGGTTCACATGCATCAGGCAACTCACATTTTTCGCTGTCCTGCACAAGTTCATGAATTATCATGAAAGTGCTGTGAGGACTGATTTCGGGGATACAAGTAAATTTTAATGAGTAGACAAACTCACAGATAAGCTCTCTGTAAAACATGAGGGCCAACTGTACAACTAAAATATTGCACAACAATTTCCTGAAAATTGGAGAACTGCTCAGAATTAAGGCATGCTGAGGTTCTTAGGTTGCTCAGGGGGAGAGTAAACATATTGATTAATTTTAAATGTTTAAGTTAAATGTTCGTGAAAAGAATAAAAACATTATGTTTCAAAAGAATAAAAAGTGTGTTTTAGTTCAGTCATAACCACAAGATGTCATTTTATACCCGTCAGAGTAGCAAAAATTAAAATCAGATCACATCAAGCATTGGTGAGAGTATTGGCAAACAGGAACATATATATTGCTGGTGGAAGTGTAAACTGACACAACCATTTTGATAAAGTTTGTCAATACCTAAGAAGGCTTATGATACATATTTTGAAATGCGGTACCCAGAACAGAATGGACTACTCCACACGAGAATCAATTAACTCAGGGCAGGGTGTACTCTTGCTTCCTATGACTTGGGGCAGATTCTAACTTTGCACTCACTTCACAACAGTCACACTCCAAAGTGTCAACAGAAACTTTTAGATATATTGCCAAGCCAGAGCTTCCTCAATCTATGATTGGAAAGGCAAGGTTTTAGACCTAAAAATAGGCATTCCATCACACCAAGTGGTCTGCCTCTATCTGCTACCACCTACTTCATCCTCTTAATTTTGCCTCCACGGCTCCTGTGATCAGGTATCCAGGAAAAGCAAAGGGAGCAAAACTTACGTGTGTGAAATGCCATGTGGTCCTGATGGGAGGTCTCCTCTTTGCCATGTCATCCTCTCCCACTTTTCACCCAGGACATGAAAGTGGGACTTCTAACATATTTTTAATCCCAGATTAGAAATTGTTTTAAAATCTGGGTCCAAAGTTCTGGCTCTTGTTAACAACACCTACCCTTTCAGACATGCAGAGCTACATGACCTTGGTTCGTGCAAAAACTCAGGCACCTCTAGAGCAATGAAAACAGCAACAGAGACCACTGCAGGCTTGGCAATGTCAGAGGGGGATGGAGTTTGGGCAGAGAAGAGAAAAACTCACTCACGGCCAGTCCTTGGTGCCAGCCTTTACAACATCAGTTAGGCAATGGTGGGTGAGAACAAGTGCTGAATCATCTGGAAGATTCTTGGAGGTTCTTTGATGGAGATAATCCAAATAGAACACAGCTTAAGCCACCAGAGACAGAAGAAAACAGAGGGGAGGCATGGGACGAAAACAGGAGGATGAAATAAACCACATACTGAACGATTAGACTCTCTGTGGTGCCGTTCCCCACCATGATCCCAGAATACCTGTACAGTCACATTCCCCTGTCAGGACATAGAAATATTTTCCTCTTAAGAAACTTGAATGGTCCCAGGTACTCAAATACTACCCCTTGGGAACCCTAACAAGAAAACACTAACTTATCATTCTATCTCCGTAAAGAGAGAGAATTCAGTCAGTTTTTTTAATTGAAGTACAGTTGACTTACAATAGTCAAGTGTTGTTCAGGTGTACAACATAGTGATTTGATATTTTTATAGATTATACTCCATATAAAGTTATTATAAAATATTTGCTATACTCTATGTGCTATACATGAATGCTCTTTTTTTTGAGAATTTAAAACATTTTTATTGGGACCCTCAGAAAGATATAACTTTTAAGTTGTGACCCAGAACAACGCTTACATACACACAAACAGAACTGAAATTAATGTTACATGAAACAGTGTTAGTCTCTACTAAATGCATTCTGATATTTTCTATTTTATTCAGTGAAATTCCATTCTATCCCATTCCATCCCAACCTCATTCTATTCCATTCTATTGTTTCTCTTTGGAAATTGTTGGTTAAAAATACATGAAATTGATTTCCCAGCCCTTTGGCCCTCAGTTTGAAGAACACTAGGTTAAACAAAAATGAACATTCGCTTACCCTGACTCTCAGATTTATAACTAATCATTATACATCGTCAATGTTGTTTTACGCATGAGAATGGACAATAGCCATTCAGATCTTTGAGGAAGGCTGGTAATATGAAAGAGAGGCCAAATGGAGAGAGAAATGTGTGTGTGTGTGTGATGGCGGTAAAATTCTTATATACCATGAAAAGAACTAACAGTAAGAGTCTAAAATTTATATATAAAATATTAGAACATAAACAAATTATTTACAAATATAGAAATAAATGCAAGAAGAAATTTAATTTGGTTACTTCCAAGAAGTAGGACTGGTGGATGGAAAAGATATAGAAAAATGGACTGCTACTTTTCAATAAAAGCTTTTTAGTACTCTAATTTTTTTAGCTATGGACAATATCACTGACAATATCACTGAATTCTGAATATCACATATTTCAAAATTTAGTTGTATTGCAGGAAAATTTTGTCGTGGGTTTCGATAGCACGATTTCCACCTCTCTCTTTTCCCTGTTACACCATACATGCAGACCCTGACTCTCATTGACCTTTTCTAAAGCACCCCTCCTGGTTCGACCTATATCCCCTGTCAAGTACTGCCCCTGGGGTAGGATTGCATGGAATTCTGTATGCAATATTGCACATACTATTTCAACTGTATTTTCTTTTCTGCATTCATTTACAATTTAAACTATCTCAAACCAGGATAAAAAGTTGTATCATCCGTTGAAAGCATTTAAATGATAATGAAGCCAAGAAAGAAAATATTGGGGGGATTAGAGGCGCCTTTTCCATCCTGGTGGTCTCTAAATATGTAGGCGATTATAAATTTACATTTCTTCTTTGGGGGGAAGTTGTTTTCTTTGAACCAGCCCAAGCACATGGACCCATCAGGAAACTCAACTTGCCATCTGTCTTGCAGTAATATTGGGGAGGACATTAGTTACGAACACGCTGGCAGCCCCGATTCCCAAATGCTTTTCACTTAAGAAACGATAAACATTTTGAAACAGACTTCTTGGAGAACAGCACAGCAGCCTCTCCAGCAGCTTTCATGGTACCCCTCAATGGTTATTTTTGCCCCTCCATTGAAAAATGACGGCATAGAGGGAGGAGGGGGAACACATGGGCTCCTCCTGGGGCGAGAACTCTTCTTTAACATGGCCAGAAGATCTAGCAACAGCTGCGCCCATTGGAAGACAACATCAACTTGTGCGACCTGCCCAGGCTCATCAAATGATGAAGGGAGGGATCAAGTTGTAAGCAGCCTCGCAAATGGTGGCTTGGATTATTTTGCAGGAAAGAACTGAAATGAGCCATCTGCCTTCTTTTCCCCTCCCTGTAGAGACAGAAGCCTTTGGGAATGTCCCAAATCCTGGGCTAAAACTCAATCCTGAGAATTCCAGGCAAAAGAATATGGCAGTGCCACCTTGCCAAGTGATTCCATTAGAGAGGTGATGGATGATAGCTAGAGTGTCACCTGCCCCAGATCAGGCATGGTTGAAGGAACTAGTACTAGGCTGGAAATCAGGACAGCTGGTTTGTGATTCTCCTCTGCACTCATTCACTGTGTAACCTAACGTGGAGCCATTCGCGTCTCTAACTGCCTCCACTTCCTCAGCTGAGCGACAGGGACAATAACAATTGCTCCACCTTCCTCGTGGACGATCAGCAAGTTACATTAGAAGGCATGAGGAAGCACTTCGTGGAAAGCACAGGGTCTTACGCAAGGGAGATCATTAAAAAGATTTTTAATATAAAATTTGAGATGAATGAAGATTTATCTCTGGGACTAAGGAGAACAGAGCCCGGATTGCAAATAGTTTTTTCCTGTAGTGCCTATAAAGGCAATCACTGGGTAGACTCCTCCCCCACTCACAGCCCAACTGCCTCCCTACTCAGGCCTCTCACTTTCTGTCCCTCAGGGTGAAACTAACCACCTTCCTCACCTCCTAGTCCCACCATCAATACAGTATCTTTTCCTTTATTCCCTCTCTCATGAATCCCAGAAAGTCAGCCACCATCTAGTCCAGAGGCTGTCAATTCAGACGACGGAAGGACCAGGTAAGTGACATAAATGAGTGAACCAGCCTGGGTGTGGGAAATGTGGCCAGGCAGAGATGACTACACCATCTAAGGGCCACCATTATTCAGCTCCTGAAATTGCCACGTCTTCAAGTCTTTCAAGAGAATATGGAAATCTGGAGTTGTGTGAGAAATCTTTGAAGGTTGAAAGTTAACCAGCAATATTTAAATGTTTGAATCATCATAGGGCCTAACCAGAAGCATTTGTGCATGAGCTGAAGGTCTGCAACCTTTGATCTAGGCTAACTCCTGTATTTTTACAAGTACAGATTCTCAAGCCCTAAAAACCAGCATAGTGTAGTTCAAAGACTATGTCCTTGGAGTCAGCAAAGACCAGGGCTTAAATCTCTCATCAGCACCTAATTTGCCATATGGTAATTTGAGTAAGAGTTTTAATTTTTTGAACCCCAATTACCTCAACTGTGAAAGGGGATAATTATATATCCTCCATAAATGTTCTAGAGGAAATAAACAAGATCACAGATAATACATGAAAATCACCTGGTACATAATAGGCACCCAGTAAGTGTCTCCTTTTTCCTCAAGGTCAACAAGTTAATGGTATTACGAGGCAAGAACCCATAACCTTTATCTCCTGAATCCAACCTGCTTTTCCCCCCCTGCACTGTATCCCATGGTTCCCTTGCCTGGAAAGCTCTCCTTTTCAGAGACATGAGGTATGATTCACCCTGGAAACTGTGCACGAGATTAGCGCTCTAGACACCTGCGTTCTGATTTACTTTTTTTCCCGTGAACATGCCCCATCAACCTGTGTAGGTCTCATTTATTTTCTCTGGAACAAAAGTGACAATCACTGTAAACTGAGGCAATAAATCTGTGTTACGTTGCTCTAAATCGTAGTAGGCCCATCCGTGAAACCCAAATGCCTATGAGCCTGGGATCAGCCTCTGATTTGACATTCTGATGCCTAAGGAATGTGTTTTAAAATGTAGGTTTTATTATTATTTAGATGTGGTGAGGCCAACAGATCAGGAGACAATTGCCATTGAAAAGACAGTTTGTTTGTAAAGAAATAAAAGCTTAAAAAATGTCCACCTTTATCCAAAAAGTGATCTATAAGAAGATTTAGACTACATATTAATTAGCAGAGAGGTGAATCAAGTTGAAAGAATATGGAACATTATCAACATATTTACTAATAAACATTGAGTATTTTTTAAGTTAATGTCTTATAATTTCCTAGCTTCTCCAAAGTAGACAAGCTTTATGATATTGTTGCAATTTGTCCTATATCAGTTAACAGATTTCAATACACAGTGGGTACTTACTAAATATGTGATAATGATTATTACTATTAATTAAAGCTGTTGAATTTTTTAAAAAAAAGAAAATGTAGATTGTTACTCACAGTCCCCAAGGTGAGGGAGCTTGCCACACCACACAGGGCCACGCAGGGAAGCACCAGGGTTGGTTGGGAGGCAGAGGGAGTGAGAAAAATTAGGTAAGAGGCTTTAATGTAGTTTCTGCAGAAAGGAACAAGCAAGGCAATGAAAGCAGGTTTAAGGGTGGCTAGTGTGAAAAATTTCAGTGGGCTCTGAGGTATAGCAATTGTTTCTAGTTGTCTGGTACCTCGCCATGGTGATTAGGCGATTAGGGTGGGGGGGATAGTGAGGTCCTGAGAGCCCATAAAGGAAGTGGTTGGGGAACGGGCTGTGGATTGGTTGGCTTGCATATGAAAGTTGTGCTTATAGACAAGTCCTTTACTTTGTCTAGTGATGGGCTACCCCTGTGAGGAGCAGTCTCTCCCGAGTCAGCAAGGTCCCAGATGTCAAAGCATTGGAAACACGGAAGATACAAAGGCACGATTAATACAGAGTATTTTCAAACCGGTGAGTATTTGGCCCCTCCACACACCCCTGGAAAGATATCAGAATGTCAAGGAGGAGGTTTCCATTATAGGCTCACAGAATAAGAAAGAGGGAGGGTGTATGACTAAAATCCTCCACTGGGAAAGGACCCTTGCATAGGAACAGAAGAAGAGAAGGTCAAGGTGCTCAGAGAAGAAAGGCAGCAGGAGATTAAAGCACCCATGAGCTCAAGGAAGGGTTCGGCATTCTGCTGAGATTAAAAAAAGTGGGCAAGGGGGGTGGAGGTCCAGGTAAACACGGTCCATGTCCTTAGTCTCTAACATCTTGGATACTCTTTCTAAGGCTAAATGAAGCCCCACTCTCTCTGAGTAGAGAAAATTAAATTTGAATACAGAGACTGCAATGGAATAAAGATGATTCTGCTCGAGTGCGTTGACCTTTATCAACCATTTCATCAGAATTTCTGGAGCATGAATATGCGTTAGGTGTCCTCTGCAACTGTTCACATGAGGAAGGATCCTTCTCTTCTGCATCAGGTCCAAGGAATCCTCAAGCATCCCGAGATGGGGAAAGCAAAATCAAATCCATGAAGTTCTGAAATCTAGTTAGAGAATAGTTGTAGGAGACAACGAAAATAGCAGTCAAGCAGCATAAATCTCCAGAGTATACTGTTTTTCCTCCTGTGACTGACTGAAAAAACAATTACATTTCTCAATATTCCTCCAGCTGAGACTTGGATTCAGTGCTAGATAACATATAAATTGCTGGTTTGAGGCTCTTCTTTCAGGTGGACTAGATAGTCAGGAAAGAATGGTTAGGCACACATATGCAGATCCATGCTTATATGAAAAGCTTTTAAAAACAGAGTATCAGGATTTTCAACTTTCACTATTTAAGAAAAAATATTTTATTTGCAAGAAATAGAAATACAAAAGCATAACAATTTCATTTTTTTCCAAACTAAATACAAGTATCCTACAAAGCATTTACTTTTTTTAGTATTTACTTAGCTATGATAAAGCATAAAAAGCCATAAAAAACAGCATGATATGACAGATAATAGACTCACAATGTGTTCAGACTTAAACACTGCTGGTCTGTATAACGTGTAACCAAAGACAGCAAAGCCCAGCCTGTCAGCAGAGACATTAAAGCTCATGGTTTCTTATAGTCCGGAGTCTGCTCAGCATTGTTTAAAAAGGGTGGCTCACAATTTGTCAAAGAGAGCTGGTGTTTTTCATAGGCTCAGACAGTGTTTCATCTGAAAGGGAGATTTGCTGAACAGCATAGGCCATGGGTCCACGGTGCAAAAAGTTCATTGTTCTCAGCCAGCTAGTGAGTAAGGAAGAGGAACAGAGAAACAGCGAAAACCGCTCGTGGTGCTTTTCCAGGATGCAAAGGCTGCTAGCTGGAGCTCACAGACGACTGGATGAACCGGACAGGAGATGAACATCTCCAGCATGAGGCAAAAACCTGAACTTTGCACAGCAGGGCCAGCCTAGGGAGTAGGCACTGCATTCCCTGCCCAGAGGACCTTAGAAGTTTACAGCGTGTTCGCGCAGAAAGAGATCTGCTCAACCGGACCCACAAATTTCTGCACTTTCCATATCACTTAGCTGTTTATCCATCTCATAGTAATTAGTTGCCCTTGTTTTCTCTTTCTATAAAATTAACTTATTTAGCACAGCACCCAGCACCTAGTAGGTGCTCGAGAATTATTATTTCTCTTCCTTCTAGAAACCAAGACAAAATAAAGCATTCCCAGATTTTATGCTGCCCAAAAGGACAAAACGAAACAATACCTAGTCTTGTCCTGTGGTAGGTGCTGACCCTTTGTCCACGGAGACGTGGAGCCTTAATCCTCAAATGCCTCAGGTTCCTCTGAGCTGAGAAAATGTTCTGCTCTGAGGATTTATAATACCTTTAATCCCGGCTGGCCATTTTTTGATGTGATTGCCCCTCTGCAAGATGGGATTTTCCTAATGGACATAACTCTGTTCCTTTCCTCCTGATGTGCAAATCTGATCATGGCTCACTTTTAGGAAACCATTTTTGAGCCTTTGGAAAAAGTTCCTTTTCCCATGTCCACCTCAGTCTAGTACCACAAAGCTGTATATAAAATCTCCCAGCCCCTAGGTAGTTCTCAGTCATCCTGGATTCAAATATAAGGCACATGTAAGACACAAACGAGTGTCCAAGATGAGGGAGGAACGTGTGTGCGAGTGTGCGAGTGTGCATGTGTGCGCGTGCCTGCGCAAGAGGAAGAGGGAGAGGGAGAGGGAGAGGGAGAGAGGGAGAGAGAGAGAGAGAGAGAGAGAGAGAGAGAGAGAGAGAGAGAGAG